>NC_041385.1:648146992-648273720 GCF_002162155.2 Triticum dicoccoides
AAACAGGACTTCCTATATATAAATCTTTACCTCCGGACCATTCCGGAACTCCTCGTGATGTCCGGGATCTCATCCGGGACTCCGAACAACATTCGGTAACCACATACAAGCTTCCTTTATAACCCTAGCGTCATCGAACCTTAAGTGTGTAGACCCTACGGGTTCGGGAGACATGCAGACATGACCGAGACGTTCTCCGGTCAATAACCAACAGCGGGATCTGGATACCCATGTTGGCTCCCACATGTTCCACGATGATCTCATCGGATGAACCACGATGTCAAGGACTTAATCAATCCCGTATTCAATTCCCTTTGTCTATCGGTATGTTACTTGCCCGAGATTCGATCGTCGGTATACCGATACCTTGTTCAATCTCGTTACCGGCAAGTCACTTTACTCGTTCCGTAACACATCATCCCATGATCAACTCCTTGGTCACATTGTGCATATGATGATGTCCTACCGAGTGGGCCCAGAGATACCTCTCCGTTTACACGGAGTGACAAATCCCAGTCTTGATCCGCATAAAACAATAGATACTTTCGGAGATACCTGTAGTGCACCTTTATAGTCATCCAGTTACGTTGTGACGTTTGATACACCCAAAGCACTCCTACGGTATCCAGGAGTTACACGATCTCATGGTCAAAGGAAGAGATACTTGACATTGGCAAAGCTCTAGCAAACGAACTACACGATCTTTGTGCTAGTCTTAGGATTGGGTCTTGTCCATCACATCATTCTCCTAATGATGTGATCCCGTTATCAACGACATCCAATGTCCATAGCCAGGAAACCATGACTATCTGTTGATCACAACGAGCTAGTCAACTAGAGGCTCACTAGGGACATATTGTGGTCTATGTATTCACACGTGTATTACGATTTCCGGATAATACAGTTATAGCATGAATAAAAGACAATTATCATGAACAAGGAAATATAATAATAATACTTTTATTATTGCCTCTAGGGCATATTTCCAACACAGAGATACCTCTCCGACAATCGGAGTGACAAATCCTAATCTCGAAATACGCCAACCCAACAAGTACCTTCGGAGACACCTGTAGAGCACCTTTATAATCACCCAGTTACGTTGTGACGTTTGGTAGCACACAAAGTGTTCCTTCGGTAAACGGGAGTTGCATAATCTCATAGTCACATGAACATGTATAAGTCATGAAGAAAGCAGTAGCAACATACTAAACGATCAAGTGCTAAGCTAACGGAATGGGTCAAGTCAATCACATCATTTTCCTAATGATGTGATCCCGTTAATCAAATGACAACTCTTTTGTCCATGGCTAGGAAACATAACCATCTTTGATAAACGAGCTAGTCAAGTAGAGGCATACTAGTGACACTTAGTTTGTCTATGTATTCACACATGTATCATGTTTCCGGTTAATACAATTCTAGCATGAATAATAAACATTTATCATGAAATAAGGAAATAAATAATAACTTTATTATTGCCTCTAGGGCATATTTCCTTCAAGGAGGTGCTTCGATTGAATAAAATGGGTAAAGGGATGAACTTCACCCGGTGATGCTCGTTTGTCGGGGTTCTTCTCAGTCTGGGAGACCCACCAGTGCACATCACATCGCCATTGTTGCACCACGGGCAGTGGATGAGAGGAAGAGGAACCTGCTTCTAGATGTTGGGTGCGAGTGACTGGGAGGAGGAGGAGGAGGTGGGTGCGAGTGACTGGGAGGAGGAGGAGGAGGAGGAGGAGGAGGAGGAGGAGGAGGCACACATGTCGCCGGATCTACTAGGTCGCCGTAGTTTAGATCGGGATGGAGCAAAAAAAGGGAGGAACGGAATGAGCTGTGAGGAAGAGGAACAGTGTGAGGCAGATGGAAATATCAATGACCACAACGTCCATAAATGAGAACAGTGGGTGGGATAGCTTCTTCCTCCATGGTGGGACCATAGCTCGTACGGAAGTACATGCATATACGAGAAATTTTGTTTCAGCTGCTTCAGGGATACACACCTTTAATACATCGCATTTAACACAAGTGATCCGAATCTATATGCGGTGCAACGGTGGTGATGTGGGTGGGTGGAGCACCTAGTGCTCCTGTGTAATTTCCGTTTTCCTAGCCCCTTTACCTTTGGCTTTGGTGGTAATTATGTCATAAATGCCACCGCAGACCCTACCTATCTCTCCCTTTGCGCCCCTCCTTCTGAAAGATGGCGTTTTCACCAGCTTATAGTCATGTCCATAGCTAAATCTATTGAAATTAAAGCCCAAACAAACATGGCCCATATGCACTTCAAGGTGCAACGGGACACACAACACAACATGCTTCGTAAGTTGCTTCATTCTTCTAACCTATTACCCTGTCCTGGTTTATTAGTCCCCCTTGTATTTCGGGTTATATTTTGACCATGATTTTAACTAATAAAATATAAGTACATGGCAAAAATAATATCGCCAGAAACTATTTTCAAATACGAATGCAACGAAATACATTTTTGTGACATGCATTAACATTTTGTTAGTTAAATCTATGATTAAAATTTGGCGCAAAATTCAATGGGGACCAATAAACCAGGACGAAGGTAGTACAATGGAAGCAGGGTGATTCTCCGTAGACCATTATAACTCCTTGAAGACGAGGGCAGAGGTTTGGTGGATGCCATCACCATGCTCTGTATGCACATGCCATATCATCCCACAAACAGCGCACCAATCTGGTAAACGCTCGTATTTGACTGTAAATCTGCCTCTTACTATTTCTCAAGGGCTCTCCAACATCTAACAACACTATGTCAGTAGAAGGCATTTAGTAGTAACAAACTCACCAACCTTTGTAGTCAGAGATGTCACCATTGAGTCATCGTCATCGGGTAGATGATGTATCTGAATCCAAATTTTAAACACGTTCAATTCAAACAATGATGTCTCAGAGAAGCCATCATACAGAGCTAAAAGAACCGGATTCCCTCAGAAGGTCAAAGTCCCTCCTTCCATCACCTTATCCCAATCACCAAGGCACATGAGCTGCGCCCAAACAACTTGCTACCCAGCGATCTGAATTTGACATCCTTTGACAGACCCCACGTTGTTCTCATTTTCTTGAAGAACCAGTATTCACTAAAACCATTCTCCATATGCAACCGAACAATCGCTAACCAGCGGGTTGCCTCCGCTAGCGACTATTCTTCCTTCTCAAACACAACATCATCAAGATCTTCCTCTCTAATCCCAAGTTTCTTCATCATCCCTTTCAAGTCATCCTTGCTCTTGGCACCTGATCCAGATGCACTAGGCGCTATGTTGAAAACCCCTGGACTACGTTACAGATTATGGGAGTTACCCCTACCGCTTGTCCCTCCCCACTAGCGATCCACCAAGGGGCCCAAATCGCTGTTTTGACCCTTTGTGCTAACTTTAACACAAAATGAACATTCCTGGAAACTTTAGCACAATCTGAGTTTTTTTTAAATGCCAAAGTGCCTACCTGGCGTTGCTGGTCACTACGAAACACCATAGTTCATGGCGTTTCATCTTTGTGCAACGCCATAGGGGTTGGCGTTTCTCCCCTGTAGTGGTGGCTGATGCTAGCTCAAGGGCAGAACCGCCAAAGTCACCTGTGTTGCATAGTGTAGCAGAAACACCATGATATTGTGCATTTTTAGAAAGGGTCAAATCATGCTAAAGTTTCCAGCGGGGTTCATTTTGTGCTAAAGTTACTAAGAAGGTTAAAACAGTGATTTTGTCCGCACCAAGGCCGGGAAGCAGCTTAGGGCTGCCCCTTAATCAGCCCGAGCAGAGATAGCCTGTGGGGAAGATTGATTGGAGGGAGTCAAGGACTCAACACCGTGGTGGCGCGAGGATCAAAACTCTACCAGGAGGGAAAAGGTTGGCTCTTTATTATTATTTGATGTTAATACAGGTTAGTGAATTCATTTTCAATATATATTTTCAGAATCAGTTACTAATTGCAACCTAGGTGTTGTGACTCTTTATTATGTATTGATTGTACTCCCTTTGTCCCATAATATAAGACGTTTTTTGACATTAGTGTAATGTTAAAAAACGTCCTATATTATGGAACGGGGGGAGTAGTTTCTAATGAGAAGAGAGCAATTTTGGGAAGGAAAATGTTCCAACAGTGGACATTATATATATAAGGACTTGCAAACTATGCATAGACCTACATCAAACTATTCACCAAACAAAAACTGTCACTCAATCAACCTCTTTGCTGCACTCCATATTTTATTTCTTTAACAAAATGAGCACCAAAAAATTAAAACGGGCTCTCCTATGGGCGCAGCGTGCCGGCACGCTTTTCAGCGCTAGTTCTTCTCAAAACTGCAGCGGAATACGCAACAAAATAGGCTTCGTACGTTGCTTCATTCTTCTCAGCTACAACGGAAGCAGGGGTTATTCACCGTGGATCATTATAAGATCCTTATTACTCCCAAGCATCATCGTCCAACACCTCTTGATCGCGTCTCCTCTTCATGGAACAGGGCAGGCCGAAATGCCCCAGATCTCCTTGGCGTACTGGTCGATGGTGCGGTCGCTGCTGAATTTGCCGCTTCCAGCCGTGTTCAAGATAGACATCTTGATCCATTTCTTCTTGTCCCTGTCATGAAAACATGAGTTAAACATTCAGCAAATCCCTGACATGATATTTAGTTCTAGAATTAAAACTATCGACCCAATAGAAAGGAATATCGTGTTTGTATCCTTACTTGTAGGCTTCATCAACCCGGGCCTGTGCATCAATGTAGCTTGGGAAGTCATAGCCAACAAGGAAGTAATCGCCACGCCCAAATCCAGTGTTGCCTTCAAGGGAATCCAAGAGAGGAGTGTAGTCGTAAGTGCCGAAAGCACCACTCCTGATAAACTGCTTGGCTTCTTCAAAGCGTGGGTCTGGCTTGAACTGCTCATAGTGTAACAAAGAAGTCAATAGCTCATCTGATAGTGAGAATAACGCGCAATCCACTGGGAAAATATCTTACCAAGCCATTTTCCCTTTCCTTCCTCAGACCAGCAATCTGATCTGCTTTGGCACCGAAAAGGAAGAAGTTGTCTTGCCCTACTTCTTCTCTGATTTCAACATTGGCTCCATCGAGAGTTCCAATGATAACACAGCCATTCAGAGAGAACTTCATGTTACTTGTTCCACTTGCTTCCATGCCTGCAGTACTGATGTGCTGTGACAGTTCACTGCCAGGGATGAGCACTTCAGCCACTGATACGTTGTAGTTTGGAATGAACACCACCTGGAGGAACAAGAACCTCATATTAAATCATAAAACACAATCGAATTTTCATTTAATATTTCATTAATGTTCATTCCACAAGAATTATATACATATATATTTGGATTGGATGGCAATTGCCAAAGAAGATGTGGATGCTGTACAATCGATACCTTCAGATATTTGTTGACGTCAGCATCGTTGTTCACCACAGCACCAACATCATTTACCAGTTTCACTATTCTTTTAGCATTGGTGTATGTTGCAAATGCTTTCCCTCCTATCATGACAGTGCGTGGTGTGACCTTCTGCCTCTCTTCTGCTTTCATTTCCTAACATGATACAAGCCTATTTCAGGACGACTGAATATTTTCCATCTAAAGGACACATAGGAAAGCTATAAGAATAGGAGTAATTCCAGAAAGAAACCAAACCTTTAACTTCTTGTATCTGTACACAGCTCCCAAAATGTTCAACAGCTGTCTCTTGTATTCGTGGATGCGTTTAATTTGAATATCGAAAAGGCTATTTGGGTCAATTGTAACACCAGTCACATCCAATACATGCTTGGCTAGGCGCTTTTTGCTGGCCAGCTTGGCTGCTGCCCACTCAGCATGTAGTTTTTCATCATCTGCGAACTGTTAAAAAATTCAGTTATACTGTGATAGTGTGATGGGCAATAACAAAAAAGAGATGGAAGATTAGAAGCATGCACACATACTTTCCGAAGACCGGTGAGAAGATCAAGGTTGCTTGTCCACTGATCTGTTTTTAGCCATTTCGTGACTATTTCACTCAGCTCAGGGTTGCAAAAACGGAGCCATCTGCGGGGTGTAATTCCATTAGTTTTGTTCTGGAATTTGTTAGGCCAAATAGAGAGATAATCTGCAAACAGCTCTTGTTTCAAGATGTTGCTGTGCAACTCGGCCACTCCATTCACCTGTCAGAAGAATTTAGTAAACTTCATTATGGTGCACCTTATATGATAAAGGAAAGCAAATCGATGCTGGAGTAGCACAAAAAAGTTCAGAACAGAGAGCTCCAGAACTAATTGAAACGCCCATGAATTACATTTTAATAAAAAATCTTAGCAAGTACAATAATGGGAATCCAAGCACCGTTTATCAGAGAATGAGTAGGATATACTCCTAGTAAACTGCAAAATACATAAATAAAGTAATCATGGTCCAGTAGGAGGATATTCACTATGCCTTTATTATCTTAAAAAGAAAGACAATGTAAAATAGTCCAGTAAGAGTATAGAGACAAAACTACTGTGTAACGGGCTGTAGAACATGAAAAATGAAATAACAGGATGTAGAACATGGCAATGAAATAAGAATACCGTATGTCCAGCCACAACACACAAATTCGCCATCCGCACTACTGGCTTCTCGGGATTGTTATCTAAAACCCTCATCGATTCGATCTTTCCCTCCATATCCTTCCGGGTGGAGATTACCATTTCTCTAAACTGCAAGCAAATGGCACAAGTTTGTTATCTTGTGCCATAACTGTTGTGTACCAAAAGAGTAAATGCGGCTTGACAGTTACCCGCTTGTCAATTTCCTCAATGATTTCCATGTGACGTGGAAGCAATTTCCTCATTACAGCCTGTGACCATTTCTCGAGAGCTTCAGGAAGAACTGTGTGATTGGTGTAAGCAACCGTCCTGGACCATGAGACAGATTTGTAAATAAGTATGTAAAGGTAATAATGCAAATTTAATATTGGTGAAAATCTCACTTATTTGTGACTGCCCAGGCTTCGTCCCAACCAAGTCCCTCCACGTCCATAAGCAACCTCATTAGCTCGGGGATGGCAAGAGTTGGGTGAGTGTCATTCATTTGAACAGCAACTTTGGAAGGGAACTCACTCCACTTCCCTGAAACTCTGTCAGCTTTTCTTTCTTTAAATCTGAAAATAATATCCTGGAAAAAATCATAGTCAGTTATGCTTGTCAATATTTATCGTGGAGGACCGATAATTCAAATGTAATGGGACTGAAAAGTCTGGTCATGATAATAATAATAGTGATACAAGTTTTCTTAAACAAAACTTGATCTTGCATTTTTCTCATGCTAGGTGGTGGAAATTTGATGCAGCGCGCAACAATACAAGGAGGCTGTAAGAATACTGTTGCAAGTATCTCTTAACATCATTTCTCAAATAAACATAAAAGCACAAGCTGGACATCAGTGCAGCTTCCTATCATAGTAACCATTATAATTACCTGAAGTGATGCGCTGCAAAGGAAATACTGCTGCTTTAATCTCAGAAGCTTTCCTTCTTCTGTAGCATCACCAGGATAGAGAACAGCACATATCTACAGGATATAAAATATATTTTTAATCAAGCGCTAATTGCCTAATTCATAAATGACGAAATCAGAGCAAAAAGATACAATAGTTACTTCTGGTTTAGATATAGGCATTGATAACAGATAACAGATAGAAAGCACACATAATTTTCAACTTATTATCTAATATGGATTAACACCTCACTTATCAGTCAGAGCTAAAAATCATATTAAAACCACAATAGATAACCTTTTAGCGTTATTTTTTATCGAGTTGTTTGATGAGATGGTTAGTGCGTGGAAAGCTATAGAAAAACATGGTTATCACATAGGGCAGGTTATATTGGACGTGTTTCCTTTAAATAAAAGATTAAATTACTGGTTTTAGTATGTGATGCCATCGATCAGGAGCAGTATTCACAAAGTGGAAGGCTCTCTCATTTAGTCTCGGCTAATGTATCCCATACAAGTAATTGAGTGAATCAGTTTAGGACTTGCATATCACCTGCTGTGCCCTCGAGTGAAGTTGAGCAGCTGACTCATACTGGCCATCATTGAACTGAAATAAGTTGAAATCCTCAGCAGTAGCTGTTGCATCCCAAAGGCGAAGACTGATTGCATTTTTTGTCTTGTACCCAGGAATTGGCACATCATAGGCTAAAGCATTCAGAACTTCTCCTCCGGCCCATTTCCGCCTATCACGCGATAAAGCAAACAAATGTATCAATTAGAGGAACACAAAAAGGCCTTGGCATAAACACCAATAAAATGAATAAATTACGAGTCTGTGATAATGGATCCAGTCTAATGTACAAGAGCTCTGATTAAAGCATCACCAAATCTAGTTTTTTTATCCAGTCTGATGTACAACAACTCTCCTTAAAGCATGCCAAATGTAGTTTCATGCAATCATGCATGAACATTCATTCATACACGCTCAACCAAATTTTTTGGACAAAAAAATATATTCAAAGCATCTGATCAAACAAGCATGGAGTACAGAAGATCCTAGATATGTAAATTAAAACACGGAAAAGAAATGCAGTTAAAGAAGC
This sequence comes from Triticum dicoccoides, assembly GCF_002162155.2. Classification (NCBI taxonomy): domain Eukaryota; kingdom Viridiplantae; phylum Streptophyta; class Magnoliopsida; order Poales; family Poaceae; genus Triticum; species Triticum dicoccoides. The sequence goes on from NC_041385.1 coordinate 648,155,580, forward strand.
ATCATACTATCGTTTTGAATTATAAAAATCTCCATCTGAAGCTATTAATCAATATTTTATCACAATAGCACTTGTCCAGGTGTCCATCTATCGCTTACTTTCCATCTGGCGAAATCTCGACATGGCCGAAAAATCTGATTGGGTATACGACGTCATGCCTGACAATCTCCCATGGGCTAAACTTCTGAAAAATATTAAACAGCAAAGCTATTATCGAGATCTATATATAAAAAAAGGTTTATGAAGAATGTTATGAGCATATAGAAATGGTACATCAAGCCAGTCTTCAGCGATTTCTTCTTGGCCCTCCTTGGCAATGCGCTGCTTGAACAGGCCATATCGGTAACGAAGGCCATAGCCCCAAGAAGGCAAGTTCAGTGTTGCCATTGAATCCAAAAAGCAAGATGCAAGCCTGCCCAAGCCACCATTTCCCAGAGCCGCATCTCTCTCCTGAATTCAAAAAAAAAATCACACCATCAATTACTGGTGAAAAGAGGCTCCAGATGTTTCAGTCAAAAGCTTTATTCGCTGACCTGCCCAGCAATGGCCTCGAGCTCGTAGCCGAACTTCTTCAGGGCGTCAGCGTAGGCGCCGGTGATGGCGAGGTTGCCGACGGCGTTGGTGAGCGCGCGGCCCTGCAGGTACTCCATGGACAGGTAGTAGGTCTGCTTGGGATCCGTCTTGTGGAAATGCAGGTACGTGTCGTTCCATCTCTGCAGAAACAAAAGCACAGATCAACATTCAGCACCGCGGCAGCGACGGCGGACGCGAGCGGGCGGCGCGAGAAAGCGAGAAAGCAAAGCAGCACCTGGAGGAGGTGGTCGCGGACGCTCTCGGCGGTGGCGTAGAAGGCCTGCTCGGGGCCGAATGCGAGCGGCGAGAAGTGGGGGCTGTACTGCGCGTGGTAGGAGATGTTGCCGGCGATGGCGGAGGGATCCTCCGACGCCGGGCTGGCCGCCGGCTTCACCTTGTCCGCGGCGCTCATCGTGGGGTGGGAGATGGCGGTGTGTGTGGGGGAGGTGGTGAGTTCGGGGCGGGCACCGAATGGGGACGGTAAGAACTCTGTGAGCCGGGGGCTCCTTTTGTAATGGGGGTGGGGAGAGCAACGGATCCGAAAATTTTGGGCGACAGAGAGAATTCTGGGGAAGCTCAAGAGAGTTTTTTCTTCAGTTTAGAGTAAGTGGTAGAGGACCAAAAGCAGGAGAAAATGAAGGGCGCGTCGGTTGTTTTCTGGGCACCCCTTTGATAGTTTCTTTGGCTCCTTGTTTTACGAGATTGTTTTCCTTTTTGTTGTGAAAAATAGTGGGTTTTATTTGAGTGGGGCGTTTTGGTGACCCGGTTCCATGGAGCCCGAAAATAAAATAAAATTCAAACTTTTCAGTTTAAAAAACCTGAAAAATATATGCAAGTATACAAGGATGAAATATATACGTGCATAAAAATTCAGGATGAAATACCTTGAAATGTGACCTGTAAAAAAACAAATTCATGGACTTTGAGGATGAATAGTATCATGTGTTGAAAAACCCCTTGCACAACCCTCATTTCAACGTATTTCATCCTCAAAATTTACACACATGTACATTATGCCTCCATGTATAACTGTGTTTTTTTAGAATTTTTTAAAATGTTAAAATATGCATTTTATGAATTTTGCAAATGGAGGCCTCTATGGAGCTCTTCCTTCAAAAGCAATTTTCGGTTTCGGTTTTATTCCTCAATAATAGATGTCATGCAAGTTCTTATTATAAGCACGTATGACTATATACGTATTACATGCCTACATTATATTGATGAATTGTAGCTATTGTGTATCGCTCTAGGTTGTGAATGTTATATGATGAACGTCATCTAACACAAATGTCCATCACTGATCCAATGCCTATGCTTTGTTCATATTGATCTTTGCTAAGTTACTACTATTGTTGTTGTTGTTACAATCACTACAAAGTTGTTACTGTTACTATCACTGTTACTATTGCTACAATTACCACTGTTACCACTGCTATCAAACCATCATACTACTATGCTACTAACACTTCGCTGCACATATATGCTGCATAAAATAAAATTCAAACTTTTCGGTTTAAACTTCTTCGCTGCACATATTTAGTTCTTCAGACCTGCTACCAGTCTTCCCCTCCAGAGGCCACCCCGGTGTATTGCACCATCATTTACTAGGTTTAGGCCACCGTGGAGGTGTAATACATACGTCATGTTGTGTTCTTGTTATCTGATGTATGATCTTTTATAGGATGATGAACTATATCTCTTTGCCTCTAAGTACTAGGTGTTCTATCTATGATCTAGCTAATCTTCTATCATTCAAGGTTTCCATGCCTATAGATGGCCTCAGTCCTCTGATACGTCTCCAACATATCTATAATTTTTTATTGTTCCATGATATTATAATATCAATTTTGAATGTTTTATATACACTTATAAGCAATTTTATATATCATTTTTTGGGACTAACCTATTAACTTAGTGCCCAGTGCCAGTTGTTGTTTTTTTGCTTGGTTTTGGTTTTTCAGAATATCAGTACCAAACGAAGTCCAAATGCCATAAAACTTTTTGGAGATTTTTTTCTAGACATAAGAGACACTGGAAGCTTTGGGAGGGGGCAAGAAGATGGAGCAGTGGCCCACGAGGCACCAGGGCATGCCCAGGGGGTAGGGTGCATCCTGGTGGCTTGCGGGGCCCACGTAGCTCCGTTTGACCTAACTCCGCCTCTATAAATTCTCTAAAATCAAGAAACCAACAGAGGAGTCCACGAAATAATTTTTCCGTCGTCGCAAGTTCCTATTCTCGAGAGATCCCATCTAGAGGCCTTTTCCGGTACTCTATCAAAGGGGGATTCGAGCACGGAGGGGCTCTACATCATCCTTGTTGCCCTTTTGATGATGCATTAGTAGTTTACCACAAACCTACCACTACAAAAAAATACACTTCCGTGATGATACATGTTTGTTACAGTAGGTCACATTTTCTGTCATGCATGTACATCCATGACGATTTTATGACAGAATCAAGATAGTCATACCTGTGCTGTCGTAGAAGTGTTTCATGACATTACCAAAATTATCTTCACGGAAGTGTCCACTTCCATGACGATAAATGGCGCGTCATGGAAGTGTTATCGTCAAGGGTAACCGACACGTGGCATCCACCGTAACAGGTCGCCGTTAAGCTACCGGGTCCGGTTTTGGATCCGATAACCCGTTAACATCCCGGACCAATAGGGATTTCCCACGTGTAAAATTCTCATTGGCCGGAGGAAACACGTGTTGGCTCACCGTTAGGATAGATGCCATCCACTCATTGGACAGGAGGCGCCTATGATACATCGACACGTGGCACGACCCAATAGAGGCCCATTTCGGTGAAAAAGCCGACCCGTTTGACTTGGTCAAAAGGTAACGGGCCGGCCCACGGAAAGCCTGTTAACGACCTGTTCGTATATAGCCCATTTACGACCCGCTAACTCACGACCCGTTACGGCCTATTGGAATTCAGCCCAGTAGCTTCATCTAGGCTGTCCAATTTGATTCCAGCCAGTTGTAACTTTCGGCCCATGTATGGCCCATGATGTCTTTCGGCCCATATGAGGCCCTTTGTAACTCTGGGCCCATTAAAGGCCCGAGATGAAACTGGCCCATAATGAATAGTGTATCGCTTTATACCCATTAACGACCCATTATTCCGTCAGCCGTTTCCAGCCCGTGTTAACTTTCGACCTTCTAAGGGCCCATTTATTCTTGAGCTCGTTTCTAGAATTCAGTTAGTTACGGTCCAAATTCAGCCAGTGGTTACATTCGACCCGTTTGTGGCCCGTTAACCCATTGGGCTGTTTTAATAGCGTTATCAAATACAGCCTATTAACGGCCCGTTATGGCCATGAATAGTACGGCCCATGTTTGGCGAAATGTTTATACGCCCCGTAGAAGGCCCATGGATCCTACGGCCCGTAGAAGGCCAATGGATCCTACCGCCCGTAGAAGGCCCATGGATCAGACGGCCCGTAGAAAGTCCATGGATCCTATGGCCCATAGAAGGCCCATGGATCCTACGACCCGTAGAAGGCCCATGGATCCTACGGCCCGCAGGAGGCCCATGGTTACAACAGTCCGTGTGTTGCCATGGTTATTGTGTCCTAGTTACCAAAAATAGATTATTGTGGCCACTAGAAAAACGCGGAAAAAGAATTGCAGTGACTACAAGCAAACAACTAAACAAGACAATAAGGAAATAAATAAGCAAGCAACTAATGCTAGCCTATTACAACTATTAAACATATTACATCCACTGGGCATCAAAGTTCACCACCAGTGCAAATATAGGGAACAAAGCAGCATATTACATACACTGGCCGTCAAAATTGGCCACCAGTGCAAATAAACGCGGCAGCAAAACAAGTCCATAAGTGAAACAACTTCAGAAGAGCTCAAGAAACGTTATCCTGGGTATCCACCATGCTGGCAATAAGCTTAGCAAGCTTATTAGCTTTGTCCTGTTTGGCACTAAAATCCTCCAACGGTTGCTGTTGCACCAGAAAGTATGCATCTGAATGCTCCAGGGACTTCCGCAGTCCTTCCGCTTCTTGTCGCAGCACAGTTGATCGATGTCTTTCAGCTTGTAGCTGAGACTCAAGAAACTGAACTGATTCAGACAGTGAGTTTAAATAGCTTGTGCAAGCGGTAGTGGCCAGTATCTTGAACAGTAAACCAAGACAGGACTTTGGGGTTGTCTCACTGTCTTCAAGATAGTTTTCCTTAGCTGTTTTATCAGCTTTGTTGGAGACCAACAAGGATGTCTCACTATCCTGAACCTTATCTGTATTACTTCCTTTATCATTGCTTAATAAGGCACTCTTCCCCAATATTCTGCAGCATTCTAAAAGAAGAAACAAGCAAACACATAACAGGTTTAGCATGTACTAGTATATGAAACTCATTTCGGTGAACCAGTTCATTAGTAAGGTGGACAAGATTAAACTACCAAGTCTTCTATTGCCAAGTAGTACATTATAAAAGCGTCAAATAAACATATGTCTTTGTCATATGGTCACTACATTGTCTTGCCAAATCAAAATAGAGACACGGTTCAAATCATATCAGTTCAAGAGAAAGCATCACTGAAAGAATGCAAAGCGTGGGAAACTACACGACACAACAAGATTTCAGATGGGTACCACGGGTCTACATGTACAACAACACTATTGGCTGCAGACTAAGGTGTAGCCTAGTGGTGGGAAGGGGCTGATGCCTTCCCACCCACCCAGGTTCAAGGCATGGTACATGCAATTTGGGTTTGTTGCACCAATTATACTGTAGGGGGTTCCCTTACAGTCTTTCTGTCAAAAAAACAACAACAACACTATTGGCTCTATTGTGATGCTAGTGATGTGCATGATATGAGAAGTCAACTGTATACACAATTGAAATTGAAATCAACAGTGCCATTTATAAGAACAAACATGTTAAAGAAACATGCGTAAACATACCTGTTGTGCCATTGGAGTTTCAATTGGATCGTTCAATTTAAAAATAAGTTTGTATGAGTAAATACAGTGATACAAGAGCAAAGCTGTATGCACGATAGCAATGGAATCTTAAATGAGAACAATTGCTCTTCAGGTTTAAGCACTTGTTCTACATGAACAGAGTACAGTAAGACGCAAGCATATAATACTTAAAAAAATGAGCTCATAGACATTACCACATTCTTGGTTCGGAACCAGTACAGAACAAGGCGTTCCCAGTCATCGTCCAATAAATGTGTCTCAGGAGAACGTAAGGAATTTGATGAGTTTCTTTGCCAGTGAAGTACGTTTTCTTCAGGTAATTCTGATACTACCACCAAGCATTCTTGCATATAGCAGAGGTATTAGCACAGGTTACCTCATCCTGAGTTTCCAAATCGGTCCTTCTCTATAGAGAAAAATGGGAAAAATTTGCTGTATTATAACCATCATGGAGGTAGAATGTATGGGACAAAGCAAAGTAATTGCCATGAATAACATTACTTACACATAACTCCTGGACAAACACCTGCAGCTGGCATTTTCCTTCATCTTCAGTATAATATTTCCATGATGGGAAGATGCACACATAGGATTTAACAACATCAAATGCGATAGATGCTAAATTATGAATGGCTAGTTGTGCTTCCTCCACAGGAATAGGTGTACTAACTGGTGGAGTTGGGGTTCGCCGTGGTAGTACTGGTGCTTTGGGCACTAGATCTGCCTTACTAACTGCTCTTGTTTCGGAGCTTTGTGGTGGAGATGGTGTTGTGTCAACAGGAACTGGGTTACTATCTGCTGGGGTTGGGGTTAGATTGGGTGAAGATGGTTCTCTGTCCATCGTAGTAGGGGTACAATCAGCGAGAGTCTGGGTTATGTGTGGTAGGGTTGGTTCTCATGCACGTACAATCGGGATGCTATCTCCACCAAGAGGTAGCACTGTTTTATTTGAAGACCGTGTTTTTACTCCACTAGATACTGCCATCACCCGCTCCAATTCAAATGGCTGATAAACAGGAAACATAGTTGAATGTACAGACATTGTATGGGAGACAGATGCACTAGATAGTGTAGAAAAAAGAGGGCATGAAATAGTTGACACATATATTGTTTAACTAAAACAGATAACATGACATAATTTCACATATATGATGTCTATCTAAACTGGATAGCATAGCATAACATAATTCAAAGATATGATGACTAACTAAACATGATCGCATGATTTAATTCACATATGTGATTTATATGCCAAGCAGAGGGCATTCACATATATGACGTCTAAACTAAGAACATGGTGTTGAATATTGTGTATATGATGTCTAAACTATGCAATGCAAGACACCATATGCATGATATGAGCAGTATAACCGTGCCAAGTTAGATCATACACCTTGGTGGGGGAATATGATTGATCATCTTTCTCTGAATCCATCTCTGAGGAGCTATTGGGACCCAGCAAGAGATCTGTTTCGACAGGTAGCACTGTCTGCTCTGAAGGCCTTGTTTTCACTCCAGATTTTTCCATCACCCACTCTAATGGCTGATTCATAGGAAGAGTAGTTTAATGTACAAACATTGTCAACAAATGGAAATGTAATGAAGAAAAGGATGGGCAAGATATCATTCAAATATATGATGCCTGGTTAAACATGATGACATTGCACATTTCACATATATTATGGCTGGCTAAAAGACATAAGACTGTATAATTCCCATATATGATATAGAAACTAAATAGGTGGCATTATGGAACATGTCTAAACTAAGCATATGACATATATGATGTCAAAAGTAGGCACTGCAAGGCAACATATGCATGATATGACTAACATTATCATGCCAAGTTAGAGCAAACACCTTGAGGGGTAAATAGGAGTGTCAGCTACGTCTGAATCCGCCTCAGAATAGATATCTTCCTCTGGATTATAATCTGGAGAGGGGGGAGGGTTTGCCATTGAAACCACCATGGAGCGATGTCTGCATGACATTGTATTGCCGCACAAAACTCTTCTCTTTTTCTCTACATGTTCAGCATGACTGTGTACAATATCTGACATGCATACAAAAAAATATAGTGAGATTATATAAGGAGAGCATATAGAAATCTAGAGTGATGGTAACAACTAGTGGATGGATCCAAAAATAATGATAGCAGGCTGATGATTGCTTTAATTTAATAAAAAGCAGATGATGATTGCTTTACTATTTGTTTCCCACCCAAGATGAACAACATAGGCATACCCTAGGTGAATCAGATATTAGACAGAGATACTATTCATTGCTGCCTCGATATGTGCCCCACAACTAATTTAGAACTCGAGTTTGAACATTAATTTGGACCTAACTTGGAGTCTAAGAGGTGAACATGATTATAAAGTAGCAGGTAATATTAAGCAATGCATAACATAAGCAGAAACAAAAGAGTGCGACCTCTCTTGTGGACCCGTGTACTCCTCAGGTTCATCTGCTGAGTCGATGATGATGATGCCGTTGCGGTGGGTACCGGTGGCAGGGAAGGAGATCTGAGGCGGCGAAAGATGGTCAGGAGTCATGATGTCTGGTTTGGTGGATGCTTCTGTCAATGGAGCAACTCAGGTGAGGTGGACGACATCGCGGCAGGAGTAGGACAAACCACACAATGTTTTCTTCGACACCTACCTGTAACTGAAGTAATTCTGTAAGGGTTCATTTGGCTTGCATGATTCTAAAAATGCAGGATAGGAAAAACACTGGAATAGGATAGGAATGCACATGAGAAACAGAGCATTTGTGAACACATGATTTCTGTCAACTTGGGTGTTTGGTTCACAGGAATTGGAAGAGCAGAGGAATGCAAAGAAACACGGCCAAATTAAAGTGAAACCATATGAAAGCGTGTACAGTTAGAATGTTATTCTGCCACTAATGCACTTGGTCTTGTTTTCATGCATAGGATTTTTAAAAGTAGGTCCATGTGGATGTTTTGCTCCATTCCTTTCAACAAAATGCATGAATAATTGAATAGTAGAGTGCCATAGGAAAATTTCCTATTGCTATGTTTTTCCGTTGAACCAAAATAGCCCTAATGGATCGACATGAATGCAGAGTAATAAGTGATGCGACAAGTGTACAACCTCCTTACCGTAGCCGTGTCGACCTCAGCATCATTGGGTTAGTCGTTGAAGAAGTTGATGCAGAGGTGGCTGTTGGAGGTGTGGAGGAAGATCCCAGAAATCTGTAGATGGCATCCAGGGCACTACTCTGTTCTGATGGATAGTTCCGTCGTTGGAGCAGCTTTGGCAAGCCGTAAGACGTCGAGGCTGAAGCAGCACAAGACAGACATTGTTAATCTCAAGTGGGATTCTTATAGAATCTCCAATAGATGATGTAAAATACATTACCAAAAATTGATAGATGTAAAATTTACATAACCAAAAACCACCGGACTACAACAGATGAGGTAAAAACTGTTGACTTTGAACTTAACTAACGAAACTGAAATTTACTGTGGAATCTGAATGTTACTGTCGAAACTGAACGCAATGGTAGCACAGAGGCACTTCACATGTAGTTTAGGGAGGGCATGTAGTTCATCTTCAACCTACAGCCCCTAAGCCGCCAGCCACCACCGGCCGAACCGCCAACCCCCGCCACCCGCGGCCGGCTCCCGTGTCGCCCCGAATCCACTCCCCACCGCTAGTTGTCGCCGCCCCGACCAACCCTCTAGCCCCCCCAGGCGCGCCGAGTTTTTTCTCCAGCGATTCCCACACCACCGCCCCACCACCGCGCCCCCACCGCCAGCGACTGAGGGAGTCCTGGATAAGGGGGTATCCGGACAGCCGGACTATATACTTTGGCCGGACTGTTGGACTACGAAGATACAAGATTGAAGACTTTGTCCCGTGTCCGGATGGGACGCTCCTTTGCATGGAAGGCAAGCTTGGCGATTCGGATGATAGACCTCCTTCTCTGTAACCGACTCTGTGTAACCCTAGCCCCCTCCGGTGTCTATATAAACCGGAGGGTTTAGTCCGTAGGACCACAACAATCATATCATAGGCTAGCTTCTAGGGTTTAGCCTCTACGATCTCGTGGTAGATAAACTCTTGTAATACTCATATCGTCAAGATCAATCAAGCAGGAAGTAGGGTATTACCTCCATCGAGAGGGCCCGAACCTGGGTAAAACATCGTGTCCCCAGTCTCCTATTACCATTAGCCTTAGACGCACAGTTCGGGACCCCTTACCCGAGATCCGCCGATTTTGACACCGACATTGGTGCTTTCATTGAGAGTTCCTCTGTGTCGTCGCTGCAAGGCTCGATGGTTCCCTCAACCTTCAACAACACAGTCTAGTGCGAGACTTTTCTCCCCGGATAGATCTTCGTGTTCGGTGGCTTCGCACAGCGGGCCAACTCGTTTGGCCATCTGGAGCAGATCGACAGCTACGCCCCTGGCCATCAGGTCAGGTTCGGAAACTTGAATTACACGGTCGATATCCGCGGAGACTTGATCTTCAACGGATTCGGGCCCATATCAGGAGCGTCGAACAGTCACGACGAGCACGACTTAAATCTGTTGTCGAACAGTATTCGGGATATCGCCCCTGCAGCTGCTCTAGACCTAAATCTGGGGTAGATTGCGTCGTCCGAGGACGGGTGGATGGACCCCGCCCCGGAGGCCGCATGCTCTTCGGTAGTAGAGCCAAACACAAACTCCATCGTTAAGGGAATCTACATCATCGGACCCCCAGACCTGTATCCGGATGTGGGTTCCGAACCGCGCGTGCCCAGGCCCATCGAGTCCGATTGGGCTCCAGTAATGGAGTTCACCGCCGCGGATATCTCTCAGCACTCCCCCTTTGGCAAAGTGCTAAATTCATTAAGGTCTCTCTCTCTGTCAGGAGATTCCTGGCCGAACTATGTCCTGCTCGAGTGGGAAGCAGGCGACGAAGAAATTCGTTACCCACCCACCACCCACTTAATAGCCACTATCGATGATTTGACCGACGTGCTTGACTTCGACTCCGAAGACATCGACGGTATAGACGACGATGCGGGAGAAGAACAGGAACCACCGCCCACAGGGCGCTGGACAGCCACCTCTTCGTACTATACATATATAGTGGACACCCCAAAGAAAACAATGGCGATGAGGCAACCGAAGATAACCCCTTGGGGAAGAAACCAAAGCATGGGCGTCATCGGCGCCGCTCTAAGCCCCGCCATAGAATTACCAGCACAGGAGAAGAAAACAACCCAGATGGTGCCGAAGAGGAATACAATCCTGATCAGCCTACCTTTGAACAGGCCGAACAGGAACACGGGCAGGTCAGCCCCAAGGAACAGGCAACGGACGGATACGTGGAGGATGAAAACTATATGCCTCCCTCCAAGGACGAGGTGAGCCTCGGCGACGATGAATTCGGCGCACTTGAAGATCCAATAGAGCAGGAGCACTTTAAGCGCCGGCTTATAGCCACTGCAAGAAGCCTGAAAAAGAAGCAGAAGCAGCTCCAAGCTGATCAAGATCTGCTCGCAAACAGATGGACCGAGGTCCTGGCGGCCGAAGAATACGGACTCGGGCCCCCCACCAAGGGTTACCCAAAGCACAAGTTGCTACCTCAACCAGAGGAGGAGGCCGTAGAGCCTACACTACCATCACAAGACGAGGCTGACCGGCCACCTCGTGGCCAGGATAAAACGACGTATCAGACCGAATACCAGCCCGCACCCCCACGCCAGTTCACTATGGCTCGGGGCAATACGCAGGACCTACAAGACATATTGGAAAACAATGCAGGACAGCCAAGATCGATCTACGGATCACGGGGGCGCACCACAGCACATGACGATGACCGTCATGCCGGATACACTAATGATAAGTCCGGTCGGGCCGAACATAACCGACCAGACTTAGTCGGACTGCGTCGTGACATAGCCCGGCACAAAGGCGCCGCACACCCCCTCTGCTTCACTAATGAAGTAATGGATCATGAATTCCCAGAAGGGTTTAAACCCGTCAACATCAAATCATACGATGGCACAACAGACCCCGCAGTATGGATTGAAGATTCCCTTGTCCACATTCACATGGCCCGCGGTGATGATCTACATGCCATCAAGTATCTCCCCCTTAAGCTTAAAGGACCAGCCAGACATTGGCTGAATAGCCTGCCGGTGAACTCCATCGGCAGTTGGGAAAATCTTGAGGACGCATTCCTCGACAACTTCCAAGGCACTTATGTGCGACCACCGGATGCTGATGACTTAAGTCATATTACCCAACAGCCCGGAGAGTCAGCCAGGAAATTCTGGACTCGGTTCCTAACTAAAAAGAACCAAATTGTCGACTGTCCGAACGCCAAGGCCCTGGCGGCCTTTAAGCATAATATCCGTGACGAGTGGCTCACCCAACACCTCGGCCAAGAAAAATCGAAGTCCATGGCAGCCCTCATGACACTCATGACCCGCTTTTGCGCGGGCCAGGACAGCTGGCTGGCTCGCAGTAGCACCACGCCAAGAAACTCTGGCACTTCAGATGTCCGCGATAGTAACGGAAAGCCACGGAGCAATAGACGTAAGCGTCGGAATAATGGTGACAATGCCGAAGATACGGCAGTCAATGCTGGATTCAGCAACTCAAAATCCGGTCAGCAGAAAAAGCCGTTCAAAAGAAACAATCCGGGATCATCCAGTCTGGACCGCATACTCGACCGCTCGTGCCAGATTCACGGCACCCCCGAAAAACCAGCCAATCACACTAATAGAGATTGCTGGGTGTTCAAACAGGCCGGCAAGTTGAATGCCGAAAACAAGGATAAGGGGCTGCACAGTGATGATGACGAGGAGCCCCGGCGTCCGAACACTGGGGGACAGAAGAAATTTCCCCTAGGTGAAAATGGTAAACATGATCTATGCCACCCACATTCCCAAACGGGAACGAAAGCGTGCACTTAGGGACGTCTACGCGATGGAGCCAGTCGCCCCAAAGTTCAACCCATGGTCATCCTGTCCGATCACCTTCGATCGTAGGGACCATCCTACCAGCATCCGTCACGGCGGCTCAGCCGCATTGGTCCTTGACCCAATCATCAACGGATTCCATCTCACGCGAGTCCTTATGGACGGTGGCAGTAGCCTGAATCTGCTTTATCAGGACACAGTGCGCAAAATGGGCATTGATCCCTCACGGATCAAACCCACCAAAACCACCTTCAAAGGTGTAATTCCAGGGGTAGAGGCCCACTGCACGGGCTCAATAACACTGGAAGTGGTCTTTGGATCTCCGGATAACTTCCGAAGCGAGGAATTAATCTTCGATATCGTCCCTTTCCGCAGTGGCTATCATGCACTACTTGGATGAACCGCGTTTGCTCGATTCAATGCGGTACCGCACTATGCATACCTTAAGCTCAAGATGCCAAGACCTCGCGGGGTTATAACAGTCAACGGAAACACATACCGCTCCCTCCGTACGGAAGAGCACACTACGACCCTTGCGGCAGAAGTACAAAGCAGCCTTCTTCGACAGACAACCCATTCGGCAATGACAACCCCGAACACCGTCAAGTGAGTCCGGAGCACCCTGCAACAGGATCGTTAGACACGCCAAGAGCTCGATTAGCAATCCGGCCCCCGCCCCAGCCCCATTCAGGCGGCATTTGTGCCACGCGTACACAACTATGCACTCAAAATACCATGGGCATAGGCGGAGGCGAGTTGACGATGCAGCCTACAATGCGGTTCAGCCGCCATGAGGCCCGCATACCCTTCTTCTTTCTTTCTTTCAGGACCCTACTTTCGGGCAGCCCCTTCAGACAACCGGACCATCGGACTCATCACAGGAGGGAACACCAAGGAGGCAAGAGGCTTTGCACACAAGGGAATACCGAGGTGGTCTCTATCAATGATCGTTATACCTGCTTTACATACCCGCATGCAGCCTGTCCTTGGATAGGACATGTCAAATAGTCCTATTTGTTTCTGCTTAATGCATTAATTGTACACATACGCCTTGCCGTATTATCCAAATAACAATGGGAAATAGTATACAATGTCAGCTTCTTATTACTATCTTCATATCTTCCCTTGAATATTTATTTAATATTGCATCCGTACACTTTGGTACGATCAGTTTGCCAGGGGCTTTTATTGAGCCCCATAATATAGCAATAAAAGTCCGAACACTTTCGACAGTGCGGCACCCCGAACTTATAACATTATATGCATCAGCTCCGAATCATGTCTTGGGTCAATAGTTGGGTTAGCCCGGCTCCCTTGTTTTGGTACCTTACATTTTGTTATATCGACTAAGGTAGCACAGGGAGAACTACTACGATTGTGTACCGGTTCTTCCAGACGAGCACCTCAGTAGAGAAAGCCGAAAACTGACTGTCATGATGCGGCGAGAGCTGGTCGCTGTTCGAGAGGTACTAAATCCTTAAAGATTTTTTCTGCTTAAGGCGAGGAATCAGCCTTGTTCGATTTAGGCGTGTATAGCGCCCCAGTTCTGCCTTCCGAATACTAGGGGCTTTGCCGAAATTTAAAATTATAGACTTCTATAGCCAAGTGAGAGTCATAAAGCCGCATAGTCTGATTGCCTTGTTTGCTGCGCCAAACACCTCCTTAAAGGACCAAAAACTTGGATAAAGAGTGTTTGGGTTTTCCACGAACACCCCAGTACTAGCTACACGGGGCGGAAGCCGACGACTGGCCTACTTTCAGAATTTTATAAACGGCCGCACAAAAGGTAATATTTTAAATCAACAAAGTGTTATATAACGCAAACAAACTCGTTCTCATATTACAAAGATGACATGAGTACATTCACTCAAAGATTAAGTTTCTTGGTGCATTCATCGGCCACAAGGCGAGCGCCTTTCATAACGCCATCATAATATTTCTCGGGGTAGCGATGCTCCTTACCCTCCGGGGGCCCATCCTTCACAAGCTTCTCAGCAGCCGATTTGGCCCAATGCAACTTCGCACGGGCAAAGGCCTGGCAGGCACCCTCAATGCAGACGGACTGCTTGATAACTTCAAGCCGCGGACAGGCACTTACCATCTGCTTTATAAGGCTGAAGTAGCTATCGGGCAGGGGCTCACCAGGCCACATCCGGACTATGAGGTCCTTCATGGCCAGCTCGGCCGCCCTGTGGAGTTCGACCAATTGCTTCAGTTGGTCACTCAGAAACATTGGATGTTCGGCTCCAGTATACTGGGACCAGAACAACTTCTCCGTCGAGCTCCCCTCTTCGGCACGGTAGAACTCCGTAGCATCCGATATGCTGCGTGGCAGATCTGCGAATGCCCCTGGAGAGCTCCGAATGTGGGTGAGTAAAATAAATGTCTCCTCCACATGCTTGCTTTGCATAATGAATGCCTTACCCGCCGCTATCTTCTTGGCCGCCTGGATTTCCTGGAGGGCCTTTTGGGCTTCGACCTTGGCATCTTTTGCGCTCTTAAGGGCTTTGGCAAGCTCGGACGCTTGCGTCTTGAAGTCATGCTCCAAGGACTCGAACTTCTTGCCGAACTCCTGGAGCTCTTGCTGTACCTCCCCCACCCGAGCATCTTGCTTTTCACGCTCAGTGCGCTCTATGGCCGCCTTGGCTTCGACCTTGGACAATGCTTTCTTCAGGGCCGCCACTTCGGTCGTAGCCCCTATTAAAAATCATGATGCTTTTTGTTAGCATCATCAATTTTTCTCCTCTACATGTCACACGGACAGGGTATCACTTACCTTTGTTCTCCTCGAGATGCCTCTTCACGAGGCCGAGCTCTTCTTCAGCCTGCCCCAGGTCCTGCCTGAGTCCGGCGACCTCAGCTGTGCATGCAGCGGCGGTCAGCAGCAACGCCTGCTCATTAACATAGACAAGTACTATCAGATTCCTGCGGACTAAAAATTGACCCTCCGTTTGGCTTTTCTTTTCGAACACCAAACAGAGTATCAGGGGCTACTGTCTATCGGGTGATATTTTCTCACGCTTCTCATTACTTACCTCAAAGCCTGTTAGGAGGCTGGTGCAGGCTTCGGTCAATCCGCTTTTGGTGGACCGGACCTTCTCAATCACCGTACTCATGAGAGTACGGTGCTCTTCGTCATTGGAAGCCCCGCGAAGCAGTTCCAGCAAATTATCCGATGCCTCCGGATGGGCGGAGGTCATCGGCACGGCCGGCTCACCCTCCTTAGCGAGGGGCTACCCACTTGAATCCGGAACCTGTGAAGGCTCCAGTACAGTAACCGGCGAGGAGCCAGGCTTGCTGTGGCTCCCGTCCGCATAATCCATGGGGATCTTACCCCCCATGTGCCCGACGTCTGGGATTTTGCCTTGGGGCTTCTCCAGAACCGTCGCCCCCTGCTCTGGTATCCGTTGGGACAACGCCTCAGTGTCGTCCGCAGGTCGTGGGGAGGTGGCTGTAGGGAGGGAATCCATCTCCGACTCACTCAAGGACCCATCCGAAGAGGATACCCCGAGATTAGACCCGGCCGGACTGCATACACATGTTCGGCTTTATTACAAACTATGAAGTCAAAGTCGCACGAAAGGTATTACAGAGTGCGGATACTTACGACCTCGCCCGGGGCTTGCCCCTGGGCAGCCACTCCTCCTCGCTGTAGGCGGCCGTGGTGGAGTGATCCGAAAGGGATGCCTTTCCCTTCTTCGGCGTCCTAGCATCCCCCTGTGGGGCGGCTTTCCTTTTCTTCTCCTCCCTAGTGCGGGGAGGGGCATTTCTTCGTGTTTCCCCCCGTCTCCATGAGAGGAATCCGCCTCGCCGTCCTCGGACGATGAGTCTATTACGGCCTTGCACCGGAGACCCTTCCTAGTCCCCGCGGCCGCTTTCTTGGACCCTTCGGCCTCCCCGGACGAGGCGGCCTTCTTCCTCTTCCTCTTCTCCCCTTCGGGGGAGGAGTGCGCCTCATCATCTTTGGGCGAGGCATCCGGTGCAACCTCGCGCCGAACACCCTTCCTGGTCCCCGTGGCCTTCTTTTCGGCCTTCTTCTCCGGCACCTTGTAAGGCGCCGGAGCCAGCATCTCCGTCAGGAGTGCGGTCGCTGGATCTTCGGGTAGTGGAGCCGGACAGTCGATCCGCTCCTCCGTCTCCACGTAGTCCTGTTTCGTCAGTATAATGACTTAAAGTCCTCCCACGAACACGTTGGGAAATATACATCTTGTGATACTCAGAGGACTTAGCAGATTGGCAAGGCGCTTTGCGCTGAGTCCGCGGTCCTCGGAAGTGGGAGGAGGAACTTCGCCGGTCTTGAACAACACCTTCCAGACGTCCTTATGCGTCGTGTCGAAGAGCTCATATAGCATCTTGTGTTCGGCCGGATCGAACTCCCACATATTGAATGCCCATCTTTGACATGGGAGGATCCGATGGACGAGCATGACCTGGACCATGTTGACAAGATTGATCTTCTTGTCCCTCATACTCTTGATGCAGGTCTCGAGTCCGGTCAGCTCCATAGGTTCGCCCCAGGTCAGGCCCTTCTTTTCCCAAGAGGTGAGCCGCATGGGGATCCCGGATCAGAATTTGGGGGCCGCCACCCATTTGGTGTCGCGCGGCTCGGTGATGTAGAACCACCCTGATTGCCACCCTTTCACGGTCTCCACAAAGGAGCCGTCAAGCCATGTAACATTGGGAATTCTGCCCACCGTGGTGCCACCGCACTCCGCCTGCTGGCCGCTCACAATCTTCGGCTTCACGCAGAAAATTTTCAGCCACAGGCCGAAGTGGGGCCTGATGCGGAGGAAGGCCTCGCACACGACGATGAACGCCGAGATGTTGAGGACGAAATTTGGGGCTAGATCATGGAAATCTAGCCCATAGTAATACATGAGCCCGCAGACGAACGGGTGGAGTGGAAATCCTAGTCCGCGGATGAAATGAGAGAGGAATACTACTCTCTCCCGAGAATTTGGGGTGGGGGTGATCTGTCCCTCCGCCGGAAGCCTGTGCGCAATGTTTTCGACCAGGTATCCGGCCACCCGAAGCTTGGTGATATCCTCCTCTGTGATGGAGGAGGCCATCCACTTGCCTCCCGCTCCGGACATGCTGCGAATGGTCCTACAGAGAAGGTGATAACTTGGGCGCTGGGGCTCGAGAGTGCAAGAACGGATGAGCAAAGGAGGAAGAAGGCATGGGTGAAAACGGGAGATCCTTATCCCTTTATAAAGGCGATGAATAAATGTGCGCCTCCCCACTTGCCCGTCGAAATTACTCATTTCCCAAGCGCCACGATTGATGGCTCGGTTGGGTTACCCATACCTGTATTGATGAGGATCCTGCAATAAAGGGACACAATCTCTGCTTCGACCAGACGTGCCAAAGAAACTGCCTCGCAATGTGTGCGGCAGCTGGCAATAAAAACGGTTCGAATAAAGGCCGGGCCATGGCGTGATGTCACGCTACGAAGAATTGTCAGCAGATTAGATTCGTGGATTATTGTTCTCTCTGCGGTGGTAGGTGAAATTTGTCTTCCAGAGCCGGACATGATCCTTGTGTTCGGAATTTATCTTGAAGTATTCGGAGATGGAACCCGCCATGCAATGCCGAAGACAATTTGCGCACCGGACTCATCGTCATTGAAGCCTGGTTCAGGGGCTACTCAGGGAGTCCTGGATAAGGGGGTATCCGGACAGCCGGACTATATACTTTGGCCAGACTATTGGACTATGAAGATACAAGATTGAAGACTTCGTCCCGTGTCCGGATGGGACTCTCCTTTGCGTGGAAGGCAAGCTTGGCGATTTGGATGATAGATCTCCTTCTGTAACCGACTCTGTGCAACCCTAGCCCCCTCCGGTGTCTATATAAACCGGAGGGTTTAGTCCGTAGGACCACAACAATCATACCGTAGGCTAGCTTCTAGGGTTTAGCCTCTACGATCTCGTGGTAGATCAACTCTTGTAATACTCATATCATCAAGATCAATCAAGCACGAAGTAGGGTATTACCTCCATCGAGAGGGCCCGAACCTAGGTAAAACATCGTGTCCCCAGTCTCCTATTACCATTAGCCTTAGACGCACAGTTCGGGACCCCCTACCCGAGATCCGCCGGTTTTGACACCGACAGCGACCACCGCCCCCACCCTGAACCCTAAGATAGATAGTGGGGTACCTCTCCGGCGAGCCCCCTCCTCGCTATGGGTGGTTCTTCCTTAACTCTGGCGAGCCCCCTCACCCCCTCAAAATTGACTGACCCAAAAGTCGATTCAGTCGACTGAAGTGTAGCTAAATCAGAGAAGAGCAGCAGCACGAGCGAGGGGGAGAGCAGCAGCGCGAGCGAGCGAGAGCCGTAGCAGCAGCAGCAACAGCGTGAGTGAGTGAGGGAGCGAGAGCTGGAGCAACAACAGCAGCGCGAGCGAGCGAGAGCCGGAGGAGCAACAGTAGATCCGCTGGTATGGCCGCCGCTGCCGAAGGGGCCTCGCACTGGGTGAGAGCCGCCATGGAGATGTCGCCCGCGACGCCAGCTTTGAGGTATCCGCGCCATAGGGGTGCGGGATGGAGCATCGTCAGCGCCGGGAGGTCGAGTTAAGGAGAAGGTGCGATGCGGTGAGTGTACAACCTCTTTGGTGGCGCCGAGTAGGCCTCGACTTTGTCCGAGGAGTCGGTGAGGATGATGTGGTTCCAGTGGAGCAGGTTAAGGCTGCACTGTGGGGATGGAGCAGCAGTGATAGACGAAGCAATCATCGGAGCAGCTCCTTGGAGGTGGAGGACGGGGCGGCTGAACCGGCAAGACGACGAGATGGACGAAGGATCCTCATCCAGGGAGGTGGATGAGGGACGTTGGTGGTGGACGACATCGTCGGGGAAGAGGCTCCGGCTGGGCAGCGGTGAGGTGGCGGACGGAGGAGGGTGGTGTTTCGCGACTGGAGCGGAGAGATTATGGTGGCCTAGGATTTTGAATGGCAAAAAGGAGGCCATGGGAGGGGGGAACCATGACTTAGGGATGCGCTTGTCCAAAATGTAGGGTGTGTTACAAAAGTACACCCACCGAGTTGAACTATCAACCCTTTTGGCTTAGGGTTAGAAGGGGGATTTCACGTGTCGGGATTTGGCAGCTAGAGGGAGTTTTTGCGCGCGTTGTAATTTCGGTATAGCAAGGCATGGGTTGTGAAGGCGCGAGTTTTGGGATCACGATACCTGAGGCCTCCTTTCGTTTAGAGGAATCTTGTAGGAATTTCAGAGGATAGGATTTCTATAGGAAAAATTCCTTTAGAGCCCTTTGGTTTGTAGGAATGTAATCCTATTCCTATGGAGGAATTCTTCATATCCTTCACATTTCATAGGAAAATAAACATCAGCCTAGACTCAATGAAAAAAAATCCTATGATGTGAATCAAAGGGCATCTCATTTCCTATTCCTACCCATGGGATTTGAGATACATGTCATCTCATTTCCTATGACTTTCCTATTCCTATGATTTTCCTACCCTATGAACCAAAGGAGGCCTGAATATTTGGGATATAACAAGGCGCGGGTTGAATTTTAGGGACAAGCGTAACGTGTAATATTGTACTTGTACGTACCAAATCAATTCGCACTTCCCTCAACGAAAAATATAACTATTCACATCAAACAAAGAGAGAGTCTTGTCCCGTTTCACTATATAAATGCTATTCAAAGCTATAAATCCATGTTATGTCCAATTAAATTTTTTCGCTGGCTGTATAATGCATGTAACCTACTCATACCAACATTTTAGTGCATTCTAAATGTCTATACTATCACTGCAATTTGAACTAAATTTGAATTCGTTTCTCTATTTGAATAAGAATCTACAATCATGATTGTTGCCAACTTCAACCATCATTTGTGTATTACCTTAACAACACACCACATGATTACTATAGAGATATATATGAATCAGGTGTACTATATGAACTCGAATTCAATTTTTTGAATACACTTGATGTTGATTCCAGATAATAGTACAGTTGATGTACTAACTAGATATTCATAATCTAAACCATGTTCCATACGTACACCACATTTATCACACAAAGTATAGTGCCCCGTCCCCTACATTATGACAAGTATTTAGCCCTGAGCTACAAAAGCCACACATTATCCCAAATTATAATCAATGTTCTACATTACGATATCTTCTTCAAGTATTCGTATCCACTTTTCTATAATGAATTATGATCTCTGTTCGTCTTTTACACCTTCACGATCCTCTTCTCTTTGCAGCTAGCTAGCGCTAACTTTCTATCGTGCATGCACACGCCTGCCCCCCTCTCACCCTCCCTCAGTGTATTGTGCACATTCGTTATTTCTCTTTAGGTCGTCCACCCATGGTGTGTGTTGGCCCCCGGCTCCTTCTTTCCAGCACACACCGGTCAATATACCTCTCTAGCCAAGTGTGCCTACCACAAACACACACTTCCCCTCTTCTCTTCTCACCGTCCATGCCCCCTATGTCCAATACGGTTCCACGCAGGTGCATACTCCCGCCCCTCTTTTTATCGATCTCATACTCGCACTCCTCCCCCCTCGACATAGTAGGCCTCTCGCACCACCTCCTAGCCGCACCCCTATCCCCCTGTCTATCTCTCCGGACCTTATTTGCTTCTAGCACATGCATGCATGTATACATACCGATCTCCCTACATATAGCTAGGTCGACTATAATTCTTTTGTCCCACGCACCGATAGAGTTACCTCACTAGTTATGTCTCTCCCTTTCTCGGACACACGACGGTTGATCTTCCTATGTAGTTACGTATGCTTACCACAACCATATCGCCCCCACATCATCCTTTCATACCTCCCGACCCGTCTCTCACACGCACGTGCATAGACAGGAAGACATCCCCGGCCCTCTCTTATTGATATTGCAGTCGTACCCTCCGTTTGTCTAGCAGGTCTCTCCCACCATTTGTGAGAAGCAACTCCACCACCAACCCTCCGACACTCTACCTTGTTTTTCTCCCAACCTTATTCCTCTGCTACACATATGCATGGATGCCGATCGATCTCCCTCAATACATAGCTAGGTCTCTCTCCTTCTCCACACATATACTAGTTTATCTACCTCTCTATAGTTAGGTCTCTGCCCCTCCCCCCACACAGATAGCCAAACGTTGTAGGTAGGTATCCATGCCACAGAGAAAAACTGCACCTCTGCCCTCTCAAATTCCAGTAGGCCAGCCGCCCTATATCTTTGACGTGGGCAAACACAAATTCGAGGGCACTCTTTATCGATTATGCAACCACACACTTCATCCCTGTTTTCGATTCCATCGATATCTGTCGCCGATGATCCCTCCACTCTCTTCTCGTGCATCGCTCCCTCTATATATGATATATCTATGACTCTATTTCACACACATTGTATATGTTACATTTTTTTGTTTGAGATATCATCGACACATTGCCTCTGTTTCGCACAAACCATGTCTCTCACTCCCACCCATGTACGTACCTACACCTAAAGAAGAGGTGCACGCAGGACACACGTACTCATGTCTCGTTCCCGGCCACACCCGTGCGGGTATAGTGGAGTTCATTTCTGTACGAAAAGGCAGCCCACGTGATAATTTGATGCGTGTAGCGGTTGTTTACTCGAAGGAGGGCCAGGTACCACGCGTAGACGGAACAAAGTTTGACTTGACGCATTAGTATTAAATAAAGTTTTATTCCTCAATGTCAGGTATAGAATATAAAACGATTGTCGTCGGGAAAAAAGAAAAATCCGCTCCACTATATACAATGGAGCCTGCCTACTGGGGTTTGTCTCTCGTCACACCATCTCACACAAGGCGGTGGTGGCCTCTCTCTCTCACGGTTGGTCAGTGATCCCGCTGCATCCAGTCCGTGGGCAGAAAGGGAGGATGTGCATCGTTTCTCCATTCGACGGCGTTGAGGCAGCACATCCCGATCTGCGGTGCCCATCATTCTCTCTGACCAAGCTCCGGCACGGCAGGGCCTTCGCCACTTGCTCGCTGCCGCAGTATGGGCAGATCCCGGCCGCCAGCGCCCTCCTAGTTTCATCCCAACGACCCTCAGGTACAGCTTCCTCCGGCCTTGCTCCACTGCCCATCTTCCCACGTTGTCGCATGTGGAAAATCTTGCATGTGGATCTTCTTTAGTTGTTTGCTTAAAACGTATCTTGTTCGGCGTACTTTCCATCTTGCAATCTCGTCCTCAAACCATTTCTGATAAACCACCATGTTGCTATCTTTCCCTTATTACATGGAATATGCTTCTTTTTTGTCGGCGTATGTGTCTTCAACTCGTGTTATTGGGTAGGAATTGTTTCCTTTCTACCTCCTTTTGCAAACAGGGCTATCCATTTCACCTCATTGCTATTGCGACCTTTTGGTGAACTGCACAAATCAATTTTTTCTTAAGAGTGTTTTGTGCACTTCCGCCAAAATGTCACACGGGCGACGTTTTTACATTTCTGTGGGATTGCAGAAAGGGAGATTTGTTTTGCTATCCTCCTCATCCAACTCCATGCCTAATCTTCTCCAACAAGTAGTTAGTCCTAAAGAGAGATCGCAGAGGTGATCGGCTTCTATTTGTGTGTGTTATGTTTCATCATCTAGTTCCACTATTATTGTAATCACACTGACTGATATCTTTGCAAATAGGGATGGTCAGCTCAATTTTAGTGGAGTTGGACAAAATGATCGGATTGTGATGCCCTCCACACACCTCTTTTTTGGCTACAGAGCTGGGTGAAATTAGCTTCCAACCAAAGAACATTGTGCCCAGGAAATGGAGCCATGCCTACGAACAACGTCGATCAATTATATATTTTTCTTTATTTGTACACCTTCTCACAACTTTGTCTTCAGTTGTGATGTGAATATTGGCACTGATCTGCAAACCATTGAGATGCATTAGCAGACATGGTAGTTTCATTTGTATTTGATGGAATGTTGTAATGAGATAATCTTGAGGCAAGAGGACAGATGAATCCTAAGTTGAAACCTTTTTTTCCTGCTGGAACAAAAGTTGAAACCTTCATAGCATCACAGTACAATTTCATTAAAATTATGTGTACATATAAACAAATCCTGAAGGATTGATAGCAATGCCAGAAATAATTCAACTTCATTTCGCCTACATGTGGGACATCCTTCATTCGGCTCCACCTACGATGCAGCAATATTGAGTGCACTACTGCAGGGAAAGATTCACCCCGGTCGTTGTGCCGCAGTAGTAATGACTAGTGAGCGGTCAAATCATAGAGCCCCACCTTTGCCACAGTAAGTTGCTCGGACAAAGCAACCATCATTTCTCTGTTTGTTAAATCCGGTGGTACTCCCATATTCCCAGAGTAATAAGTTGCTCGGGCGAAGAAACCATCACTTCACCTTTCCCACAGTAAGTAGTACTCCCTCCTTTCACGTTTATAGGGCTTAATTTGAAAATCTCTTCAACCAAGGTAGATGATGAATGGTGGGATTAATTCCATAGTTTGCAAAAGTACTACTCTTGTTTTTCTCAAAAAATTGTGTAAACTGATGCATTAATTACACCACATGCATGCATGACCACTTAATGACCAAGAACTTCTACATGCATTGGTGAGTTTTTTCTTCATCCTTGCATGCAGTGATTTAATACACCTTGAAATCTGAACATGTGATGGTAAGTAGTAGAACCGAGAGTTATAAAACCAAAAAACAAACTTTTTGAGATGAGCCCTATAAACCGAAAAGGAGGGTGTCGGTGTCAAAACCGGCGGATCTCGGGTAGGGGGTCCCGAACTGTGCGTCTAGGCGGATGGTAACAGGAGACAAGGGACACGATGTTTTTACCCAGGTTCGGGCCCTCTCGATGGAGGTAAAACCCTACTCCTACTTGATTAATATTGATGATATGGGTAGTACAAGAGTTTATCTACCACGAGATCAGAGAGGCTAAACCCTAGAAGCTAGCCTATGGTATGATTGTTGTTCGTCCTACAGACTAAAACTCTCCGGTTTATATAGACACCGGAGAGGGCTAGGGTTACACAGAGTCGGTTACAATGGGAGGAGATCTTCATATCAAATCACCAAGCTTGCCTTCCACGCCAAGGAAAGTCCTATCCGGACACGGGACGAAGTCTTCAATCTTGTATCTTCATAGTCCAGGAGTCCGGCCATCTGGACACTCCCTAATCCAGGACTCCCTCAGTAGCCCCTGAACCAGGCTTCAATGACGATGAGTCCGATGCACAAATTGTCTTCGGCATTACAAGGCGGGTTCCTCCTCCAAATATTCCATAGAAGATATTGAACACAAGGACAGTGTCCGACTCTGAAAAATAAGTTCCACATGCCACCGTAGAGAGAATAATATTTGCACAAATCTAATCTGCTGACGTACTCCATAGCGTGACATCACGCCACGACCAGGCCTTTATTCGAATCATTTTATTGTTCCACCTCAGCGCGTTTAGCGAGGCGGTTTCCTTGGCATGTCTTGTCAAAGCAGAGATCGTGTCCCCTTATTCCGGGATTCTCATCAATACGGGCGTGGGTAACCCAACCGCGCCATTAACCGTGGCGCTTGGGAGATAAGCGAGTTTTATTAGACTGGTGGGGGCTCATAGTCTCGGCCGCCCATATAAGGGGATAAGGATCCACCCTTTCCATTCACGCCTTCTTCCTCCCTTGCTTGTCCATCCGCGCACTCGAGCTCCAGCGCCCAGGTCCGCACTTCCCACCTCGACCTTTCTCCAATCATGTCCGGAGCGGGAGGTAGATGGATGGCCTCCTCCGTCACGGAGGGGCAAATCAAAAAGTTGAGGAAGGCCGGATACTTGTCCGATGACATCGCGCACCGGCTTCCCGAGGAGGGGCAACTCGTCCCCACCCCTAGGCCCCATGAGAGGGTCATGTTTCTCCCCCATTTTCTCCGTGGACTGGGCTTTCCACTTCACCCGTTCGTCCGGGGGCTCATGTTCTACTACGGCCTGGACTTTCACGATCTGGCCCCGAACTTCATCCTCAACATTTCGGCGTTCATCGTCGTGTGTGAGGCCTTCCTCCGCATCCAGCCTCACTTTGGCCTATGGCTGAAGATCTTCAGCGTCAAGCCGAAGGTCGTGGGTGGACGTCAAGCGGAGTGCGGAGGCGCCATGGTGGGCAAAATAGCCAAGGTCACATGGCTCGAGGGCGCCTTCTAGAAACCATCAAAGGATGGCAATCGGGGTGGTTCTACATCACCGAGCCCCGTGACCCTGAATGGGCAGCGGTCCCTGAATTTCGATCCGGCATCCCCACTCGTCTCACATCTTGGAAGGAGACGGGCCTGTCATGGGGTAGTCCGGGAGAGGTGACCGGACTCCAAACCTGCGTTCGGGACCTGGTGAACAAGAAGGTTAAGCTTGTCAACGTAGTCCAGGTCATGCTCTTCCGCCGGATTCTTCCGTGTCAACGACGGGCCTTCACCTTGTGGGAGTTCGACCCAGCCAAGCACCAGACTCTGTCCCGGCTTTTCGACACAAAGCACGAGGACGCTTGGAAGGTGCTATTCAAGAGCTCAGAGGTCTCCCCACCCGTCACCGAAGACCGCGGATTCTGCGCCAAGCGCCAAGCCACCGAAGTAAGCTCGCATTTAGTCTTTCTCGGGACACTTGATTTTCATGGTTTGATTTTATGCAGGATCTAATCTCCTGTTCCTTTGACAGGACTGGAAGAGGACATCCGGGCAGTTTGATTGCCCGGCCCCTTTGCCCGAAGGCCCAGTAGACGCGCGCTTGACGAAGCTGCTGGTTCCGGCACCTCACGTGGTGCCGGAGAAGAAGGCCAAGAAGAAGGCCACGGGGACCCGAAAGAGTTCCCGGCGCATGGTGGTGTCGGATTCGTCGCCCGACAACCCCGAAGACCCCTCCGCCTCTGAGAACGAGGAGGAGGAAAAAGAGGAAGAAGCCTCACCCCCTCCAGCAAGGGGAGGAAAGAAAAGGAAGGCCACCCCAACCGGGGGGCCGGAGGGTCCAAGAAGGGGAGGACCCTTCTGCCGAACTACGCCTCCGATGCCGAAGACGGCGGGGAGGAATGGCCATCCAGGGTCAAGCCCGTGGCAAAATCGTAAGTATCCGGATACCAGAATAACTTATGGCGCTCCTCTGATGTATGGCACCTTCTGACGCTGAATTCAATTATGTAGTCTGCCCCGGGCTCAGCTCGGTGATTCGTCGAGCGGCTCCCTCGACTCGTCGGATGTGAATAGCGCTTCACTTCCGACGGCCTCCTCCCCTCTCCCTACAGACGACGCTGAGGTGGAGTCCCAAAAGGGACTAAACCAGGAGGAGGTGGTCCTGGAGGCGCCACAAGGCGACCTCCCGGACTCCAGGCCCAAAGGGGGTAAAACCCTAGAGGGATCTAAGTCCGGCCCTGGGCCGGACACCGCTCCGGAACCAACAATGGTTCCAGAGACCGACAGGCGGCGCCTTCGTAAGAAAGGCGCGCCTATGACGCCGGCAGCCTCTGTCCAACCGGAGACGCCAGACAACTTGTTGGAGGTGCTTAACAGTGCCTCCATCAACGAGGAGCACCGCACTGTTATGAGTGCGGTGATTCAGAAGGTTCAGTCTGCCAAGAGCGGACTGACAGAAGCCTGTACCAGCCTGCTAATAGGCTTCGAGGTATGTAAAACATATAAAAATGTTACCGCATAGACAGTAGCCTCTGATGCTTAGTTCGGCATTCGAAAAGAAAAGCCGAGCTGAGGATCTAAAAAGATATACGCAGGAGTCTAACATAAATGTGTCAATATGGGAATGCAGGCAGCGCTGCTGACCTCTGCCGCACTGACTGCGGAGGTCGATACATTAAAGAAGAGCCTCGAGCGGTCCGAGAACGAGCTCGACCGTGCCAAGAAGCAGCTCGAGGACAAGGAGGGTACGTAATACCTTGTGTAAATGTATATATAAATACTTGGTTGCAAATAATAACAGGACCAACATGAATGTTGCAGGGACCACGTCTGAGGTGGCGACCCTAAAGGAGGCGGTGTCCAAGGCCGAAAACAATGCGGCCTTGGAGCGCACCGAGCGAGAGAAACAGGAGGCACGGGTGGCGGAGGTGCAGCTAGAGCTCCAGGCTCTCATGAAAAAACACGAGAGTTTGGAGCGTGACTCGAAGACTCGAGAGTCCGAGCTTGCCTTGGCTCTTGAGAGTGCCAAAACCGCTAAGGCCGAAGCCCAGAAGGCCCTCCAGGAGATCGAGGCGATAAAGAAGATAGCGGCAGGTAAGGCATTCTTTATGCAAAGCAAGCATATAAAAGTGAATTATCTGTTACTTACCCGAATCTGGAGCTCTCCAGGAGCGTTCACCGATCTGCCCCGTAGTGTGTCTGATGCTGCCGCGCTCTACCGTGCCGAGGAGGGGAGCTCGACGGAAAAGGTGTTCTGGTCTCAATATGCTGAGGCCGGACATCCGGTGCCCGTGAGCGACCAACTGAAGCAGCTGGTCGAGCTCCACAAGGTGGCCAAACAGGCCATGAAGGGCCTCATAGTTCGGCTATGGCCAGGAGAGGCCATGCCTGGGAGCTACTTCGGTCTGGTGCGGCGGCTGGTGGACGCTTGTCCCTGGATTGAAGTCATCAAGCGTTCCGTCTGTATCGAAGGTGCCTGTTGGGCCCTTGCCCGTGCTAAAGTGCACTAGGGGAAGATGGACGCCGAGAAGCTTGTGACGGACCCGCCACCGCTGGGCAAGGAGTATCGCACGCCCGAGATGTATTATGTGGGTGTCCTGAAGGGTGCCCGCATTATAGCGGGTGAATGCTCCAAAGATGTAATTTTTTAGTAGACTCGCATCTGTTATCCTGTGCGCTGAAAACTTTGTTCATATGCACTAAGCAATGCTTTTTAATTCAAAATATTACCTTCTGTGCGGCCGTTTATTAAATCTGAGAGATGCAAGTCGTCGGCTTCTGCCCCCATGCCACGAGTGCTGGGGTGTTCGGGATAAACCTGAGCGCTCTTGTTCCCATTCTTGGGTCCATCTAGGGAGGCGCTCAGCACAACGAACAAGGTCATCGGGCTTATAGTGCTTTATCACTCTCACTTAGCCATAGAATTCTATAATTCTAAATTTTGGCGAAGCCCCTAGTATTCGGAAGACCGAGTTCGGGGCGCTATCCACGCCTGGGCCGGATAAATCCGGCTCCTCGCTCGAAGCGGCATAAGTCTTTAAGGACTCGAAAAACCTCGCGAACAGCGACCGGTCTCTCGCATTATCATGATGGTCAGTTTTAGCTTTCTCTACTGAGGTGTTAACCCAGCTCAAGTGGGGCACAATCGCAGTAGTTCTCCCAGCGGTACCTTAGCCAACATTGCGGAACATAAGGTACCAAAACACGGGAGCCGGGCAAACCCAACTATTGACCCAAGACATGATTCGGAGCCGATGCATATAGTGCTATAAGTTCGGGGTGCCGCACTCATGAGAGTGTTCAGTCTTCTCACACCGTGTTATGGGTGCTGAAGCCCCTGGTGTATTAGCCGTACTAGAGTGTACGGTTGCAAAATGTCATGACTGAACATATTTATATAAAAATAGATGAATACAGTAATAGATAAGAGCTATATATTGTTTATTAAAGGGGCTGCTATGAAAGCAGAACGATACAAATAGTGCGGTAAGCAAGGGGTGGGATTATTTGACATATCCCCCTCCAGGGGCAAGCTGTCAGACCTTTAAGTAAAGCGGGTATTTAGCTCGTTATAGAGACCACCTGGGCATTTGACGTGGCTTGTGCTCTCCCTGGCTGTTGCATCATGTGTTCGGCGAGTGTATTGCCGGACAGGCCTTCTGAATAGTTGGGTCCTGGAAAAAAACCGGCAAAATAGGGAGCCCCTAGTGCGGTTAAGCCGCATTCTCTCCCCTTATGCCCATGGTATTTCCAAAGCGTAGTTATGTATGCGTGGTACCGCTATTGCCATCTGGCGAGGGCTGGGGTTGGGGCCGCACTGCTATGCTTGCTCGGAGCGTGCCAGCCGGTTTTGTTGTAGGTTACTTCGGGCGCGCTTGACGTTGTCCGGACGCTTAACACCTGGATTGGGGAATTGCCTTGACAGGCTACTTTGAACTTCCGCCGCAAGGGCCGCTGTGTGCTCCTCCGTTCGGAGGGAGCGTTCGGTGTTTCTGTTTACCGTCATGACTCCGCGAGGGCCTGGCATCTTGAGCTTGAGATATGCGTAGTGCGGCACCGCATTGAATTTCGCAAATGCGGTTCGTTCGAGAAGGGCGTGATAGCCACTGCGGAATGGGACTATGTCGAAGATTAACTCTTTGCTTCGGAAATTATCCGGGGATCCGAAGACCACTTCGAGTGTAACCGAGCCTGTACAGCTGGCTTTTACACCTGGTATGACTCCTTTAAAGGTTGTCTTTGTGGATTTAATCCTTGAGGGATCTATACCCATTTCCGCACTGTATCCAGATAAAGCAGATTCAGGCTGCTGCCGCCGTCCATGAGGACTCTAGTGAGGTGAAATCCGTCAATGATTGGGTCTAGGACCAATGCGGCGAATCCGCCGTGACGGATGCTAGTGGGCTGGTCCCTTCGATCAAAAGTGATCGAGCAGGAGGACCATGGGTTGAACTTCGGGGCGACCGGCTCCAACGCATAGACGTCCTTGAGAGCATGCTTCCGCTCCCTTTTGGGGATATGGGTTGCGTATATCATGTTCACCGTCTGCACTTGCGGGGGCAAACCCTTTTGTCCTCTGTTGTTCGGCGGCCGAGGCCCCTCCTCGTCATCGCTATGCAGCCCCTTGTCTCTGATTTCGGCACTTAACTTGCCTGCCTGCTTGAACACCCAACAATCCCTGTTGGTGTGGTTGGCTGGTTGTTCGGGGGTGCCGTGTATCTGGCACGAGCGATCGAGTATCCGGTCTAAACTGGATGGGCCCGGAGGGTTTCTTTTGAATGGCTTCTTTCGCTGACCGGGTTTAGAGCCTCTGAATCCGGCATTAACTGCCGTATCCTCAGTGTTGTCGCTGTTAATGCGGCGCTTGTGCTTGTTGCGACGTGACCTGCCGTTGTTGTCCT
The DNA here is from genome assembly GCF_002162155.2 of Triticum dicoccoides. Classification (NCBI taxonomy): domain Eukaryota; kingdom Viridiplantae; phylum Streptophyta; class Magnoliopsida; order Poales; family Poaceae; genus Triticum; species Triticum dicoccoides. Next base: position 648,186,096 of record NC_041385.1, read on the forward strand.
TGGTATCCGAATTGCCAAGGCTCTTAGTTATGTTATTGCTACGAGCTAGCCAGCTGTCTTCTCCCGCGCGGAAGTGGGTCATGAGTGTCGTGAGGGCTGCCATAGATTTCGGCTTTTCCTATCCTAGGTACCGGGCAAGCCATTCGTCTCGGATGTTGTGCCTGAATGCTGCAAGGGCCTCGGCGTCTGGACAGTCGACTATTTGATTTTTCTTGGTTAGGAACCGTGTCCAGAATTGTCTGGCCGACTCCTCTGGCTGCTGGATTATGTGGCTAAGGTCATCGGCGTCTGGTGGTCGCACATAAGTGCCCTGGAAGTTGTCAAGGAACGCGGATTCCAGGTCCTCCTAGCAACTAATTGACTCTGCTGGCAGGCTGTTAAGCCAATGCCGAGCTGGTCCTTTAAGCTTGGGCGGGAGGTATTTGATGGCGTGTAGATCATCACTACGGGCCATGTGAATATGAAGGAGATAATCCTCGATCCATACCGGGGGATCTGTTGTGCCATCGTATGATTCGATGTTTACGGGTTTAAAACCCTCGGGGATTTGATGATCCATTACTTCGTCTATGAACCATAGTGGGTGTGCGGCGCCCCTATACTGGGCTATATCGCGACGCAGCTCGGATGAGCTTTGTCTTCTGTGTTCGGGCTGGCTGTATTTATCATATCCGGCGTGACGGTTATCGTCACGTGACGTGGGGCGCCCACGCGATCCGTAGATCAATCTTGTTTGCCTTGTCTTATTCTCCAATATGTCTCGCAGGTCTGTTGCGTATCCCCGCACTCTGGTATTTTTTGAGTGGTGCCGGGGTGCGGCTTGGGTCGAGGGCCGGAAGGCCTCTCTGTCGCGGCCACGGGGTGGCCGATCGGGTGCATCGTACGCTGGTGATGTAGGTTTAGTTACTTCCTCCTCAAGTTGGGGTAGCAGCCTACGCTTTGGGTAGCTCTTGGAGGGGCGTTCGAGTTTATACTCTTTGGCCACTAGGACTTCGGTCCATCTGTCGGCTAGCAAGTCTTGGTCAGCTCTAAGCTGCTGCTGTTTTTTCTTGAGGCTGCTTGCCGTGGCCATAAGCCTACGTTTGAAACACTCTTGTTCGACGGGATCCTCTGGCACGACGAATTCGTCGTCGTCGAGGCCTGCCTCGTCTTCGAAGGGAGGAATATAATTGTCGTCCTCGACCTCCCTGTCCTCAGCTCTCTCATGAGGGCTGGCTCCTTCGTTCTCCTGCGCTGATTCCTGCTGGAGGGGGTTGTCTTCAGCACTGTCCGGCGTGTTGTTATCTCCAGTGTCGGACTCGCCGTTTTTGCTTTGGCGGGATTTAGAGCGGCGCCGCTAACGTCGACGCTTGGGTTGCTTCTTGGAGGGGTCGTCCTTCGTTTTTTCATCGCCATCCCCTGCTTTGGGGGTGTCCACCATGTATATGCCATATGACGAGGTGGCTTTCCAGTGCCCTATAGGTGCTGGTTCTTGGTCGTCTCCTTCATCAGTGTCCATGCCGTCGATGTCTTCGGAGTCGAAGTCGAGCATGTCGGTTAAATCGTCGACAGTGGCTACAAAGTGGGTGGTGGTTGGGTTTCGAGTTTCTTCGTCATCCGCATCCCAGCCATGCTGGCCATAGTCCGGCCAGGGCTCTCCTGACAAAGAGAGAGACTTTAGTGAATTCAGGATATAGCCAAAGGGCGAGTGCTGAAAGACGTCCGTGGCGGTGAACTCCATGATCGGAGCCCAATCGGGTTCGATCGGAAGAGGTGCGGAAGATTCGGAGTTCGGAACGGAGTCCGGCACCCTGGAGTCATAGGCCTCGCCAAGGACTGGGCTAATGTTCGGCTCTATAGCCATAGAGATTGCGGCACCTGGGGCGGCGTCCAACTCTCTGTCCCCAATTGGCGCAGTCGCCTCCGAGCTAATGGTCGGAGCGGGCACCTGAGCGACGCTCTAGGCGTTGTCCAGCGGCAGAGGTAAATCATGCCCATCGTGACAGTGCGGCGTGCTCGGCTGTGGCTCGAATCCGTCGAAGATCAAGTCCCCCGGATGTCGGCCGTGTAGTTTAAACTTCCAAACCTGACCTGATGGCCAGGGGCATAGCTTTCGATCTGCTCCAGATGGCCAAGCGAGTTGGCCCGCAGTGCGAAGCCGCCGAATACGAAGATCTGTCCAGGGAGAAAAGTCTCACCCTAGACCGCGTCGTGGTTGATGATCGAAGAAGCCATCGGGCCTAAAGGTGACGACACAGAGGAACTCTCAATGATAGCACCAATGTCGGTGTCAAAACCGGCGGATCTCGGGTAGGGGGTCCCGAACTATGCGTCTAGGCGGATGGTAACAAGAGACAAGGGACACGGTGTTTTTACCCAGGTTCGGGACCTCTCGATGGAGGTAAAACCCTACTCCTGCTTGATTAATATTGATGATATGGGTAGTACAAGAGTTGATCTACCACGAGATCAGAGAGGCTAAACCCTAGAAGCTAGCCTATGGTATGATTGTTGTTCGTCCTACAGACTAAAACTCTCCGGTTTATATAGACACCGGAGAGGGCTAGGGTTACACAGAGTCGGTTACAATGGGAGGAGATCTTCATATCAAATCGCCAAGCTTGCCTTCCATGCCAAGGAAAGTCCTATCCGGACACGGGATGAAGTCTTCAATCTTGTATCTTCATAGTCCGGGAGTCCGGCCAAAGGTCATAGTCCGGCCATCCGGACACCCCCTAATCCAGGACTCCCTCAGAGGGAGTACCTCCTTTTTTTTATTCTAGAAACAACCACACGCGGATATTGGATGGTAGCAGCACAGCGACTGAATCAAAAATCGAAACAACCAATGAACTACTACTAATGGTGAGTGTTTGCTAGTATCATGTACTCCGTCTGTCCATGTATATAGGGCTTAATGCGTTTTCTGAGACTAACTTTCGCCCTGTTTGGATCCATGGGTTAGATTTAGTTTGAGCTAGTTGGGGCTCAAATAGCCCTAAAGTATCCAAACATGAGAGTTAAATTGTAGCAAGTTGCCCCAAACCCACCAAAAAAAACTATCCCACCCAAGAGTCGCTAACATGTGATGAGTTAACCGACATCAATAGACGGCAAAAACGCCAGCCCGCCGCACTTTGAGAGAGACGAGGAGTGAGAAGCGATACAGGCTGGTGGATTACTAGAGCTAGGTGTCGCACGGAGGCCAAGAAATAAGGCGATAGCGTGGGTTAGGCATGTAGTATGATGTAACTACACTGGGCTTCCGTGTTTCGTACTCTTCCGGTCTACTGTGGAGATGATTGGTTGACTTTATATCGCTGAATAATACAAAATATTATGAGTGTAGACGCTCCACCACGAGGTTCCTTGCTCCTTCTCGGTCGTCGGGAATCTATGTTCTTCCACTCTTTTTTGACATGAGCTTTGTTCATCCTTTTTCCAACACGCGACAAAAGTTTCCGGCTTGTAAGCAAAAGTTTTTCCTCGTGCTGCGAGCCAACGCACACGCATTGGCAAGGGAGAAGGCGTAGTAAGCAAGCTTCTCGTCATTCTGTGAGTTGCCGCGTGTTGGCAAAAGGATGAACAAAGCTCACTTAAAAAAGAGAGTGGAAGAACATAGATTCCCGACGACCGAGAAGGAGCAAGGAACCTCGTGGTGGAGCATTTGCACTCATAATATTTTATATTATTTAGCGATATAAAATCAACCTATCATCTCCATAGTAGACTAGAAGAGTATGAAACACGACAGCCTAGTGTAGTTACATCATACTACATGCCTAACCCACGCTATCAACTTATTTCTTGGCCTCTGTGCGACTCTTGGGTGGGATAGTTTTTTTGGTGGGTTTGGGGCAACTTTCTCCAATTTAACCCTCGTGTTTGGATACTTTAGGGCTATTTGAGCCCCAACTAGCTCAAACTAACTCTAATCCACGGATCCAAACAGGGCCAAAGTTAGTCTCGGAAAATGCATTAAGCCCTATATACATGGACATGCAGAGTACATGATACTAGCAAACGCTCACCAGTAGTATTAGTTCATTGGTTGGTTTCGATTTTTCATTAAGTTGATGTGCTGCCACCGTCCAATATTCGCATGTGGTTGTTTCTAGAATAAAAAAAGGGAGGTACTCCTACTTATGTTACTCCCACTATGGCTAGCCTAAGGTTAGTAGGTGACCTTGCGCTTGGCTCTTAGCCTCTTTCGGAAGTCGAACAATAATGATGGTACTATAGTAGTACTTCTGGCAATCTGACATGAAATGAACTGCTGCATGTTCACCACTTGTAAGCAAAAGTTTCTCCTCGTGTTGCGAGCCACCGCGCACGCGTTGGCGAGGGAGAAGGCGTAGTAAGCAAGCTTCTCATCGTTCTGCGAGTTGACAGGACACATCAAAGTTATTTAGTACGTACTCTCTCCAAAAAAGGGCTGACCATGTCATGGCTACCATCCCGTGCTCCGTCATTGAGTATGTGCACTATTCATGTGCCATCAAGGAGAACAAATATTGCGTAGTAGGTGCCGTCGAAGTGCATGACTCACTTACACACTGCTTATCTGATTATCTCCATTTTTCTTGCATGACATGTGCACCTTGATGCTAGATTTCTCGCATTTTGGCAAAAGGATGAACAAAGCTCAAGTAAAAAAGAGTGGAAGAACATAGATTCCCGACAACAAAGAAGGAGCAAGGAACCTCGTGGTGGAGCGTCTGCAAGGAACCTTGCGCGTTTTCCCCTATTTTTTGCCGCCTGCCCACCTATAAACAAATAAAAGAACATGAAATGTTTGCTAACCACTAGAGACGATACATTAGGATGCTAAGTTGAAGATATTTTATATTTTATATTGATAACCATGCAAGCAGCCACGCATGTACAGGACGCATGCAGCCACACATGTACACATGCCAATGCACTAACTCATGCACATACGCGCACATCATAGAGCACACAACGCATGTACACAACACATGCATGCACACACACTCGACTGCAGAATGCACGTGAATAACACATGCATGCGCACACACTCGACTGCATGGAGGCGTGAGCCATCTGCGGCGATGTCTGGTTCGTCGTGCTACGGCGAATCTCGCACACAACAGCGCCTACGCATCTCTTGCAGTACCTCTTTGTCGCCGTTGCTCAACGACTAGCCGAAGACGTAGCCAACCGCAACCTCGGACTTTGATCTAGCACCGATGGAAAAGCAGGCATGCTGCACACACACGAGCACGTACAGAGTGCCCACGACGTCGTGCGTCCCCAGTTGCCTCTACTCCTTCTGTGCACGTTATCTATGAAGGCGGCTGCATGCCTAATGATGATGTGGGTGAGATCTTGTAGGACTCAGATGATGACAATACGGACTAGACGGCCGATGGCAGGAGGCACAAGATGTAGAGCAGGAGCTAAGGCCGTGGACCCATGGTGGCAAGGCGATGTGGTTCTCCGGGGGGCTGATCCGGCATGGTGATTGTTAGAAGGTAGAGAAGGATTTGATGGAATAGTTGATTGTATTGCTTGAGCCTCGTGGGCATATATATAGGAGTACATGGTCATCTTGGAGTATACGGCAAGTCAGAATATTTCCTAGTCTATTCTATATTTCTAATATAACAATGATACTCAACACTGATCAAGAGTGGTCCACGCGAGAGCAGGACTCCATGCAGGAGCGCATTGACGCCAAGCATGTCATGCAGGAGCACGTCGACTGCAGTAGACAGCAAGCACAAGAAAAACATGAGCATGTCAAGGGCGATGAAGGGGTTGGCCGGTGCTCCAAAGTCCGTATGTCCTGGTGTGTGTGCGTGCATTCCGCCAGTGCTCTAAGGCCGAAGCCGTCGTCGCCTTGCCTTCGTCTCCACTAGGTCGTCGAGCAACGACGACAAAGAGGTGTTGCAAGAGATGGCACAACAGGGTGCTGTTTTGGACAAGTTGGCTGTAGCGCAATGAACCGGACAGTGAAGGCCATGATGGTGGGTGCCTGCCTTCTCGTGCGATCAGCTGCTGCTCCAGTGGCGCACAGAAAGATCTCCTCACTTGCCGGCTACTGCTGCTATGTGTGGTGGCCATGGTGGTGCTGCATGATGCGTCAAGCAGAGCAGAGCACGCGACCGACTATGTGGTACGGCTGTCCGGAATGCATACGCAGCCCCCTTCCACCTAGCCGCAGATGGCGCACGAGAAGGCAAGCACGAGTATCCATGTGTTGTGTGCAGACGTGGTGTGCTCCGTGTGTGCATGCATCGACATTATTTAAAAATAAAAGATATGTACATTAGCATTCAAGTGTATCGGTTCAAATAGTTAGCCTACTACGTAATCAGCAAGCCGGAGATTCCGGATTCTGCACGCATAGTCCTTATTTTTTACACGTTTATTTATTTCATTAGTTGACAGGTGGGACCCATGAGACAAGCAGGACGTAGTAATTACAATGCAATAGTAGGTTCCACGTATACAAATTTGACCAGTCAACTGGACAAAATACGGAGCTCTACGGCGAGCCAGTGGCCGTATAATTACTGTAACTCATATTCAATGATTGTATTGAGTGTATTCTAAAGTCCAATGACCGTATCGTGCTTCGACCTCAACTTTAGTGACCATCAGTGTATTTATCTCTACTCTTTTAGAAAGTAGAGTTGGTGATGATGGCGTGCCTGCCATCCTGCAATATAGGCCGCCTGATCTATATCTAACGGATAGGAAGGAAACTTTCACAATTTACCCGCACTCCTCTCCACATTTGCAGATAAGGCCTTCCCTCGTTTATCCTTTTCTCCCATAAGATCTTGATGTTCCATGCAACACACAGGCATCTTGCTAGTCTCTAGGAAAATTATGAGGTGGGTGTCTCCAACAGTCTTCCTCGGCTTGCACCTAGCATCACAGTGGTCGAACTTGGAGTCATTCATCTGGTACACATGGCATCTCAGATCTGGACACATGGTAACGTACACCGTCAAGGTCCACGGTCAAGGGGGTCAGGGCAAACGTGACCTCTCACTGCGTCCACCTTTTGAAGCGGCACGCCGACCCAGGGCGCCGCCCACTGCACTCCCAGCTGTACCTGCCTCCTCGCCGCATTCAAAAACTTACATTTAAACCAGCGTGGAATGCGAGAAACCAACTCCGGCCACACACGTCCATTCAGGAGCAGGACGCCGACCAAGCTCCTCCTTCCACCATTTTGTCCACTCTTTCGGCGGCATCCGATGAGAAGGAAGAGAAGTTCTCCAACATAAAAGTTGTCTAGGTGGCCCGCCGAGCCCGGCAATTACGAGCGAGGTAGATCGCTTCTCCACCTACCTCGCCTAGCCCGTCGGAGGCAGTTGCCGCACTGAGCCATCGTGTGGTTCCGCAGTCGGCCTCTCCAATACAGCTTGAGGAAGAGTGCCGACTTGCTCCACGCCGGCTTGTCGGGGAGCACGGCGGCACGGGCATCGTCGCTGCCCTTGATGCCGCCGCGTCGTACAACGCCTCCAGTGTCTGCGACTACTCCATCTACCGTCGATGCAGGCATGGCCGCGACATGCAGGCTGATGTCTACTACACAACCTTCTTCTTGTAGACGTTGTTGGGCCTCCAAGTGCAGAGGTTTGTAGGATAGTAGCAAATTTCCCTCAAGTGGATGACCTAAGGTTTATCAATCCATGGGAGGCGTAGGATGAAGATGGTCTCTGTCAAACAACCTAGCAACCAAATAAAAAAGAGTCTCTTGTGTCCCCAACACACCCAATGCAATGGTAAATTGTATAGGTGCACTAGTTCGGCGAAGAGATGGTGATACAAGTGCAATATGGATGGTAGATATAGGTTTTTGTAATCTGAAAATATAAAAACAGCAAGGTAGCAAGTGGTAAAAGTGGGCGTAAACGGTATTGCAATGCTAGGAAACAAGGCCTAGGGTTCATACTTTCACTAGTGCAAGTTCTCTCAACAATGATAACATAATTAGATCATATAACAATCCCTCAACATGCAACAAAGAGTCACTCCAAAGTCACTAATAGCGGAGAACAAATGAAGAGATTATTGTAGGGTACGAAACCACCTCAAAGTTATTCTTTCTGATCGATCTATTCAAGAGTCTGTAGTAAAATAACACGAAGCTATTCTTTCCATTCGATCTATCCAAGAGTTCATACTAGAATAACACCTTAAGATACAAATCAACCAAAACCCTAATTAATGTCACCTAGATACTTCAATGTCACCTCAAGTATCCACGGGTATGATTACACGATATGCATCACACAATCTCAGATTCATCTATTCAACCAACACAAAGAACTTCAAAGAGTGCCCCAAAGTTTCTACCGGAGAGTCAAGACAAAAACGTGTGCCAACCCCTATGCATAAGTTCACAAGGTGAAAGTGCAACTATCCATAGGTGGTTTTGGTAATTCCTAACAACATATAGCTCATTGAGCTAATGCTATTTGAAGATAAATGATTCAGGAAAGCTCAATGAATGGCATGGCATGAATGAGAAAAGTGGACCCCTCAAAATGCTAAGGACAAAAGGATTGGCTCAAGCTCAAAACTCAAGACTCTACATTTTCTATTTCAGTGGTCCAAGATCACATTGAGTCTACAGGAAAAGCCAATACTATCAAGAGGGGATGAGGTGTTGCTTAATGGCTTGCTTTCTCAAAGTGCTTAGTGATATGCTCCGAAGCCCTCAACTACCTTCTCACATCCACATATGACCTAAACCAAAACTCAAACTCGGCTGCACTGATTCTTCTATCTGGCGCCACCGAGTTCAGATGTCATAGCCACTGCCACAAACCCTAGGCAAATCGGTCTCACCGATAGGGATCTCGGTCTCACTGAGATGGGATTGTAATCTCTCTGTTTCCCTTCGTAACATTTCGGTATCACCGAGATGAGCGATCGGTCCCACCGAGATTTCAATGTAAACTCTCTGTTTTCCTTTCGTAACATTTCGGTCTCACCGAAATGAGCGAACCGGTCCCACCGAGTTTACCTGACCAACTCTCTGGTTAGCTTATTACCAAAATCGGTCCCACCGAGTTTGTGTAATCGGTCTCACCGAGATTACGTTATGCCCTAACCCTAACCATATCAGTCCTACCGAGTTGCATGTTGGTCCCACCGCAAATCCTAACGGTCACTAGATTTGCTGAATCGGTCCGGCCGAGTTTCTCAATTCGGTCCCACTGAGATTGGAAAGTTGTGTGTAAGGGTTAGATTTTGTGTGGAGGCTATATATACCCCTCCACCTCCTCTTCATTCATGGAGAGATCCATCAGAATGAACCTACACTTCCAATTTGCATTTTCTGAGAGAGAACCACCTACATTTGTGTTGAGGCCAAGATATTCCATTCCTACCATATGAATCTTGATCTCTAGCCTTCCCCAAGTTGCTTTCCACTCAAATCTTCTTTCCAACAAATCCAAATCATGTGAGAGAGAGAGTTGAGTGTTGGGGAGACTATCATTTGAAGCACAAGAGCAAGGAGTTCATTATCAACACACCATTTGTTACTTCTTGGAGAGTGGTGTCTCCTAGATTGGCTAGGTGTCACTTGGGAGCCTCTGACAAGATTGTGGAGTTGAACCAAGGATTTTGTAAGGGCAAGGAGATCACCTACTTCCTGAAGATCTACCGCTAGTGAGGCAAGTCCTTCGTGGGCAACGACCATGGTGGGATAGACAAGGTTGCTTCTTCGTGGACCCTTCATGGGTGGAGCCCTCCGTGGACTCACGCAGCCGTTACCCTTCGTGGGTTGAAGTCTCCATCAACATGGATATACGATAGCACCACCTATCGGAACCACGACAAAAACATCTGTGTCTCAAATTGCGTTTGAATTCTCCAAACCCTTCCCTTTACACTCTTGCAAGTTGCATGCTTTACTTTCCGCTTCTCATATACTCTTTGCATGCTTGCTTGAATTGTGTTAAGATTGCTTGACTTGTGCGAAATTTGCTAAAATCTTCCAAAGACTAAAATTGGGAAAAGGATAAGTTTTTATTTGGTCAAGTAGTCTAATCACCCCCCTCTAGACATACTTTCGATCCTACAAGTGGTATCAGAGCTTTGGTCTCCATTTGCTTTCATTTCCATAGCTTTTGGTAATCATAGCCTTGGTTTCAGAACCTAGGAGAGTATGGCGTCTAGCGAGGGAAACTACCACCGTAGAGGTCCTTACTTTGATGGTACTAATTTTGCTAGTTGGAAGCATAAGATGACAATGCATATTATTGAACATAACCCCGCCGTTTGGCTATTGTGTGTATTGGCTTGCAAGGTGAATTCTTTGTTGGGAGAGAACCGAACCGTGAAGCTAGCGCGGATGAGTTGAAGATGCGGCAATACAATGCTCAAGCTTGTGTTATTCTCTTCAACGGATTGTGCCCTCGAAGAATTCAACAAAATCAGCCGTCTTGAGAATGCAAAGGAAATTTGGGATACTTTGATTGATATGCATGAAAGTACCGACTCTGTCAAGGAATCCAAGTTGGATGTGCTTCAAAGTCAACTTGACAAGTTCAAGATGAAGGATGGTTAAGGCGTCACTGAAATGTACTCTAGCTTGCTCTCATTACAAATGAGATTGCCGGCTTGGGAAGTGAAGAGATGACCGACAAATTCGTCATCAAGAAGATCCTAAGAGCATTGGATGGAAAATATGATACCGTGTGCACATTGATCCAAATGATGCCCAATTGCAAGAATCTCAAGCCAACAGAAGTCATTGGAAGAATTGTTGCTCATGAGATGTCACTCAAGGATAAGGAGGAGCTCCACAACAAGTCAAGTGGTGCTTACAAAGCCTCATGTGAAGCTCCCACATCATCAAGTGAGAAACAAACCTTCAATGAAGAATTGAGCCTAATGATGAAGAACTTCAACAAGTTCTACAAGAATAGAAGCAGGGAAAGAAGTTCCAAGTGAAGGTCCTACAATGACAAAAGATCTTCTAGTCAAGAGCGTAATTGCTACAATTGTGGAAGACCCGGACACTATTCCAATGAGTGTATGACTCCCTACAAAAGAAGAGAAGAATCACCTAAGAGGAGAAGTAGAAGAGAAGAATCACCACCAAGAGAGAGAAGGAGTAGAGATGATCGTTATGAACGAAGAACATCCCAGAGAAGGAAGGATTCGGAAAGGAAGGACAAGTCATCAAGGAGCTACACAAAACGAAGACATCAAGTTCATGTTGGTGAATGGGTATCTGGCTCCGACTCTGACCATCACTCTGAGAGAAGCTATCACTCCGACTCCGAACATACTCAAGATGAAGGTGTTGCCGGTCTAGCACTTGTGTCAACCAACTCCTACGCCATATTTGATTCACCAAATGAAGGACTTGGAAGATGCTTCATGGCTAAAGGCCCAAAGGTAACACACCCCGAGTATGTTGATTTCAATAGTGATGAAGATGACTTGTTAGGTGATGATGATTTACTTATTGACAACTCTAGTGATGAATACTATGATGAAACATCAATTAATCATATTAATCAAGATAAAACGAATGACAATGATAAGGAGAAGATCGAGCTTCTAACTAGAGAACTAAACACTCTTAAGTTAGCTCATGAAACTATCTTAGGAGATCATCGAGAACTTTTAAGAACTCATGAGAAGTTACACTTTGAAAAGCTCAATCTTGAGAAAGAGCATGAGTTCTTAAAGGCAATCAATGATGATCTTCGCAAGAAAAGGTCTTCTTACATTGCCAAGCGTTTACTCTTATCTACTTACATGCCTCAAGTCAAGTCCAGTAACAAGAACAAAAAGGATTCTTCCTCTAGTAGTAACAATAATCATGTTAAATTCAATGTTGTTACTTCTAGTAGTTCTCTTGATTCCACTAATGATTCTCTTAGCCAAGTTACACTTGAGCAAGAAAATAGCTTATTGAAGGGAATTATAGAGAAAGGTGTTTACAAGAGCCTTGCCGGGAGTAAGCAAGTCGAGGAAATTGTACGCAAGCAAGGAAGGCACCGGAAGAACCAAGGTGTTGGTTTTGAACGAAATTTCAATGCCAATGGAGTTGAATGGGAAGAAGATCATTACCCCAAGACGAAGTTTGTTCCTCAACAAGAGAAGTATGATCCTACTTCCTTCAAAGGGACACAAGCTCAAGATGATCTTCCACCACACGACCACAAGCAAAAAGGCAAGGATGAGCTTCAAGAGGAGATTGATGCATTTGAAGAAGCTCCCAAGGCCTTGGTCAAGTGGGTTCCCAAGACTACATCAAGTTCTACTTCATCAAGTACGACTACAGCTCCATGGATTCCCATCAAGATGATGTGGATCCCGAAGAAGAAGAACTAGAGAGTTCTTGAGGGTGACTCCGCCAACATACTTCACTCTTATAATTTTGGCAAGGATAAGTGCAATCAACTTCCACATCTTGCACTAGTTCAAGGAGTCACAAACCCTCTTGTTGGTAAGGCAAGGGACAAGGTAACCTAATGCTTTCATGGACATCATCTTGTGTATGCATCACTCTATGTCTATGGATATACTTGTTTGTTCTTTGTGGGACTAACCCGTGTAGGTATTGAAAGTGCAACTCACTTCAAAGGATTGCTCCAAATGATCTACATCAATATTGAGCATCCACATCTTCAACACCTACATGAAGTCATCATCAACAAAACCCAAGGTTAGTTCATCCCTGTTAGGGGGGATCTCACATCTAGGGGGAGTTTTACTCTAAGAATTGAGGTAAAGCAACTCAAATGGTGTGAACACAACAATGCATTATGTAAAAGTGGCAACCCCACTTGAGCTTAAACGATGAGTATGACCTATGATCAAATGTTCTCATTTGACTCCTAAGTCAATATACTCATATATAGATGACCTAGTCATCGCCAATTGCTTAATAGATGCTAGAATGGTTATGCATGCTTTGCCACATATTTCATTTGTCATTTTATTGTGTGAGCATGTTGGTTGCATATTTCACTCATTCGAGGACATCCACTTGTTGTTTTGATTGTTTGATTTCTTTTCTTTTTGCCAAGTGGATGGACAAGGATGCCTAAGAACCTTGTCTAGCTATCTATGCTTTTCTTGTCTCAAACTCTATTCATGCTACATCACAAAGTTTGATCAAGTCAGATTCGAACCACTCTATGTAAGGAGCACTCGGAGTCCCTGTTTCATCATAGACTTAAACTTCCAAAACTTCTTTGTGCATTTCGGTCTGACCGGAAAATCCATTTCGGTCACACCGAGATCACTAAGTCGATCTAGGTTTTCAATCTCGGTGCAACCGATTTGAACTTTTCGGTCACACCGAGTTGCAGTAACTGCTTGCAGTTATGCATCTCGGTGCCACCGAGTTGTTCCACTCAGTCACACCGACAGGGTTAGGCTATATATATCCCCGGGCCAAAATTTGGAAATTTCTCCGAATCCCTTCGCCCGCACTCAGCCTGCTCTGCCTCCTTGGGTCTCCAGATCATCCTCCTCGTCGCCAGCTGCCTCTTACCGCTGGTCTCTGCTGCCGTCAATGGGAATCATCTCCGCCGTTGCCGCCGTAGCAAGTCCATCGCCGAACTAAGGTATGGACTTGATCCTTGTGCTAATCCCACTCCGATTCCTAGCACATTGATTTGCCATGTATCTTGCCACGATTGAGATCATCTTATCCAGCGAAAACACTCCATAGTTTAGTTGTGGATTGAAAATTTAGGGTTAGGTTTCCGCCGAAACCATCCTGGGCCAACCGAGTTGTAGAAATCGGTTCCACCGATTTAGCCAAGGCCATTGCACATGTGATTCTCGGTCTGACCGAGAATTGCAAATCGGTGTGACCGAGTTCAGGACTTTGTGAAACCTTAGCAGTCTCAGTGCCACCAAACTGTGACTCGGTCTGACCGAGTTCACTAGTTTAGGTTCCAAAAGCTGCTTCGGTATCACCAAGTTTACAAATCGGTAGATCCGAAATGCTTTCTATGGAAAACTATAAGTAAGTTTTTGACTCATTCTTTTGCAAAAACCTCTGCATTTTGTGATGTTCATCTACTCTACCTTATCTGTATCTATTCACAGGGTCTGCTGTCAGTGTTTGCAACATGTCTGATCAAAGTGAAAGTCAGAACAAGTCTGAGGAGCAGGTTCACTTGAGTGAGGGCACTAGTCCCTCAAGCAGCTATGATGGTAGCTGGAGCACACCCACCAACCTACCCAAGGCTGCCACCAGGGCCAGAAAGAAGAGAACCTCAGAGTCTGAGGATGAAGACTATGTGGCTGTTGAGGATGAGGCCACTTCCAAGAAGAAGGTGCTGAAGAAGGAGTATGGCACAGCTGCTGCCACTAAGCCTGGTATGAAGATCAAAGAACCTGCAAGAAGAATTCCCATGTCTAAAGCTAGAGCCTCCACTCAAGTACCTTTGGAATCTGAACCCAAAGAGGCTGCTGCAGAAGAGAAGAATAGGAAGGAAAGGGTCAAGAAGACCATGGCCAGGGTTGTTGGAAAGCCTTCCATGATGGAAGAAGAAGAAGAGGAAGAGGTTGCTGCACCAGCACCTAAAGCTCAAAAGCTTATGGGTGATGCTATCAGGTTAGGGGCTACTTCATCAAATCCCAAAGAAGCTCCCAAGGCAGCTGCTTCAAAACCCAAAACTGCACCCAAGAGGAATACAAGGAACATTCCTGCTGGATAGAAGAACAGGGCCCCATTGCCGAAAACTGCTTTTGAAGAAGAAGATGACGAGGAAGATGTTTTGAGGAAGTTGAAGCCCCAAAATCCAGATCATAATGATGTTCATCCTGTAGCTGAGGATATGAAGCTGAGGAAGGATGCATGACTCAGACAGTGGAGATTGACTGATCCCTATGCAGGCAGGAGGAGAACTGCTGTTGACTACAGGTTCCATACAAAGGAACAACAGGACTTCTATGAGACAGTGTTGCTTGACAAGAAGCCAATAGTCTGTGATATGAGATGGGTGGACTGGGAGTACATCAGGAAGAATGAAGACATTATCCAGGAGTGTATGATAGTTTCAATGCTTGTGGAGTGGATGACTTTGTTGGGCAGAAGCTCACAAAGTGGAATGATGAGCTTATTATGCAGTTCTACTCCACAGCTCACTTCTATCCAGATGGAAGGATTGTCTAGATGTCTGAAGGTACTAGGTACCAATCAACAGTTGAAGAATGGGAAAATTTGATCGACGCACCTAAGGAGAATGAGGATGGCTTGGATGTCTATGCCAAGAAGAAGGATCACAACTCCATGGCACATATGTACAGAGAGATCCCATATGCTGCTATTGAGACACACAAGTTTGGATCAGTACATTACCTTCTGTCAGGATTGCCAACAATCAACTGGGTCCTAAGGCACACACTTTTGCCTAAGTCAGGTGATCACAAGATGATCAGAGGCCATGCTATCAACCTGCTTCACATATTTGATGTGCCTCAAAATTTCAAGGTCATGAGCCTCATAGTGGAAACTATCAAGAGGACAGCTGCTGACCAAAAGAGAAGTTGTGGGTATGCCCCACAGATCCAGGAGCTAATCAACTCCAAGATGGGCACTGGCACATACCTCTTAGACAAAGAACACATGCCCATCTACCCAGACTTTGAGGACAGCACAGTGGTTATGGATGAAAATGAACCATCTTCTGTGCAAGCACAAGAGAAGAAGGAGAAGGCAAGTACTGAAAAGGCTGCAAAGATGCCAACCATTGATGAGGCATCTCAGTATTTCCTGAAGAGCAAGCAAGATCAGCTTGGCTACTTGATTGCCTCCACTCTGAGGATTGAGAATGGATTGGCTACCCTGACTCAAAACCAGGAGAGCTTGGAGAGAATCATGGAGCAGAAGTTCTATGATTTAGATGTGAAGGTTACTGAGATACAGTCAGTTGCTGAGAAACTTCAGGATGACATGCAGGAGAGGAAGGGCAAGACTACCACTGATGCTTTTGCTAGAGTGCCCAGAGGACAGAGATCTTCTGCAGTGCCTATTCCAGACACCAGAGCAACTTCATCTGCACCAGCTACAGCTTCAGTGCCACCAGCTCCAGCACCTACTCCACCAGCTCCAACTTCATCAACTGATGCCTTCGTCCTTGGCGTTATTTCTACACCACTAGCTGAAGACCAAGCCTGAGAGTCGATCTAGTACTATGCATTTTCTAGGAACTTTTTGGTAACTTGTTGCCAAAGGGGCAGAAAAATGTATAGATCATAGGCTTTGAGAGAGAGCGTTGGCTTTTATTCTCCCTTGTTTTGGTGGTCGAACTTTATTTGCTTGTTTGAGATACTCTATGCTTTTGGTTGATACTTGGTTAATCATGTGGTTGATCATATACGATGCTACCTTAATGCTTGTTGGATGACATTATCCTTTTATCTCTATATGATCATTCACTGTGCTTGGTGATGAGTGCATGCATTTAATTATTATCATTTTGACCGCTCCACCAAGATGTATGTGACACGGAAGAGTAACCCATGATCCTAACTCATTGTGCATTTGCAGTCCAAAGCAAATCTTAAAATATGCACACATTTAGGGGGAGCTCTTACCTTTCACATACTTCTCAAAGCGACAATGTTTTTCAATCTTATTATCATTTGTCGAAGCTTTGATCTATATGTTGTCAGCAATTACCAAAAAGGGGGAGATTGAAAGTGCAACTATCCCTAGGTGGTTTTGGTAATTCCTAACAACATATAGCTCATTGAGCTAATGCTATTTCAAGATAAATTCAGGAAAGCTCAATGAATGGCATGGCATGGATGAGAAAAGTGGACCCCTCAAAATGCTAAGGACAAAAGGATCGGCTCAAGCTCAAAGCTCAATCTACATTTTCTGTTTTAGTGGTCCAAGATCACATTGAGTCTATAGGAAAAGCCAATACTATCAAGAGGGGATGAGGTGTTGCTTAATGGCTTGCTTGCTCAAAGTGCTTAGTGATATGCTCCAAAGCCCTCAACTACCTTATCACATCCACATATGACCTAAACCAAAAGTCAAACTCGGCCCCACTGATTCTTCTATTCGGCGCCACCAAGTTCAGATGTCATAGCTATCGGTGTCAAAACCGGCGGATCTCAGGTAGAGGGTCCCGAACTGTGCGTCTACGCTAATCGTAACAGGAGACTGGGGACACGATGTTTTACCCAGGTTTGGGCCCTCTCGATGTAGGTAATACCCTACTTCCTGCTTGATTGATCTTGATGATATGAGTATTACAAGAGTTGATCTACCATGAGACCGTAGAGGCTAAACCCTAGAAGCTAGCCTATGGTATGATTGTTCTTGTCCTACAGACTAAAACCTCCGGTTTATATAGACACCGGAGGGGGCTAGGGTTAGAGAGAGTCGGTTATAGAGAAGGAGATCTATCATCCGGATCGCCAAGCTTGCCTTCCACGCAAAGGAGAGTCCCATCCGACCACGGGAAGAAGTCTTCAATCTTGTATCTTCATAGTCCAACAGTCCGGCCGAAGTATATAGTCCGGCCGTCCGGATACCCCCTTATCTGGGAATCCCTCAGTAGCCCCTGAACCAGGCTTCAATGACGATGAGTCCGGCGTGCAGATTGTCTTCCGCATTGCAAGGCGGGTTCTTCTCCAAATACAGAGTACCTGTCGTAGCAAACAGTGTCCGACTTCCCATTAATGTCGTACTCCTTGGCTTATGTGCTTCAATAATGGCTATCTCCACATGTCAAGTGAATACGAGAAGTCGGGGCATTTTTACATTTGCCACCCTGACCCTGTAAGCCAACCGTCTATTTGAAGAGACGGGTGTCGGTGTCAAAACCGGCGGATCTCGGGTAGGGGGTCCCAATCTGTGTGTCTTAGGATGATGGTAACAGGAAGCAAGGGACACAATGTTTACCCAGGTTCGGGCCCTCTCGATGGAGGTAAAACCCTACTTCCTGCTTGATTAATATTGAAGATATGTGGAATACAAGAGTAGATCTACCATGAGATCGTAGAGGCTAAACCCTAAGAGCTAGCCTATGATGGTATGATTGTAATTGTGATCGGCCTTCTAAGGACCATGCTCTCCGGTTTATATAGACATCGGAGAGCTAGGGTTTACATGGAGTCAGTTACAAGGAAGGAAACATAATATCCGGATCGCCAAGCTTGTTTTCCACGCAAAGGAGAGTCCCATCCGGACACGAGCCGAAGTCTTGAGTCTTGTACCTTGACGCTTCTATAGTCCGGACTATGTATATAGTCCGGCTGTCCGGATACCCCCTTATCCAGGACTCCCTCAGTAGCCCCTGAACCAGGCTTCAATGACGATGAGTCCGGCGCGCAGTCTTGTCTTCGGCATTGCAAGGCAGGTTCCTCCTTCCGAATACTCCAAGGTTACCATCGAACACATAGACCGTGTCCGGATCTGCAAAATGATCTTCACATACCAACGTGGAGAGAATGATACTCCAGCTGACAACTTTTAGACGACGTGACATGCCATTAGGGCTAGGTCATTACTCGAACCGTTTTTTTTCACAACCAGCCACAACGCGTATTGCGAGACGGTTTCCTTGACACGTCCTGTCAAAGCAGAGATCATGTCCCCTTATCGCGGGATTCTCATCAATACGGGTATGGGTAATCCCCCCGCGCCATCAATCGTGGCGCTTGGGAAGTAAGCGATTCTCAATAGGCTAGTGGGGAGGCGCACCGCTTTCGTCGCCTGTATAAAGGGATAAGAGTTCCTCATTTTTACCCACGCCTTCTTCCTCCCCTCACATACTCTTGCCCCCTCGAGCTCCAGCGCCCTAGTCCAGGTCTTCTCCGCACAGTTAGTCATGTCTGGAGCAGGAGGCAAGTGGGTGGCGTCCACCGCGACGGAGAAGAAGATCGCGAATCTCCGGGCGGCCGGATACTTGGCCGCAGACATAGCGCACCGGCTACCAGACGGTGGGCAGGTCATTCCTACTCCAGGACCCCACGAGAGGGTCGTGTTCCTTGCCCACTTCGTTTGTGGACTGGGGTTTCCACTCCACCCCTTCGGACGCGGGCTTATGTTCTACTACGGGCTAGACTTTCATGATCTAGCTCCGAACTTTGTCCTCAACATCTCGGCGTTCATCGTCATATTCGAGGCTTTCCTCCGCATCAAGCCTCATTTCAGCTTGTGGCTGCAAATCTTCTGCGTGAAGCCGAAGATCGTGAGTGGCCAGCAAGCGGAGTGCGGATGAGCCATGGTGGGCAAGATGCCTAAGGTCACCTGGCTTGACGGCTCCTTTGCGGAAACCGTGAAAGGGTGGCAATCGGGGTGGTTCTACATCACTGAGCCGCGCGACGCCAACTTGGCGGCAACCCCCGAGTTCCGCTCCGGAACCCCTATGCGGCTCACTTCCTGGGAACGGAAGGGCCTGTCCTGGGGCGAATCTACAGAGCTGGCCGGACTCAAAACCTCCGTCAAAGGCATGAAGGACAAGAAAATCAAACTTGTCAACATGATCCAGGTCATGCTCATTCGCTTGATTCTGCCATGCCAAAGGCGGGCATTCAATCTATCGGAGTTCGTTCCAGCCGAACACCATACGCTTCAGAGGCTCTATGGCATGAAGCACAAGAAGGCGTGGAAGGTGCTGTTCAAGTCTTCCAAAGTTCCTCCGAGGACAGCGGGCTCCACGCCGCACGGCAACCTACACAGGTGAGTTCTAAGGCCATCACTGAGTTCAGTCCTTCCCAGTATACTTGCGGGGGAACCTCAAGTAATTGTGTGTATTCGTTTCAGGATTATGTGGAGGTGGCGGAGCGGATTGACTATCCGGCACCGCTGCCGGAAAGCCCAGCTAATGCTCTCCTGACGGAGATTTTGGCTCCGGCACCCTACAAGGGGCCGGAGAAGAAGGCCAACAAGAAGGCCCCGGGGACCCGAAAGAGTCTCCAGCGTAAGGCCACACTAGAAGCCTCGTCCGAAGAGGACGAGGAAGACTCCTTCCCCGAAGGGGAAGAAGGAGAAGAAGAAGAGGCTGCCCCATCCAGACAGGATGGGGGGCCTGAGACGGCGGACCAGGGGACCAGGAGAGGCCCCCGGTGCAAGGCCGTCATACCCTCATAGTCCGACGACGACGAGGCAGATTCCTCCCGCGGAGGCAGGGAGGAACATGAAGAAATACCACCTCCCCGTGTCGGGGGAGGGAAGAAGAGGAAGGCCGCCCCGGTGGGGGAGACTGGGACGTCCAAGAAGGGAAAGGTATCCCTTCTGGACTACTCCGCCACCGCCGCCGATAGCGAGGAAGGGTGGCTGCCCGGGAAGAAGCCCCTTGTGTGATCGTAAGTACCCGCACTCAATCGTAATTTTCGCTTCATAATTTTGTTTATAATGCCGAAGTTGTATACAGTCCGGCCAGGGCCCATCCGGGAATGTCATCTCCGGACGGGTCCTTGAGTGAGTTAGCAATGAACTCACTCCCGATGGCCACGTCTCCTCGTCCCGTGGACGACACAGAGGTGTTGTCCCGAAGGCTCCCGACGATGGCGGAGGTGGCCCTGGAGGCGCCTCAAGGCGGCATCCCAGGCGTCGGACTCGCGGGGTTCAAGGTCCCCGTAGACCGTGTCGATGAGAGCCACGACAAGCCGGGCTCTCAGTCGAACACTATTCCGGAGCCTTCAGTGGTTCCGGACTTAGGCGGGCAGCCCCTCGTTATGGAGGGAGGGCCGTCTGTATCAAGGACTTCCGTTGCGCTCGAGGCACTGGATTGTCTGCCGGAAGCGCTTCGAGGCGCTTCCCTGGATGAAGAGCACCATACTCTCATGAGTGCGGTAATTCAGAAGGTTTCGTCCGCCAAGAGCGGACTAATCGAAGCCTGCACCAGCCTCCTAACAGGCTTTGAGGTAAGCAGTAAAAATGTGTAAAATCACCACCCGATAGGTAGTAGCCCCTGATACTCTGTTTGGTGTTCGGAAAGAAAAACCAAATGGAGGGTCAATTATAATCCGCAGGGGTCTAACAATAAGTGTGGAATGTAAATAAACAGGTTGTGATGCTGGCCGCTGCTGCTCGCACGGCCGAAATCGCCGGCCTGACGCGGGATTTAGAGCGGGCACAGGGAGAGCTCGGCCTCGCGAGGAGGTAGCTCAAAGAGAACAAACGTGAATGATTTCCCTCTCTCATATAATAAATAGTAAATAAAATTTGATTATGCTAACGATGAGACGTCGTGATGTGGTAATAGAGGCCGCCACCGAAGTGGCATCTCTCAAGAAGGCATTGTCCGAGGCCGAACACAAAGCGGCCGTGGAACTCAAGGAGCGCAAAAAGCAAGAGGCCCGAGTGGGCGAGGTACAAGAAGAGCTCTAGGAGCTCGGCAAGAACCTCGAGTCTGCGGAGCGGGAGCTTAAAGCAAAGGAGTCCGAGCTTGCGAAGGCCCTTACAAATACAAAAGACGCCAAGGCTGAAGCCGAGAGGGCTCGGCAAGAGATCCAGGAGGCCAAGAAAATAGCGGCGGGTAAGAAAATTTTTATGCAAAGAAAACATGTGGAGGAGGCGTTTCTTTTACTTACTCGAATCCGGAGCTCTCCAGGGGCATTCGCAGACCTGCCACATAGCGTATCAGATGCCGCGGAGTTCTACCGTGCCCAGGAGGGGAGCTCAACGAAGAAGTTGTTCTGGTCCCAGTATGCTGGGGCCGAGCATGCAACGCCTCTGAGTGACCAACTGAAGCAGTTGGTCAAACTCCACAAGGCGGCCGAAGTGGCTATGAAAGATCTCATAGTCCGGATATGGCCTGGCGAGCTTCTGCCCACCAGCTACTTCGGCCTGATCAAGTGGATGGTGGATTCCTATCCGCGACTGGAAGTCATCAAGCGATCCATTTGCATTGAGGGTGCCCGCCGGGCCCTTGCCCGCGCCAAGGTGCATTGGGGCAAGCTGGATGCGGAGAAGCTGGTGAAGGACGGGCCGCCGGAGGGCAAGCCGCATCGCGTCCCCGAGAAGTATTATGATGGCATTATGAAGGGTGCTTGCCTCGTGGCTGATGAATGTAGCAAAGACATAATTTTTGAATGAATTCACTTATGTCATGATTGTAATTTAAAGACGAAGTTACTTGCGCTATGTAGTGCTTTTGTAATTTAAAATATTACCTTCTGTGCGGCTGTTTATAAATTCTGAAAGTAGGCCAGTCGTCGGCTTCCGCCCCCATGTAACTAGTACTAGGGTGTTCGTGGAAAACCCGGACACTCTTTATCCAAATGTTTGGTCCCTTAAGGAGGTGTCCAGCGCAGCGAACCAAGAAATCGTACTATACAACTTTATAACCTTCACTTAGCCATAGAAGTATATGATTTTAAATTTCGGCGAAGCCCCTAGAATCTGGAAGGCCGAATTGGGGCGCTATACACGCCTATATCGGACAAAGCCGAATTAACGCCTAAAGCGGAAAAATCTTTAAGGATTTTAAGACCTCTCAAACATCGACCAGTCTCTCGCCACATCATGTCGGACAGTTTTGTGCTTTCTCTACTAAGGTGCTCGTCCGGAAGAACCAGGGCACAATCGCAGTAGTTCTCCCTGCGGTACCTTAGCCGAATTAACGGAACGTAAGGCACCAAAGCAAGGGAGCCGGGCTATCCCAACTGTAACCCAAGACATGATTCAGAGCTGATGCATATAATGCTATAAGTTCGGGGTGCCGGACTGTTGAAAGTGTTCGGACATGACTTGCCGTATTATGGGGTACCATAAGAAGCCCCTGGCAAACTACGCGTACCGAAGTGTATAGATGCAAAATCAAATAGACATTTATAAAAAAATGCTCAAATAAAAATAAGTAAGCTGACGCTATATGTGGTCTCCCATTGATAAATAATACGTTTAAGCGTATGTTTACAATGTATGCATTAGGCGGAGACAAATAGGATTATTTGACATATCCTATCCAGGGGCAGGCTATGTACAGATAGATAAAGAAGAAACAACGATCATAAGTAGATTCCACCTGGGTGTTTCCTACTGTGTCCAAAGCCTGTTGCCTCCTGGGTTTCCTCTCTAATGTAAGTCCGACAATCCGGCTATTCTGGAGAAGCTGCACTAAAGCAATGTCCTCAAGGGTAAAAGGAAAAGTTACGAAGCAATACCGTACTGTTGACTGAGCCCCTGATATGCCTCCGCTTGTGCCCATGGTATTTTAAGTGCATCATTGTGTACGCGCTGCACGAATGCTGCTTTGATGGGATTCGAGCGGAGGTCGGACTGCTAGTCCTGCTCTTGTCGTGCCTGCTGATCTTGCCGCGGGGTGCTCCGCCCTCGCTTGACGGAGCTTGAATTTGTCGTTGCCGGATTGGTGGTGTGCCGGAGGAGGCCGCATTGTACTTCTGCCGCAAGGGCTGCAGTATGTTCTTCTGTACGGAGAGAGCGGTCCATATTCCCGTTGACTGTTATGACCCCGCACGGGCCTGGCATCTTGAGCTTGAGGTATGCATAGTGTGGTACCGCATTGAATCTAGCGAATGCGGTTCGTCCGAGCAGTGCGTGGTAACCACTGCGGAAAGGGACGATATCGAAGATTAGCTCTTCCCTTTGGAAGTTATCCGGAGATCCGAAGACCACTTCCAATGTTATAGAGCCCGTGCAGTGGGCCTCTACTCCAGGAATGACACACTTAAAGGTGGTTTTGGTGGGCTTGATCCTTGAAGGATCGATGCCCATTTTGCGCACCATGTCCTGATAAAGCAGGTTCAGGCTGCTGCCTCCGTCCATAAGGACTCTAGTGAGGTGAAATCCGTCTATAATTGGGTCTAAAACCAATGCGGCTGAGCCGCCGTGTCGGATGCTGGTAGGATGATCCCTACGATCAGAGGTGATCGGACAAGCTGACCATGGGTTGAATTTGGGGACGACTGGCTCCATCGCATATACGTCCCGTAGTGCTCGCTTCCGTTCCCGCTTGGGGATGTGGGTGGCGTAGATCATGTTGACCGTTTTCACCTGGGGGGGATTTCTTCTGCCCCCCATGTTCGGATGCCGGGGCTCATTGTCATCGTCGTTGTGCAGCCCCTTGTCCTTGTTTTCGGCGTTTATTTTGCCAGCCTATTTAAATACCCATCAGTCTCTGTTGGTGTGGTTGGCTGGCTTGTCCGGGGTGCCATGAATTTGGCACGAGCGCTCCAGTATACGGTCCAGACTAGGGCTTGACCATAAGCTCGTAGCTCGCGAGCTTAACGAGCGCTAGATAGTTTGGCTCGTTAAGCTCATAGCTCGCTTCTTAATGAACAGAGCCAATCATTGATTTTAGCTCGTTAAGATTAACGAGCTTAACGAGCGAGCTAACGAGTTTCACGAGTAGCTCGTTAAGCTCGTTATAACAACACAACACATATTTTCATATTATGTGACAAACTCTTTGTAGCACCTCAGCCCATCTATTTAATCTAATCGACATATGAGGCAACAAACTACTTTATTTATTTTTGTAGTCACCATATTTCATCTTAAAAACCATACTACACATTCATCATATATATCGTAACACATTATAATCTGTTAACGAGCGCTCTCGAGCGCTCACGAGCTTAACGAGCTTCAAACAAGCCAATCCAAGCAGGGTTTTCTGCTCGTTAACCTTAACGAGCTTAATGAGCCGAGCCTTAACGAGCACGAGCTTAACGAGTACGAGCTTAATGAGCCGAGCTGCTCGTTAGTCCAGCCCTAGTCCAGGCTGGACGAACCTTGATTGTTACGCTTGAATGGCTTCTTCCGCTGACCGGATTTCGATCCGCTGAATCCGGCATTGACCGCCGTATCCTCGGTGTTGTCATCGTTGTTTTGTCGCTTGTGTCTGTTGCGTCGTGGCTTGCCATTATTGTCCCGGACATCTGAAGTTCTAGAATGTGGCGTAGTGCTACTGCGAGCCAACAAGCTGTCCTCGCCGCGCAAAAGCGGGTCATTGGTGTCGTAAGAGCTGCCATGGACTTGGGTTTCTCCTGGCCGAGGTGTCTGGAGAGCCACTCGTCACGGATATTATGCTTGAAAGCCGCCAGGGCTTCGGCGTCCGGACAGTCGACTATTTGGTTCTTTTTAGTTAGGAACCGAGTCCAGAATTTCCTGGTTGATTCTCCGAGCTGTTGAGTAATGTGGCTCAAGTTATCGGCATCCGGAGGTCGCACATATGTGCCCTGGAAGTTGTCAAGAAATGCGTCTTCCAGATTTTCCCAACTGCCAATGGAATTTGCGGGCAGGCTGTTTAGCCAGTGCCGGGCAGGTCCTTTGAGCTTAAGGGGAAGATACTTGATGGCATGTAGATCATCTCCGCGGGACATGTGAATGTGGAGAAGGAAATCCTTGATCCATACCGCGGGGTCTGTGGTGCCATCGTATGATTCGATGTTTACGGGTTTAAACCCTTCTGGGAATTCATGAACCATCACTTCATGAGTGAAGCATAGGGGGTGTGCAGTGCCTCTATGTCGGGATATGTCGCGGCGCAGTCCGGCTGCGTCTGACTGGTTGTATTCGGCCCGGCCGGATTTGCTGTTGGTGTATCCGGTATGACGGTCATCGTCATGTGCTTCGGCGCGCCCCCGTGATCCGTAGATTGATCTTGGTTGTCCTGCGACGTTATCCAGCTTATCACGCAGGTCCTGAGTATTGCCCCGGGCCGTAATAAACCGGCGCGGGGGTACAGGCTGGTATTTCGGCTGATATGCCATTTTGTCCCGACCTCAAGGCGGTCGGTCAGCCGTGGGGCGCTCGAGTCCGTATTCCTCGGCTGCCAGGACTTCTGTCCAACTTGTCTGTGAGCAGATCTTGATCAGCTTGGAGCTGCTGCTGCTTCTTCTTCAGGCTTCTCGCAGTGGCAATAAGCCGGCGCTTGAAGCGCTCCTGCTCTGCGAGGTCTTCGGGTACGCCGAACTCGTCATCGCTGAGACTAATCTCGTCTTCAGAGAGGGGCATGTAGTTGTCCTCCTCTGGATACCCGTCCGTCGCCTGTTCATCCGGGATGTCATGCCCGTCTTCCTGTTCGGCCTGCTCGAAGGCGGGCTGTTCGGGGTTGTATTCATCATCGACACCGTCCGGATTATTATCGTCTCCGGTGCCGGTATTGCCTTGGCGGAGCTTGGAGCGGCGCTAACGACACCCATGCTTTGCTTTCTTCTTGGAGGGGTTATCCTCCATTGCCTCATCGCCGTTGGTTTCTTTCAGAGTGTCCACCATATATATATCATATGAAGAGGTGGTTGTCCACCGCCCTGTGAGCGGTGGCTCCTGTATGTCTCCTGCATCGTCGTCCATACCGTCGATGTCTTCGAAGTAAAAGTCGAGCACGTCGGTTAAATCATCGATCGTGGCGATGAAGTGGGTGGTGGGTGGGCAGCGAATTCCTTCGTCGCCTACTTCCCACTCAAGCCGGACATAGTTCGGCTCAGAGCCTCCTGATAGAGAGAGAGAGACTTTAATGAGTTCAGCATGTCGCAAAAAGGCGAGTGCTGAAAGATGTCCGTAGCGGTAAACTCCATTAACGGAGCCCAGCCTAGCTCGACTGGCTCGAGAGTGAGCGGACCAGGACCAACAACCGGATATGAGTCAGGGGGCCCAGGGTTACAGGCCTCCACAGCGGTGGGACCCATGTTCGACTCTACCGCCGATAAGTGTGCGGCCTGCGGAGCAGGGTCTAGCCCTCCGTCCCTAGGCAATGCAACCTGCCCCAGATTTAGATCCAAGGCCGCTTCGGGGATGATGTCCCGGGCACTGTCCGACAGCAGGTCTATGCGATGCTCGTCGTGGCTGTCCGGCGCTCCTGGCGCAGGCTCGAATCCGTCGAAGATCAAGTCTCCGCGAATATCCCCCTATGTAGTTCAAGTTTCCGAACCTAATCTGGTGGCCAGGGGCGAAGCTGTCGATCTGCTCCAACTAGCCGAGCGAATTGGCCCGCAGTGCGAAGCCGCCGAACACAAAGATCTGTCCGGGGAGAAAAGTCTCACCCTGGACCATGTTGTTGACAATTGAAGACGCCATCAAGCCTCGAAGTGACGACATAGAGGAACTCTCAATGAAAGCACCAATGTCGGTGTCAAAACCGGCGGATCTTGGGTAGGGGGTCCCGATATGTTCGTCTTAGGCTGATGGTAACAGGAAGCAAGGGACACAATGTTTACCCAGGTTCGGGCCCTCTTGATGGAGGTAAAACCCTACTTCCTGCTTGATTAATATTGAAGATATGTGGAATACAAGAGTAGATCTACCACGAGATCATAGAGGCTAAACCCTAAGAGCTAGCCTATGATGGTATGATTGTAACTGTGATCGGCCTTCTAAGGACCATGCTCTCCGGTTTATATAGACACCGGAGAGCTAGGGTTTACATGGAGTCGGTTACAAGGAAGGAAACATAATATCCGGATGCCAAGCTTGTCTTCCACGCAAAGGAGAGTCCCATCCGGACACGAGCCGTAGTCTTGAGTCTTGTATCTTGACGCTTCTATAGTCCGGATGATGTATATAGTCCGGCTATCCGGATACCCCCTTATCCAGGACTCCCTCAACGGGGATCCTCAGATCCAAATCACACCATCTTCCTCCCAACAAGCATTCAACAGAGCGTGCCCGGAAAAAGCCACTCCATAATGGCTGGCCGCCGCAGCTCCTCCTCTCGTACCCTCAGCTCTAAGCCAGGTGATTGGGAGAAGTGTTCTGTCCCCCATAGCCGATTAGTAGAGTTGTAGACCCAGGGGTTCCTTCCACCTGCATACATGGTCCCCGTCCGAGCCGGACTAGCCACCTATAATGGCGGGGAGCAAGCGGAGAACTTTCCGAACCCATCTAGAGGGGAGCGGATATGCCTTGTCCCGTATTTGTTGAGAGGGCTTGGGTTTCCAATCCACCCATTTCTCTGCGGGCTCCTGGAGTTCTACGGTCTCCAGCTGCACAACTTCACTCCTGCCTCCATACTACACATCGTAGGGTATGTTGCCTTCTGCGAGCTATTCCTGGGCTGCGAAGCTCATTTCAAGTTATGGAAGAGGCTATTCTGCCTCGTCCCTCGCAATCAGGAGGGATCTATATATCAAGTGGGCGGAGCCGGAATATGGCGCGTCGCCCAGGCTGGATACCTGTCCCGCACTCCAAAAAAGGCATCCGAAGACTGGCCTGCGGAGTGGTTTTATGTAGATGATGTTCCCCTTCCGCACCCAGTCCGGCCGGGCCTTCCTGAGTTTACCAATGCCCCGCTGAAGAAACGCCAAAACTGGCGCCCGCGGAGCCCCCGGGAGGAAGATGACAGAGAGGTCCTCTATCTGATGGGCAGGATAAAAATACTGGCCAAATCAGGATTGACAATAATAGAAGTCATGTCAATATGCATAATGCGGGGGTGCATCCACTTCAATATCGGGGGAAACCCATGTGGCACTTCAACGGAGAAGACGACGCCACCCGTTGCGGTTGTAAAGGTCCGGACTCCGCCACCGCACTGGCAAAAATATTTGTCCGATTTGTACAAAGGGGAAGAAGAGGAGTTCCTCCGCATTAAGCCGCGGGATGGATTTTCCATGTACAACCCCCAAGTTGGGTAAGCTGTCATTCCTCACTCGACTCTATTCATTCCTGTGTCCATTGTTACCAATCATTTATCTTGCTATTTTCAAAGCAGGAACTGAGAAGGGTCGTGGAAGAGTTCAACAGCCCACCTCGACAGCCAGAGGATCCTGGCCGGGCTCTCGACCCCGGACTTGAAGAAGATCCTGATATATCCGTGGAGCTTGTCGATGGGACATTTTATCGAGCGAGCCGCGACGGCGCCTTGGTGGCCATCCATGCCGATTATCCCGGGCTGCTCCCGGTGTCGAATGTAGGTAAAGCCGGAGCCCTAAATTCCGAATTATGTCGTGCCTTAAGAACACATGTTGTATTTTTACAGAAACGGCCATCGAGATTCCGTGCCGAGCCCACAAGGGCTCATTAGCAAAGGGCACCCGGGCCGGGCAGGCGTAAGAGGAAGGCGGTTAGAACTGAGATGCCAGGGGCAGAGGTACAAATTAAGCTTGCTCTGTGATTATCTTTGCCGAAATGTGATAGTTTGCATTATGCCCTGGTCAGAAAAAACATTCGCCGGACTATATCCGGATCCCCTGCCGTCCACGCCTTAAGCAGCCGGATTCTTGGACCGGACTCACGGGTGGAGGCTGATGTGGGGGCAACGCCGAATTTCCCTCCCACAGAGGATGCGGACAGGCTTTCCACTACAAACTCCAAAGTGAAGAGCACCATGAATCACCGGCGCAGACGGGCCGTACTCCGCAATGGTATTTTCTCCGAGGTGGCTTTTAATGCCTTCAACTCCGGAGACGCATATATTCGCGCCGCTCAAGATGGACTTGCCAGAGCGACGGACCAGTATGCGAAGGATATACGGGTAAGAAAATTTGATAAGTATGTGTAGTTGTAGCCCCTGAGACTTGAAACAGTTGGCACAACTGATTTAAGGATCATTGTATGCATAGGTTCTTGTAGAGAAGAATACCCAGTTATCTCAAGTGCTGGAGGAATGTAAGACCCAGCTGAAGGCCGTTGTTGTCGAACAAGAGGGATAAAAAAAGTCCTCTTCTGGTAAGACTTGCTTTGATAACAGAATATGTAAGGATGTATACCAGTTATTTATTCGGCATGGTTTATAAATCTAACAAAATATGCTGCAGACAATCCTGGAGAGAATCCGAAGATTGTGGAAGATCAATGTTGGGGATATCGCTTATCGGGAACTTATCGATCGACCCATGATAAGGGGTAAATCGGCCAGTGTATCGCCATATCGGCCGATTTATTGCCATATCGGCTGAATTATCAGCTGATTTATCTTATCTGTCAGACAACGATAAGCGATAAATCGGCTGATTTATTGGAATATCGGAAGATATCTTGAACAGTGTGGAAGATAATGAGCCACATCTGCGAAGTCAGCTGAAGGCGAGCGAGCGTGTGCTGATGCAGGCCATTCGAGAGAGAAATAATCTCCAAGATGCTAATATCCAACTGAGCATCGAATTAAAACATGTTTGGGCTCAGCTTGCTGACTCCGTGAAGGAGAACAGGAGGCTTCGACGCGACATTTATAGTAAGTGCTTGAATGAACTGTAGTACAGTTCGGCGAGGAAGCGTATTGATAGAGTTATGTATGTAGGTATGCTGACGGGCCGTCCTGAAGAGGAGATGCCCTGATCCACAGGCGATATGCTACAAGCTCTTCCACAACTGCACGAACAAGCGCGGCAAGTGACGCAGGGTATTGCCCAGGCCTTGTGGCCATCCAGTTCCTAGCCAGGAGGCATGAGCGAGCTTGTGGAGATGCTCAACGGAGCACGGCGGCACTTTCGGTTATGGAAGATATCAACCTGCTGACAAGGTGCGAGGGAAGCCTGGGCCATGGTGAAGACGCGATACGCCAAGGCTGACCCAAACCATATTGAAGTCGGACCGGTGGGGTCAGATGGGCAAGAGATACTCGTAAGTCTAGTATATGACCAAGTAGCGTTAGCCGCAAAGTATTCCCAACAGGATTGTAGGCTAGACAGCCTATTGGATGGTATAGAGGATGAATATAGCCAGTCCAAGTGACTATGTAATTAAATGGACCTATGTAGTCTCTAGCCGAATTGAAAATCATTTGTCATGGCGGACCTTTTCGCTTCAGCCCCCGGACCCGACAATCCTAAGTGTATCCGAATACACGCACAGTTATAAAAAAACCGGGGTATGCATGGAAACCAGGCGTAGGGGTCATAAGTGCTTGAACAGACAAGTACCCAACTAGTTATGTTATATTACATGGATAGTAAGAAACATCTTCCAGAGAGAATAGTTCCGTTAGGGGTTCCCTTCTCTGGGTGCGCATGCATCGATGTGCATGTCCAAACTACGAACAGAAGTGCAGGAAACAAACCATCTGGGGATTCACGTTGTAATAAACGAAAACATCTTTTGTTCACCGACCGAATATTCCCTAAAGAATGCTAGCTTTCGGCTTCACCCAGTCTGAGGTACACATCCGGCTCAACCGGCAGTAACAATCGCAGAGGTGCTCCCCTTATGCCCTAGCCGAATTAACGGGAATGTAGGGCATAAACACAAGAGCCAGGCAACCCAGCATAGCCAAAACTTAAGTCATATCGATGCATATAATGGTGAAGAAAAGGCACATATGGAAAGAAAACGCATATGTGGCTGGCGGGAAGCCATTAAAGTATTTATATTTAGCTTCTGTATAGAGAGCCCCCAGGTATAATGAGCACACGTAGTGCAGCCAGAGCGATCAAAGCATCCGTACAGTTTTTAAGGCTGTATGTGGAAAGTAAAAGAGGGCGAGAAAGGAAGAAAGAGAACATAATTGAAGAAGTGGAGGTAAGGAGACAAACTCTGAGGTCAGCACTAGGCGTAGAATCTTCGGAGTCTGGCCGCGTTCCATGGGTTCAGCTCGAGTCTGTTATCAGATGCATTGCGCAGACGGTACGCTCCTCCGGTGAGAACTTTATCAATGATGAAGGGACCCTCCCACTTGGGTTTGAGCTTGTCCTTCTTCTTCTCGGGGAGGCGTAGAACTAGTTCGCCAATGTTATAAGTTTTGTCCCGTACTTCTCTACTTTGATACCTTCGAGCTTGTTGCTGATAGAATGCGGAACGGGCTTTTGCGACGTCACGCTCCTCCTCCAGAGCATCTAAGTTGTCCTGCTGATCTAGCTCGGCTTCCTTCTCTTTGTACATGCGCACGCGAGGTGAGTCATGGATTACGTCGCAGGGTTTCACTCCTTCTCCGCCGTACACCATAAAAAATGGTGTGTATTCGGTGGTGCGATTCGGCGTGGTCCGCAGCACCCAGAGTACGGAATTGAGCTCCTCGACCCAATGCGTGTCTGATTCCTTCAAGGATCGCACTAGTCTGGGTTTGATGCCACTCATGATGAGACCATTTGCACACTCGGCTTGACCGTTTGTTTGGGGGTGATAGACAGAGGCGTAATCGAGCTTGATGCCCATGTTGCCGCACCAAGTTTTCACCTCATCGACTGTGAAATTTGAGCCATTGTCAGTGATGATGTTGTGGGGACACCGTAACGGTGTACGACCCCTGATATGAAGTCTATCACTGGTCTGGATTCGGCCGTTTTAGCTGGTTTGGCTTCTATCCATATGGTGAACTTGTCTACCATGACCAATAAGTATTTTTTTCTTATGGCTTCCCCCTTTAAGGGGTCCAACCATGTCCAGCCCCTAGACAGCGAAGGGCCAAGTTATGAGGATTGTTTGGAGAGCGGTAGGGGGCATATGGCTCTGATTGGCGAAGAGTTGGCAACCAACGCAATGTTGGATAAGGTCCTGTGCATCTGCCCGTGCTGTCGGCCAATAAAACCCTATACGGAAGGCCTTGCTTACAAGTGCCCGAGCCACAGGGTGGTGCCCGCCGAGTCCGGAATGGATTTCGGCTAAGAGCTGCCGCCCTTCCTCTTCGGAGATGCATCTTTGGAGCACTCCAGTAGTGCTTTTCTTGTAGAGCTCTCCTTCATGGACTTTGTAGGCCTTAGAACGTCGCACAATACAACGTGCCTCATTTTGGTCCTTAGGGAGCTCTTGCCTATTTAGGTAGGCCAAGAAGGGCTTGGTCCACGGGGCGATGATAGCCATGATTTCGTGGGCCGATCGTGTTATTTCGGTGGCAAAGCCTCCGATTACATCAGATGGTTCAGAATCTGGGGTTGTATTCGGAGCCGGAGTAATGTTGCCAGACTCCCCTTCCCATACCACGGATGGCTTGAACAGCCTTTCCAAGAAGATATTTGGTGGGACGGGGTTGCGATTAGCACCGATGCGGGCAAGGATATCCGCCGCTTGATTATTTTCTCTGACCACATGGTGGAATTTGAGCCCCTCGAACTGAGCTGACATTTTGAGGACGGCATTATGATAAGCCGCCATTTTCGGATCCTTGGCATCAAAGTCTCCATTTATCTGAGATATTGCGAGGTTCGAGTCCCCGCGTACTTCAAGGCGTTGGATGTCCATGGAGACTGCCATCCGAAGACCATGCAACAGGGCCTCGTATTTGGCTGCATTGTTGGAGTCTGTGTATAATATTTGGAGTACATATTGGACCGTATCTCCGATGGGGGATGTAAGGAAAACACCCGCCCCCAATCCGGCCAGCATTTTAGAGCCGTCGAAGTGCATGATCCAATTGGAGTACGCGCCGTACTCTTTAGGGAGTTTGGCTTCTGTCCATTCGGCGCCAAAGTCAGCCAGTACTTGCGAGTTAATGGCCCATCGTGGTTTGTATGTTATGTCGAACGGGAGGAGCTCGATAGCCCATTTAGCGATTCGGCCCGTTGCATCACGGTTATTTATTATATCATTTAGTGGTACTTCGGAGGCCACCTAATCGAACACTCTTGAAAGTAATGTCGTAGCTTCCGTGATGCCATGAAGATCGTGTATGCTATCTTTTGATAGTGTGGGTACCGAGATTTGCATGGAGTGAGGACAGTGGACACGTAATATACTGACTTTTGGAGTGGGAACTTGTGTTCGTCTGCTTCTCGTTCGACGACGAGCACTGCGCTTACAACTTGGTGTGTTGCTGCTATGTATAATAGCATGGGTTTGCCTATACTTGGCGCGGTCAGGACTGGGTTGGTGGCCAAGAGCGCCTTTATTTCTTCCAGTCCGTCCGTGGCTGCATCCGTCCACTCGAAGTGTTCGGTGCGTCGAAGAAGGCGATAAAGAGGTAGTGCCTTTTCTCCTAATCGGGAGATAAAGCGGCTTAAGGCAGCCACACATCCGGTTAGTTTCTGAATCTGCTTGAGGTCTGTTGGGATAGCCAACTGTGACAGAGCTCGGATTTTTGCGGGATTTGCTTCAATTCCTCTATTGGAAAAGATGAAGCCAGGCAATTTCCCGGAGGGTACAGCAAAGACACATTTCTCCGGGTTGAGCTTGATGTCGTATGTTCGGAGGCTATCGAACGTGAGCCTCAAGTCATCTATTAAAGTTTCAATGTGTCTTGTTTTAATGACCACGTCATCTATGTAAGCCTCAACTGTTTTACCGATTTGTTTTTCCAGGCATGTCTGAATCATGCGTTGATAGGTTGCACCAGCGT
Source organism: Triticum dicoccoides (assembly GCF_002162155.2). Lineage (NCBI taxonomy): Eukaryota > Viridiplantae > Streptophyta > Magnoliopsida > Poales > Poaceae > Triticum > Triticum dicoccoides. The sequence continues at coordinate 648,220,181 of NC_041385.1, forward strand.
TTTTGAGCCCGAAAGGCATGGTGTTGAAATAGAAGGGGCTGTATGGCGTAATGAAGGCCGTTGCAGCTTGGTCAGACTCCGCCATCTTGATTTGATGGTATCCGGAGTATGCGTCGTGGAAACACAATGAGTCGTGTCCTGCGGTGGCATTGATGATTTGGTCAATGCGGGGGAGTGGGAAGGGATCCTTGGGGTAAGCCTTATTGAGGTCCTTGAAATCGACACATAGGCGCCAGGATTTGTCCTTCTTTGGTACCATTACCAGGTTTGCTAACCAATCCGGATGTTTGATGTCTCTGATGAATCCGGTCTCGAGTAGCTTGGCTAGCTCTTCTCCCATGGCTTTCCGCTTAGGCTCTGAGAAGCGCCTAAGAGTCTACTTGACTGGCTTGTATCCTTTAAGTATATTAAGGCTGTGTTCGGCCAGCCTGCGTGGGATGCCCGGCATGTCTGAAGGATGCCAGGCGAAAATATCCCAATTCTCTCGCAGGAAATCTCGTAGTGCAACGTCTATTGTGGGGTTCAACTGTGTCCCAATGGAAGCTGTCCTTGTAGGGTCCGTTGGGTGGACCTGGAATTTGACTATCTCATCCGTGGGTTTGAAAGAGGTGGACTTGGGTTGCTTGTCGAGTATCACGTTGTCTCTGTTCACTTTGGCTCGCAGCGTTGTCAGTTCTTTGGCCGCGAGGGCTTCTGATAATGCCTCCAGGGCTAGTGCCGCAGTTCTATTTTCGGCACGGAGTGCAACATCCGGATTACTAGCTAGAGTGATTATTCCATTGGGTTCGGGCATTTTGAGCTTCATGTACCCATAATGGGGTATAGCTTGGAAGCTCGTGAATGCGTTCCACCCTAAGAGGATGCTGCTGAATGGGGCTACTTGGAATGTAATTTCTTCGGACCTGTAATTCTCCACGTGCCGAATACCACATCAAGTGTGATTTTTCCCGCGCATCGCGCCTCCCGACTAGGGATGATTCCCCTGAAGGTCGTGTCGCTTTGCTCAATGCGTCTCTTGTCAATTTCCATCTCGTTGAGGGTTTCCTCGTAGATGAGGTTTAGTCCGCTTCCGCCGTCCATGAGCACTTTAGTGAGCCGGAAGCCGTCCATGATTGGACTAAGGACCAAAGCGGCGGGTGCCCGGACTGTTCGGAATTGAGGTTCGTCACTGGCATTGTAAGTTATAGCCGTGTCGTTCCACGGATTTATTGTTTCCACGTGGCAAACTTCGGCGAGACTGCATTGAGCTCGCTTGCGCCTATTATTTGAGGCGAAAGTCTCGAAGACTGTCAATACCGTATTGTTATTTCCGGCGGGATGTTGTTCTGTTGTGTGATATATGAGGAGATCCTCGCCGATCTTTGCTACCTGCCGGAGTATCCAACATGCTCTAAGGCTGTGTGTTGGCATGGTATCCGATGTGCTGTGAATTTTGCATGGCCCATTGAGCCATTCCTCCAATACGGTTCCACGCCTTGCATCGGGCTTTGATTTTTTGGTAATTGAATCGGGTAACTTACGAGAGTTTTCCCTTTTAGTTCGGACGAGGGTTTTAGTGAGAGCCGGATTATCCCAGAAGTTTGTTTGGGTTTTCCAAGCACTTTCCATTGCGCAGTATTTCTGCACTATGGCTGCTAAGTCAGCAAAGTGTACTATGTCACGGTGACTTATAGCGTTGAGGTTCCCTTTGTCCATGCGATTTTTGCAAAAGAGGGAGATTGCGTCTTCCTCGCGACAGTCCTTGACCTTGTTTATCACAAGGAGGAATTTGGCCTGGTAATGATGTACTGTCTCTTGGGGCTCTTGTCTGATATGCGAAAGATTCAATAAATCTGGGTGGGTGGGTGGTTTTGAATTCGAATCCTGACCCAATCTGAGACCCAGGGGCCAAGGAGCTTCCGAGTTTAACGGCTCGGGCTCCGGGATGTTGCCCAATTTCTTCGTCCCACCGCCCGATTCTGAACTCGGGGTTAGGGTCATGTCCTCCCGCGAGCGGGTGTCCGTCTCAGAGAGCTCGGAAATCCGGACATAGTTCATCCTCAAAATAGAGGGAGAATTCACATGATGCTCTTCCACTATCGCTATCTCATAGGTGACTGGCGGAGAGTAAATCTCCCTTTGGTCGGGTTTAAGCCCGATCCGGTCATTGTCCGTAGCGACGCCCAGGGCGGTGATGCGATTTAAGAGATCATTAAGGGCGGATAGCTCCATTGGGTCCATCTATTTGCCGAGTTCCGAATCGACGTGGAGGCTGTTTTTGATGACCTGAGAAGTCATCATCGGCGCGACAGCTGATCGGGCGGTCATGACGAAGCCGCCCAGCCAGAGAGTTTGGCCTGGGGCCAGGGCTCCCCCAGAGGTGATGTTGTCCTTGACAACGAGACGAGCCATCAAGCCTTATCACGACGACACAGTGGAACTCTCAATGAAAGCACCAATGTCGGTGTCAAAACCGGCGGATCTCGGGTAGGGGGTCCCGAACTGTGCATCTAGGCTAATGGTAACAGGAGATTGGGGACATGATGTTTTACCCAGGTTCGGGCCCTCTCGATGGAGGTAATACCCTACTTCCTGCTTGATTGATCTTGATGATATGAGTATTACAAGAGTTGATCTACCACGAGATCATAGAGGCTAAACCCTAGAAGCTAGCCTATGGTATGATTGTTCTTGTCCTATGGACTAAACCCTTCGGTTTATATAGACACCGGAGGGGGCTAGGGTTACACAGAGTCGGTTACAGAGAAGGAGATCTATCATCTGAATCGCCAAGCTTGCCTTCCATGCAAAGGAGAGTCCCATCTGGACACTGGACGAAGTCTTCAATCTTGTATCTTCATAGTCCAATAGTCTGGCCAAAGTATATAGTCCGGCCGTCCAGATACCCCCTTATCCAGGAATCCCTCAATAGCCACTGCCACAAACCCTAGGCAAATCGGTCTCACCGATAGGGATCTCGGTCTCACCGAGATGGGATTGTATTCTCTCTGTTTCCCTTGGTAACATTTTGGTACCACCAAGATGAGCGATCGATCCCACCGAGATTGCAATGTAAACTCTCTGTTTCCCTTTCATAACATTTGGGTCTCACCGAAATGAGCGAACCGGTCCCACCGAGTTTACTTGACCAACTCTCTGGTTAGCTTATTACCAAAATCGGTCCCACCGAGTTTGTGTAATCGGTCTCACCGAGATTGCGTTATGCCCTAACCCTAACCATATCGGTCCTATCGAGTTGCATGTCGGTCCCACCGAAAATCCTAACGGCACTAGATTTGCTGAAACGGTCTGACTGAGTTTCTCAATTCAGCCCCACCGAGATTGGGAAGTTGTGTGTAACGGTTAGATTTTGTGTGGAGGCTATATATACCCCTCCACCTCCTCTTCATTCATGGAGAGAGCCATCAGAACGAACCTACACTTCCAACTTGCATTTTCTGAGAGGGAACCACCTACACTTGTGTTGAGGCCAAGATATTCCATTCCTACCATATGATTCTTGATCTCTAGCCTTCCCCAAGTTGCTTTCCACGCAAATCTTCTTTCCACCAAATCCAAATCCTGTGTGAGAGAGTTGAGTGTTGGGGAGACTATCATTTGAAGCACAAGAGAAAGGAGTTCATCATCAACACACCATTTGTTACTTCTTGGAGAGTGGTGTCTCCTAGATTGGCTAGGTGTCACTTGGGAGCCTCCGACAAGATTGTGGAGTTGAACCAATGAGTTTGTAAGGGCAAGGAGATTGCCTACTTCATGAAGATCTACCGCTAGTGAGGCAAGTCCTTCATGGGCGAAGGCCATGGTGGGATAGACAAGGTTGCTTCTTCGTGGACCCTTCGTGGGTGGAGCCCTCCGTGGACTCGCGCAACCGTTGCCCTTCATGGGTTGAAGTCTCCATCAACGTGGATGTATGATAGCACCACCTATCGAAACCACGACAAAAACATCCGTGTCTCCAATTGCGTTTGAATTCTCCAAACCCTTCCCTTTACATTCTTGCAAGTTGCATGCTTTACTTTCCGCTGCTCATATACTCTTTGCATGCTTGCTTGAATTGTGTTAAGATTGCTTGACTTGTGCTAAGTTTGCTAAAATCTGCCAAAGACTAAAATTGGGAAAATGATAAGTTTTTATTTGGTCAAGTAGTCTAATCACCCCCCTCTAGACATACTTTCGATCCTACACAAGGTCACTGAACCCGCAAGTTGATCACAAAAATATACACCAAGTAGATCACGTGAATATCCCATTGTCACCACAGATAAGCACTTGAAAGTCATACATCAAGTGTTCTTAAATACTTAAAGACTCAGTCCGATAAGATAACTTCAAAGGGAAAACTCAATCCATTACAAGAGAGTAGAGGGGGAGAAACATCATAAGATCCAACTATAATAGCAAAGCTCGCGATACATCAAGATCATGCCGAATCAAGAACACGAGATAGAGAGAGATCAAACACATAGCTACTGGTACGTACCCTCAGCCCTGAGGGTGAACTACTCCCTCCTTGTCATGGAGATCGTCGGGATGATGAAGATGGCCACCGATGATGAAGATGGCCACCGAAGATTTCAGGGTGCCGGAATAGGGCCCCGATTGGTTTTTGGTGGCTACAGAGGCTTGCGACGGCGAAACTCCCGATCTAGGTTATTTTCTGGAGTTTGGGTATTTATAGGAATTTTTGGCGTCGGTGTCACATCAGGGGGGGTCTCCGAGTCGTCCACGAGGCAGGGGGCGCGCCCAGGTGGGTAGGGCGCCCCTTCCACCCTCGTGGACGGTTCGGGACTCTTCTGGCCCAACTATTTTACTCTGGGGGCTTCTTTTGGTCCATAAAAAATCATCAAAAATTGGCACGTCAATTGGACTCCGTTTGGTATTCCTTTTCTGTAAAACTCAAAAACAAGGAAAATCAGAAACTGGCACAAGGCTCTAGGTTGGTTAGTCCCAAAAATCATATAAAATAGCATATAAACACATATGAAACATCCAAAACAGATAATATAATAGCATGGAACAACCAAAAATTATAGATACGTTGGAGACGTATCACTGGCAGAGAAAGAAGCTGCCGCGGATGTCGATGAGGTGACACGGCTATGCAGATATCGACGAGGTGACCGGCAGCACGTCCCTGCCCGCCGCCATCATCGAGGAGAAGTAGAACACGGGAGGCCGCTGCCGATTGTATCCCATGAAGGCCAGCACCGGGGCGACGGCGGTGAATACAACCGGTGTTTTGCACAATTCTTCTTCTGCCGGATGCTGGAGAAGGACAAAGAGATCAGGCGGCGACCATTTAGATTAGGTATTTTAATTCTACCAGGCTGGTTGTAATGGGAGTATCATAAGTAGTATCATGCATGCCAACTAGTAGGAAAATTTGATGAGGTGGCGTAGAATTAATTAAAGAAACAGAGGGTTGAGTATCATATTATGATACTGTATGGAATTAAGTTACTCCCACTATGGTTAGTCTTAGGCCTTGTTCGGTTCAACCTCCTCCCAAGGGGGTTGGAGAGGAATGGAGGGGAATTTGGGTTGTACATGATTTAATCCCCCAGAATCCCTATTAATCTATGTATATTGTGGGCATGTTATTTGAGCCCTCATTTTTCCGCGCTACGACTAGTGTGAGTGTCTGCATGCAGTACACCATCCTCTAATTTGGTGGATGCCAAGCCGGCACGAAAAGGAGCTATAACTTTTTTCAAGTTGAAAAATGTTACCGATGAGGAGCCATAATTAAGCTGGAGGCGTCTCTTATTTTCTTTCGAATGGGCAATAAGCTGGAGAGCTGGAGAGTGTCTCTAATGGGCTGCTGATACGTCTCCAACGTATCTATAATTTTTGATTGTTCCATGCTATTATATTACCCCTTTTGGATGTTTATGGGCTTTATTTTACACATTTATATCATTTTTGGGACTAACCTACTAACCGAAGGCCCAGCCCGTATTGCTGTTTTTTTTGCCTATTTCAGTATTTCGAAGAAAAGGAATATCAAACGGAGTCCAAACAGAATGAAACCTTCGGGAGCGTGATCTTTGGAACGAACGTGATCCAGAGGACTTGGAGTGCAAGCCAAGAAGCTGCCGAGGCGGCCACGAGGGTGGAGGGCGCGCCCACCACCTGGGCGCGCCCCCTATCTCGTGGGCCCCTCGGGCGGCCATCGACCTACTTCTTCCTCCAATATATAGCCACGTACCCCGAAAACATCCAGGGAGCCAACGAAAAACAATTTCCACCTCCGTAACCTTCTGTATCCACGAGATCCCATCTTGGAGCCTTCGCCGGCGCTCCACCGGAGGGGGAATCGACCACGGAGGGCTTCTACGTCAACACCATAGCCCCTCCGATGAGTTGTGAGTAGTTTACCACAGACCTTCAGGTCCATAGTTATTAGCTAGATGGCTTCTTCTCTCTTTTTGGATCTCAATACCATGTTCTTCCCCTCTCTTGTTGAGATCTATTTGATGTAACTCTTTTTGCGGTGTGTTTGTCGAGATCCGATGAATTGTGGGTTTATGATCAAGTTTATCTATGAGAAATATTTGAATCTCCTCTGAAATCTTTTATGTATGATTGAGTTATCTTTGCAAGTCTCTTCGAATTATCAGTTTGGTTTGGCCTACTAGATTGATCTTTCTTGCAATGGGAGAGGTGCTTAGCTTTGGGTTCAATCTTGCGGTGTCCTTACCCAGTGACAGCAGGGGTTGCAAGGCACGTATTGTATTGTTGCCATCGAGGATAAAAAGATGGGGTTTATATCATATTGCTAGAGTGTATCCCTCTACATCATGTCATCTTTCTTAATGTGTTACTCTGTTCTTATGAACTTAATACTCTAGATGCATGCTGGATAGCGGTCGATGTGTGGAGTAATAGTAGTAGATGCAGGTAGGAGTCGGTCTACTTGTCGCGGACGTGATGCCTATATACATGATCATGCCTAGATAATCTCATAATTATTCCCTTTTCTATCAATTGCTCGACAGTAATTTGTTCACCCACCGTAATACTTATGCTATCTTGAGAGAAGCCACTAGTGAAACCTATGGCCCCCGGGTCTATCTTTTATCATATAAGCTTTCAATCTACTTTTATTTGAATCTTTACTTTTCCAATCTATATCATAAAATACCAAAAATATATTTATCTTATCATATTATCTCTATCAGATCTCACTTTCGCAAGTGGCCATGAAGGGATTGACAACCCCTTTATTGCGTTGGTTGCGAGTTCTTTGTTTGTTTGTGTAGGTGCGTGGGACTTATGAGGAGCCTCCTACTGGATTGATACCTTGGTTCTCAAAAACTGAGGGAAATACTTACGCTACTATTGCTGCATCACCCTTTCCTCTTCAAGGAAAACCAACGCAAGCTCAAGACGTAGCAACAAGGATTTCTCGCGCTGTTGTCGGGGAGGTCTTCGCTCAAGTCAAGACATACCAAGTGCCCATCACAAACTCATCTCCCTCGCATTTACATTATTTGCCATTTGCCTCTCGTTTTGCTCTCCCCCACTTCACCCTTGCCGTTTTATTCGCCCTCTCTTTCCCAATCTCCTCTCTCTTTTTCGCTTGCCTATTTCTGTTTGCTCGTGTATTAGATCGTTTACCTTGTCGTTATGGCTAGTTCCTTATATGCTCCTATGTCTCCCGAGTTTGAAGTTCTTCACTTCAAGAAAAGGCAAGGAGAAAACTTAAATGATGCTTGGTATAGGATGATGGAATCTTATCGTAATTGCACCCTAGAGGTGAATTTTAGAATTCTTCTTCGCAATTTTTATGTTGGGCTAAATATGTCGCATAGACAACTCTTGGATTGCCTTTCCAAGGGAAATTTTATTGAAATTGATCCTAGTATTGTGCATGAAATAATAGAGGGAATTGTGGGAACACTACCTCAAAAAGGGGGATCACATCCTACCCAAGAAGAAACACAAGTGTTTGGAAAGATTTGTGAAGTAACAAAAATATTACAAAAGTCTCTTGAGCCTCTTAAAAGTGTTAGCAGAAATCTTCACCGCATGATATGTTGATTACTCTTTGCAATAAGCGGTTGGATTCTTTAGATCTAAAAATTTCTGAGTATGAAGGGAAACGTAAAGAACCTCCCAGATTCGAGCATGACTCCGCTAAAAAATTGAAAATCAAAGAGGGCACTACTTAGATCTATCTTCGCTTTTATGCCTAGCTAGGGGCGTTCAACGATAGCACTAGTTGGGAGGCAACCCAATTTTATTTGTGTTTTTTTGTTTTTGTTTTTGTTTAGTAATAAATTTTGCATCTACCCTCTGTTTAGATGTGTTTTTATGCTTTAATTAGTGTTTGTGCCAAGTAGAACTTATATGATAACCTATGGTGATAGTTGATTTGATTCTGCTGAAAAACAGAAACTTTGCGTGCATGAAATTAGTTTCTAAATCACAGAAACGTTATTTTGCGTTGATTCTTTTTGCTGATGATCAATAGACAATTGTACAGGACTTCCTATTTTGGTAGGATTTTTAGAGTTCCAGAAGTTTGCGTTAGTTACAGATTGCTACAGAATGTTCTGTTTTTGACAGATTTTGTTTTTCGTGTGTTCTTTGCTTATTTTGATGCATCTATGGCTAGTATTAAGTGGTATGAACCATAGAGAACTTGGAATATAGTAGGTTTAACACCAATATAAATAAAGAATGAGTTCATTACAGTACCTTATGTGGTGGTTTTGTTTTCTTTCACTAACAGAGCTTATAAGATTTCCTGTTGAGTTTTGTATTGTGAAGTTTTCAAGTTTTGGGTAAAGATTTGATGGACTATGGAATAAGGAGTGGCAAAAGACTAAGCTTGGGGATGCCCATGTCACCCCAAGACATTCAAGTGTAGCGAAAAGCCTAAGCTTGGGGATGTCCTGGGAAGGCATCCCCTCTTTCGTCTTCGTTCATTGGTAACTTTACTTGGAGCTATATTTTTATTCGCCACATGATATGTGTTTTGCTTGGAGCGTCGTGTATGATATTAGTATTTGCTTTTTAGTTTTCCACAATCATCCTTGATGTACAAACCTTTTGGGAGAAGCCTATTTGATTGAAATTTATTAGAATACTCTATGTGCTTCACTTATATCTTTTAGAGCACGGTGGTGGCTTAATTTTGTAGAAATTGCTAGTCTCTCATGCTTCACTTATTTATTTTGAGAGTCTTTTAGAACAGCATGGTATTTTCTATGGTTATAAAATTGGTCCTAGAATGGTAGGCATCCAAGTTGGGTATAATAAAAACTATCATAGGAAGTGAATTGGATGCTATGATCAATTTGATACTTGATAATTGTTTTGAGATATGGAGGTAGTGATATTAAAGTCATGATAGTTGGGTGATTATGAATTTAAAGAATGCTTGTGTTGAAGTTAGCAAGTCCCGTAGCATGCACATATGGTTAAAGTTGTGTAACAAATTTGAAACATGAATTGTACTTGGATTGTGCATCCTTAGTGGCGGTCGGGGACGGGCGATGGTCTTTTCCTACCAATCTGTCCCTCTAGGAGCATGCTCGTAGTGCTTGGTTTTTGATGACTTCTAATTTTTGCAATAAGTATATGAGTTCTTTTGACTAATGTTGAGTCCATGGATTATACGCACTTTTACCTTTCCACCATTGCTAGCCTTTTCGGTACCGTGCATTGCCCTTTCTCACCTTGAGAGTTGGTGCAAACTTCACCGGTGCATCCAAACCCCGTGATATGATACGCTCTATCACACATAAACTTCCTTATATCTTCCTCAAAACAGCCACCATACCTACCTATTATGGCATTTCTATAGCCATTCCAAGATATATTGTCATGCAACTTTCCACCGTTCTGTTTATCATCATGACATACATTACTTTTGTCATATTGCCATTGCATGATCATGTAGTTGACATCGTATTTGTGGCAAAGCCACCTTGCATAATTTTTCATACATGTCACTCTTGATTCATTGCACCATCCCGGTACACCGCCGGAGGCATTCATATAGAGTCATATCTTGTTCTAGTTTTGAGTTGTAATTCATGTGTTGTAATCAATAAAAGTGTGATGATCATCATTATTAGAGCATTGTCCCCAAAAAGAAAAAAAGAAAAGAAAAAAGGACAAAAGAAAAAAAAGGGCCAAAGAAAAAAAAAGAAAAAAAGAAAAAAAAAAGAAAATAAATAAAAAGGGGCAATGTTACTATCTCTTTCCACACTTGTGCTTCAAAGTAGCACCATGTTCTTCATACAACGAGTCTCATATATTGTTCTTCAAAGTAGCACCATGTTCTTCATATAGAGAGTCTCATATGTTGTCACTTCCATATACTAGTGGGAATTTTTCATTATAGAACTTGGCTTGTAAATTCCTACGATGGGCTTCCTCAAATGCCCTAGGTCTTCGTGAGGAAGAAAGTTGGATGCACACCCACTAGTTTTCTTTTGTTGAGCTTTCGTTCATTTATAGCTCTAGTGCATCCGTTGCATGGCAATCCCTACTCCTCATGTTGATATCAATTGATGGGCATCTCCATAGCCCGTTGATTATCCTCTTCAATGTGAGACTTTATCCTTTTTTGTCTTCTCCACACAATCCCCATCATCATATTCTATTCCACCCATAGTGCTATATCCATGGCTCACGCTCATGTATTGCGTGAAAGTTCAAAAAGTTTGAGATTATTTAAGTATGAAACAATTGCTTGGCTTGTCATCGGGGGTGTAGAATTTGGGAACATTTTTGTGGGACGGAAATGAAGCTTAGCCTAACTATATGATTTTGTAGGGATGAACTTTCTTTAGCCATGTTATTTTGAGAAGACATAATTGCTTTTATTAGTATGCTTGAAGTATTACTATTTCTTATGTCAATATGAACTTTTATTTTGAATCATTTGGATCTGAACATTCATGCCACAATAAAGAAAATTACATTGAGAATTATGCTAGGTAGCATTCCACATCAAAAATTCTGTTTTTATCATTTACCTACTCGAGGACGAGCAGGAATTAAGCTTGGGGATGCTTGATACGTCTCCAACGTATCTATAATTTTTTATTGTTCCATGCTATTATATTACCTGTTTTGGATGTTTATGGGCTTTATTTTACACATTCATATCATTTTTGGGACTAACCTACTAACCGGAGGCCCAACCCGTATTGCTGTTTTTTTTGCCTATTTCAGTATTTCGAAGAAAAGGAATATCAAATGGAGTCCAAACGGAATGAAACCTTCGAGAGTGTGATTTTTGGAACGAACATGATCCAAAGGACTTGGAGTGCAAGCCAAGAAGCTGCCGAGGCGGCCACGAGGGTGGAGGGCGCGTCCACCCCCTGGGCGCCCCCCCTATCTCATGGGCCCCTCGGGCGGCCACCGACCTACTTCTTCCTCCTATATATACCCACGTACCCCGAAAACATCCAGGGAGCCAACGAAAAACAATTTCCACCACCGTAACCTTCCGTATCCGCGAGATCCCTTCTTGGAGCCTTCGGCGGCGCTCCTGTCGGTGTCAAAACCGGCGGATCTCAGGTAGGGGGTCCCGAACTGTGCGTCTAAGGCTAATGGTAACAGGAGACTGGGGACACGATGTTTACCCAGGTTCGTGCCCTCTCGATGGAGGTAATACCCTACTTCCTGCTTGATTGATCTTGATGATATGAGTATTACAAGAGTTGATCTACCACGAGATTGTAGAGGCTAAACCCTAGAAGCTAGCCTATGGTATGATTGTCGTTGCGTCCTACGGACTAAACCCTCTGGTTTATATAGACACGGGAGGGGGCTAGGGTTACACAGAGTCGGTTACAGAGAAGGAGATCTATTATCCGGATCATCAAGCTTGCCTTCCACACAAAGGAGAGTTCCATCCGGACACGGGACGAAGTCTCCAATCTTGTATCTTCATAGTCCAACAGTCCGGCCAAAGTATATAGTCCGGCTGTCCAGATACCCCCTTATGCAGGACTCCCTCAGTAGCCCCCGAATGAGGCTTCAATGACGATGAGTCTGGTGCGCAGATTGTCTTCGGCATTGCAAGGCGGATTCTTCTACAAATCCGGCGTACCCGTCGTAGCGAACAGTGTCCGGCCTCCCATCAATATTGTACTCCTCGGCTTCTGTGCTTCAATAATGGCCACCTCCATGTGTCGAACAAAGACGAGGGGCCGGGGCATTTTTACATTTGCCACCCTAATCCTGTAAGCGAGCCGTCTACTTTAAGAGACGGGGATCCTCAGATCCAAACCACACCGTCTTCTCCCGAGCGAGCATTCCATAAAGCGCGTCCGGGAAAGACCATCCCATCATGACCGATCGTCGTAGCTCTTCCTCTCGCTCCCTTAGCTCGAAACCAGGGGATTGGGAGAAGTGTTCCGTCCCTCACAGCCGCCTAATAGAGCTACAGACCCAAGGGTTCCTTCCGCCCGCATACATGGTCCCCGTCCGATCCGAAATGGCCACCTATAATGACGGGGAGCAAGTGGAGAGATTTCCTAACCCAGGAGAGCGGGTATGCCTTATCCCATATCTGCTAAGAGGAGTCGGGTTTCCAATCCACCCATTCCTTCGTGGGCTCCTAGAGTTCTACGGCCTCCAGTTGCATAATCTTACCCCCGCCTCCATACTGCATATCGCGGGTTATGTTGCCCTTTGCGAGATGTTCCTGGGCTGTGAAGCTCATTTCGAGCTATGGAAGAGGTTATTTTGCCTCGTCCCCTACAACAAGGAGGGATCCATATATCAAGTGGGCGGAGCCGAAATATGGCTCGTCGCCCAGACCGGATACCTGTCCGGTACTCCAAAGAAGGCGCCCGAAGACTGGCCTTCGGAGTGGTTTTACATTGACAACGTTCCCCTGCCGGACCTAGTCCGGACAGGCCTCCCAGAGTTTACCAATGCTCCACTGAAGAAACGCCAAAGATGGCGCCCCCAAAGCCCCCAGGAACAAGATAACAGAGAAGTCCTCTATCTGTTGAGCAGGATAAAAACCCTGGCCAAATCAGGACTGACAATAACCGAAGTTATGTCAATATGCATAATGCAGGGAGTGCAGCCACTTCAATATAGGGGGAAGCCCATGTGGCACTTCAATGGAGAAGACGACGCCTCCCGCTGCGGTCGTAAAGGTCCGGACTTCGCCACCGCTCTGGCAAGAATACTGTCCGATTTGTATAAAGGAGAAGAAGAGGAGTTCCTCCGCATTAAACCGCGGGATTGATTTTTCATGTACAACCCCCGGAGCTGGGTAAGCTGTCATCCCTTACTCAAGTCTGTCCATTTTTGCCTCCTTTGTCATAATCATTTACCCTGCTATTCCAAAGCAGGAACTAAGAAAGGCCGTGAAAGAGTTCAGCAGCCCATCTCCGCAGCCAGAGGATCCCGGTCAGGCTCTCGACCCCGGACTTGAAGAAGATCCGGACATATTCGTGGAAGGTAGTTAGGGCTGATATGCTGGTGCAAAGGTACGATTTAAACTCGCCCCGTGATTATCTCTGCCGAAATATGACAATATTAACTATGTCCTGGCAGAAAGAGTAGTCGCCGAACTATATCCGGGGATCCTGCCGGCCACGCCTCAAGCAGCCGGATTCCTGAACCGGTCTCATGGACGGAGGCTGATGTGGGGACAACGCCGAACTTTTTTCATGTAGAGGATACGGATAGGCTTTCCGCCACAAATTCTAAAGTGGAGACAGCCATGAATCACCGGCGCCGACGGGCCGTACTTCGTGGTGGTATTTTTTCCAAAGAGGCGTTTAATGCCTTCAATTCCGGACATGCATATATCCGCGCTGCTCAAGATGGACTTGCCAGAGCAACAGACCAGTATGTGAAGGATATACGGGTAAGAAAATTTGATAAGGATGTGTAGTAGTAGCCCCTGAGACTTGAAACTGTTGGCACAACTGATTTAAGGATCACTGTAGGCATAGGTTCTTATAGAGAAGAATACCCATTTATCTCAAGAGCTGGTGGAATGTAAGACCCAGCTGAAGGCCACTGCTGCCGAACAAGAGGATTCCAATTAGGCCTCGTCTGGTAATACTTTCCTTCATACAGGGATATGCAGGAATGGGTACCAGTTATGAATTCGGTATGGTTTATGAATCTAACAAAAGATTTTGCAGACAATCTTGGAGAAAATCCGGAGACTGTGGGAGATAATGAGACACATCTGCGAAGTCAGTTGAAGGAGGGGGAGCGCGTGCTGACGCAGACTATTCGAGAGAAAAATAAGCTCCAAGATGCCAATATCCGACTAAACATCGAACTGGCGGATGTTCGGGCTCAGCTTGCGGACTCCGTGAAGGAGAACATGAGGCTTCGACGCGGAATCTATAGTAAGTGCTACAAACGAGCTGCGAAACAGTTCGGCGAGGAAGCGAATTAACAGAGTTGTGTCTGCAGGTATGCTGACGGGCCATCCTGGAGAGGAGATGCCCGGATCCGTAGGTGATTTGCTGTGGGATCTGTCACAACTGCACATGAGAGCTCGACAGGTGATGCAGGGTATTGCCCAGGCCTTGTGGCCGTCTTCTTCCGTGTCAGGAGGCATGAGCGAGTTGTAGAGATGCTCAAAGGAGCATGGCAACGCTTCCGTTTATGGAAGATATCAGCTTGCCGACAAGGTGCGAGGGAAGCTTGGGCCATGGTGAAGACGCAATACGCCAAGGCTGACCTGAACCATATGGCCGAAGTCGGACCGGTGGGGTCAGATGGGCAAGAAATACCCGTTAGTCTGGTATATGACCAAGAAGCGTTAGCGGCAAAGTATTCCCAACAGGATTGTGGACTAGACAGCCTGTCGGATGGTATAGAAGAAGAATATAGCCAGTCCAAGTGACTATGTAATTAAATGGACCTATGTAGTCCCTAGCCGGATTGAAAATCATTTGTCATGGCGGAGCGTTTCGCTTCAGCCCCCGGACCCGACAGTACGGGGTGTATCCGAATACCCTCGCAGTTATAAAAAATCGGGTATGCATGGAAACCAGACGTAGGGTCCATAAGTGCGTGAATAGACAAGTACCCAAGTAGTTATGTTATATTACATGGATAGTAAGAAACATCTTCCAGCGAGAATAGTTCCGTTAGGGGTTCCTTTCACTGGGTGCGCATGCATCGATGTGCATTTCCAAACTGTGAACAGAAACGCAGGAAACAAAACATCTGGGGATTTACGTTGTAATGAACGAGAAAATCTTTTGTTCACCGACCGAATATTCCCTTAAGAATGCTAGCTTTCGGCTTCACCCAGTCTGAGGTACACATCCGGCTCAACCGGAAGTAACAATCGCAGAGGTGCTCCCCTTATGCCCTAGCCAAACTAACAGGAACGTAGGGCATAAACACAAGAGCCAGGCAACCCAGCATGGCAAAAACTTAAGTCATATCGATGCATATAATGGTGAAGAAAAGGCACATATGGGAATAAAAATGCATATGTGGTTGGCAAGAAGCCATGAAGTTAGTTATATTTAGCTTCTAAATAGGAAGCCCCCAGGTATAGTGTGCATGCATAGTGCGGCCGGAGCGATCAGGGCATCCGTACAGTTTTGCAAGGCTGTATGCGAAAATGGAAAAGAGGGCGAGAAAGGAAGAAAGAGAATGTAATTGAAGAAGCGGAGGTAAGGAGACGAACACTGAGTTTGGCATTTGGCGTAGAATCATCAGAGTCTGGCCGCGTTCCATGGGTTCGGCTCGAGTCTGTTATCAGATGCACTGCGCAGACGGTACGCTCCTCCAGTGAGAACTTTATCAATGATGAAGGGACCCTCCCACTTGGGTTTGAGCTTGTCCTTCTTCTTCTCGGGGAGGCGTAGAACTGGTTCGCCAATGTTATAAGTTTTGGCCCGTACTTCTATGCTTTGATACCTTCGAGCCTATTGCTGATAGAATGCAGAACTGGCTTTTGCAACGTCACTTCCTCCTCCAAAGCATCTAAGTTGTCCTGCCAATCTAACACGGCTTCCTTCTCTTTGTACATGCGCACGCGAGGTGAGTCATGGATTATGTCGCAGGGTAGTACTGCTTTTGCACCGTACACCATAAAAAATGGTGTGTATCCGGTGGTACGATTCGGTGTGGTCCGCAGCCCCCAGTGTCCGGAGTCGAGCTCCTCGACCCAATGTGTGTCTGATTCCTTCAAGGATCGCACTAGTCTGGGTTTAATGCCGCTCATTATGAGACCATTTGCATGTTTGACTTGACCGTTTGTTTGGGGGTGATAGACAGAGGCATAGTCGAGCTTGATGCCCATTTTGCCACACCAAGTTTTCACCTCATCGGCTGTAAAATTCGAGCCATTGTCAGTGATGATGTTGTGGGGGACACCATAGCGGTGTATAACTCCTGATATGAAGTCTATCACTGGCCTGGATTCGGCCGTTCTAACTGGTTTGGCTTCTATCCATTTGGTGAACTTGTCCACCATGACCAATAAATATTTTTTCTTATGGCTTCCCCCTTTAAGGGGTCCCACCATGTCCAGCCCCCAGACCGCGAAGGGCCAAGTTATGGGGATTGTTTGGAGAGCGGTAGGGGGCATATGACTCTGATTGGCAAATAGTTGGCAACCAACGCAATGTGGACAAGGTCCGGTGCATCTGCCCGGGCTGTCGGCCAGTAAAAACATGTCCGAAAGGCCTTGCTTACGAGTGCCCGAGCTGCAGCGTGGTGCCCGCCGAGTCCGGCATGGATTTCGGCTACGAGCTTCCGCCCATCCTCCTCGGAGATGCATCGTTGGAGCACTCCGGTGGTGCTCTTCTTGTAGAGCTCTCCTTCATGTACTTTGTAGGCTTTAGAGCGTCGCACAATACAACATGCCTCTTTTTGGTCTTCGGGGAGCTCTTTTCTATTTAGGTAGGCCAACAAGGGCTTGGTCCACGGGGCGATGACAACCATGATTTCGTGGGCCGAAGGTGTTATTTCGGTGGCAGAGCCTCCGATTACGTCAGATGGTTCGGAATCTGGGGTTGTGTTCAGAGCCGGACTAATATTGCCGGACTCCCCATCCCATACCATGGACGGCTTGAACAGCCTTTCCAAGAAGATATTAGGTGGGACGGGGTCGCGTTTAGCGCCAATGCGGGCGAGGATATCGGCCGCTTGATTATTTTCTCTGACCACATGGTGGAATTAGAGCCCCTCGAACCAAGCTGACATTTTAAGGACGGCATTGCGATAAGCCGCCATTTTTGGATCCTTGCCATCAAAGACTCCATTTATCTGAGATATTGCGAGGTTCGAGTCCCCGCGCACCTCGAGGCGTTCGATGCCCATGGAGACTGCCATCCGAAGACCATGCAATACAGCCTCGTATTCGGCTGCATTGTTGGAGTCTGTGTATAATATTTGGAGTACGTATTGGACCGTGTCTCCGGTGGGGGATGTCAGGACAACACCCGCTCCCAACCCGGCCAGCATTTCAGAGCCGTCGAAGTGCATTATCGAATTTGAGTACGCGTCGTATTCTTTAGGGAGTTCGGCTTCTGTCCATTCGGCGATGAAGTCAGCCAGCACTTGCAACTTAATGGCCCGCCGTGGTTTGTATGTTATGTCGAACGGAAGGAGCTCAATAGCCCATTTAGCAATTCAGCCTATTGCGTCGTGGTTATTTATTATGTCATTGAGTGGTACTTCGGAGGCCACCGTGATCGAACACTCTTGAAAGTAGTGTCGTAGTTTCCGGGATGCCATGAAGACCGCGTATGCCATCTTTTGATAGTGTGGGTACCCAGATTTGCATGGAGTGAGGACAGTGGACACGTAATATACCGGCTTTTGGAGCGGGAACTTGTGTCCGTCTGCTTCTCGTTCGACGACGAGCACTGTGCTTACAACTTGGTTTGTCGCGGCTATGTATAATAGCATGGGCTCACCAGTATTTGGCACGGTCAGGACTGGGTTTGTGGCTAAGAGTGCCTTTATTTCTTCCAGTCCGGCCGTGGCTGCATCCGTCCACTCGAAGTGTTTGGTGCGTCGAAGAAGGAGATAAAGGGGCAGTGCCTTTTCTCCTAAGCGGGAGATAAAGCGGCTTAAGGCAGCCACGCATCCAGTTAGTTTCTGAATCTGCTTGAGGTCTGTTGGGATAGCCAACTGTGACAGAGCTTGGATTTTTGCCGGATTTGCTTCAATTCCTCTGTTGGAAACGATGAAGCCGAGCAATTTCTCGGAAGGTACACCGAAGACACATTTCTCCGGGTTGAGCTTGATGTCGTATGTTCGGAGATTGTCGAACGTAAGCCTCAAGTGATCTATTAAAGTTTCAACATGTCTTGTTTTGATGACCACGTCGTCTACGTAGGCCTCTACTATCTTGCCAATTTGTTTTTCCAGGCATGTCTGAATCATGCGTTGATAGGTTGCGCCGGCATTTTTGAGCCCGAAAGGCATGGTGTTGAAACAGAAGGGGCCGTATGGCGTAATGAAGGCCGTTGCGGCCTGGGCGAACTCCGCCATCTTGATTTGATGGTATCCGGAGTATGCGTCGAGGAAACACAATGAGTCGTGTCCTGCGGTGGCGTCGATGATTTTATCAATGCGGGGGAGGGGGAAGGGATCCTTAGGGCAAGCTTTATTGAGGTCCTTGAAATCAACACATAGTCGCCAGGATTTGTCCTTATTTGGTACCATTACCAAGTTTTCTAGCCAATCTGGATGTTTCATGTGTCTGATGAATCCAGCCTCGAGTAGCTTGGTTAGCTCTTCTCACATGGCTTGCCGCTTAGGCTCTAAGAAGCGCCTAAGAGTCTTCTTGACTGGCTTGTATCCTTTCAGTATATTTAGGCTGTGTTCGGCCAGCCCGCTTGGGATGCCCGACATGTCTGAAGGGTGCGAGGCGAAGATATCCCAGTTCTCATGCAGGAAATCTCGCAGTTTGACGTCTATTGTGGGGTTCAACTGTGTTCCAATGGAAGCTGTCTTTGTAGGGTCCGTTGGGTGGACCTGGAATTTGACTATCTCGTCCGTGGGTTTGAAGGAGGTGGACTTAGGTTGCTTGTCGAGTATCACATCGTCTCTGTCCACTGTTGCTCACAGCGCTGTCAGTTCTTCGGCCGCGAGGGCTTCTGATAATTCCTCCAGGGCGAGGGCGGCGGTTTTATTTTCGGTGCGGAGTGCGACGTCCGGATCACTAGCTAGAGTGATGATTCCATTGGTCCCGAGCATTTTGAGCTTCATGTACCAATAATGGGGTATAGCCTGGAAACTCGTGAATGCGTCCCGCCCTAAGAGGGCATGGTATACGCTGCTGAACGGGGCCACTTGGAATGTAATTTCTTCGGACCTGTAATTCTCCGGCGTGCCGAATACCACATCCAGTGTGATTTTTCCCGCGCACCGTGCCTCCCAACTAGGGATGATTCCCCTGAAGGTCGTGTCGCTTTGCTCAATGCGGCTCTTGTCAATTTCCATCTTGTTAATGGTTTCCTCGTAGATGAGGTTTAGTCCGCTTCCGCCATCCATGAGCACTTTAGTGAGCCTGAAGCCATCCACGATTGGACTAAGGACCAAAGCGGCTGGTGCCCGGACTGTTCGGAATTGAGGTTCGTCACTGGCATTGTAAGTTATAGCCGTGTCGTTCCATGGGTTTATTGTTGCCACGTGGCAGACTTCGGCGAGGCTGCGCTGAGCCTGCTTACGCCTATTATTTGAGGCGAAAGTCTCGAAGACTGTAAATACCGTATTGTTATTTCCGACGGGATGTTGCTCTGCTGTATGGTTTAACAGGAGATCCTCGACGCTCTTTGCTACCTGCCGGAGTATCCAACATGCTCTAAGGCTATGAGTTGGCGTGGTATCCGGAGTGCTGTGAATTTTGCATGGCCCATTGAGCCATTCCTCCAATACAGTTCCGCGCCTTGTGTCAGGCTTTGGTTTTTTGGTAATTGAATCGGGTAACTTACGAGAGTTTGCCCTTTTATTTCAGACAGAGAATTTAGTGAGAGCCGGATTGTCCCAGAAGTTTGTTTGGGTTTTCCAAGCACTTTGCATTGCGCAGTATTTCTGCACTATGGACGCTAAGTCAGCAAAGCGTACTATGTCAAGGCGACTTATAGCGTTGAGGATCCCTTTGTCCATGCAATTTTTGCAAAAGAGGGAGATTGCGTCTTCCTCGCGACAGTCCTTGACCCTGTTTACCACAAGGAGGAATTTGGCCCGGTAATGATGTACTGTCTCTTGGGGCTCTTGTCTAATATATGAGAGATTGAATAAGTTTGGGTGGGTGGGTGGTTTCAAATCCGAATCCCGACCCAGTCTGAGACCCAGAGGCAAAGAAGCTTCCGAGCTTAGAAGCTCGGGCTCTGGGATGTTACCCAATTTCTTCGGCCCACCACCCGATTCTGGATTCGGGGTCTGGGTCATGTCCTCCCACGAGCAGGTGTCCGGCTCAGGGAGCTCAGAAAACCAGACATAGTTCATCCTCAACATAGAGGGAGAATTCATATGATGCTTTTCCACTACCGCTATCTCATGGGTGACCGGCGGAGAATAAATCTCCCTTTGGTCGTGTTTAAGCCTGATTCAATCATAGTCCATAGTGATGCCTAGGGCGGCGATGCGATCCAAGAGCTCGTTAAGGGAAGAGAGTTCCATTGGATCCATCTGTTCGGCGAGTTCCGAATCGATATGGAGGCTGTTTTTGATGACCTGAGAAGTCATCATCGGCGCTACAGCGGATCGGGCGGTTATGACGAAACCGCCCAGCCGGAGAGTTTGGCCCCGGGCCAGAGGTCCCCCGGAGACGATGTTGTCCTTGACAACGAGACGAGCCATCAAGCCTTATCGTGGTGACACAGAGGAACTCTCAATGAAAGCACCAATATCGGTGTCAAAACCGGCGGATCTCGGGTAGGGGGTCCCGAACTGTGCATCTAAGGCTAATGGTAACATGAGACTGGGGACACGATGTTTACCCAGGTTCGGGCCCTCTCGATGGAGGTAATACCCTACTTCTATGCTTGATTGATCTTGATGATATGAGTATTACAAGAGTTGATCTACCATGAGATCGTAGAGGCTAAACCTAGAAGCTAGCCTATGGTATGATTGTTGTTGTGTCCTCGGGACTAAACTCTCCAGTTTCTATAGACACCGGAGGGGGCTAGGGTTACACAGAGTCGGTTACAGAGTAGGAGATCTATTATCCGGATCACCAAGCTTGCCATCCACGCAAAGGAGAGTTCCATCCGAACATGGAACGAAGTCTTCAATCTTGTATCTTCATAGTCCAACAGTCCGGCCAAAGTATATAGTCCGGCTGTCCGGATACCCGCTTATCCAGGACTCCCTCAGCTCGGCCGGAGGGGGAATCGACCATGGAGGGCTTCTACATCAACACCATAGCCCCTTTGATGAGTTGTGAGTAGTTTACCACAGACCTTCGGGTCCATAGTTATTAGCTAGATGGCTTCTTCTCTCTTTTTGGATCTCAATACCATGTTCTCCCCCTCTCTTGTGGAGATCTATTTGATGTAATTCTTTTTGCGGTGTGTTTGTCGAGATCCGATGAATTGTGGGTTTATGATCAAGTTTATCTATGAGAAATATTTGAATCTCCTCTGAATTATTTTATGTATGATTGAGTTATCTTTGCAAGTCTCTTCGAATTATCAGTTTGGTTTGGCCTACTAGATTGATCTTTCTTGCAATGGGAGAAGTGCTTAGCTTTGGGTTCAATCTTGCGGTGTCCTTACCCAGTGACAGCAGGGGTTGAAAGGCACGTATTGTATTGTTGCCATAGAGGATAAAAAGATGGGGTTTATATCATATTGCTTGAGTTTATCCCTCTACATCATGTCATCTTTCTTAATGTGTTACTCTGTTCTTATGAACTTAATACTCTAGATGCATGCTGGATAGCGGTCGATGTGTGGAGTAATAGTAGTAGATGCAGGTAGGAGTCGGTCTACTTGTCGCGGGCGTGATGCCTATATACATGATCATGCCTAGATAATATCATAATTATTAGCTTTTCTATCAATTGCTCGACAGTAATTTGTTCACCCACCGTAATACTTATGCTATCTTGAGAGAAGCCACTAGTGAAACCTATGGCCCCCGGTCTATCTTTTATCATATAAGCTTTCAATCTAATTTTATTTGCATCTTTACTTCTCCAATATATATGATAAAATACCAAAAATATATTTATCTTATCATATTATCTCTATCAGATCTCACTTTTGCAAGTGGTCGTGAAGGGATTGACAACCCCTTTATTGCGTTGGTTGCGAGTTCTTTGTTTGTTTGTGTAGGTGTGTGGGACTTTTGAGGAGCCTCCTACTCGATTGATACCTTGGTTCTCAAAAACTGAGGGAAATACTTACGCTACTATTGCTGCATCACCCTTTCCTCTTCAAGGAAAACCAACACAAGCTCAAGACGTAGAAGCTGCCTCTAGTGTTAAGGCCCTCCAGTATGAAACACAGGCAGTCGACTGGGCCGATACAAAATCTGATCCATCTTACAGCCCATTTTTTTTTGTTTTTTGCGAGGAGAAGCCCGTCTTTCTTGAAGAGGGGGCGATCCCAAAAAAACCATCCTTCCTCCTCACTTCCACTTATAGTGAAACTTGCTGGACTCTCCCGCTTCCATCGCCCCCCAATTCCCCCCGCTCCCCATCTTCCTCACTCGTACAGAAAACCCCCACTCACCTTCTTTCACACTCGTACAGAAAACGCCTGCTCCTCTTCTTCCACTCCTACAGAAAACCCCAACCCTCCTTCTTCCCCACTCGCACTACCACTAGGCTCGTCTCTGGCTACTATGCTCAAATCCGTGAGCTCGGCGTGATGCCCGCAAGTAAAATGGAGTTGGCTGGCCCCAGTGCCAAGAAGATGAGGCTCCTGCCAGCGGCGATGCCGGTTGTAGATCCCACACCCGACAGCGTGGGGAGATGCGGCGAGCCCCCTCCCCCGCCCGCCACCCAGATCTGAGGAACATGTAGAATCTCCGATGGACCGCATCAGCGATCTCCGAGACATCATCCTTGAGGAGATCATCTCGCTTCTCCCCACCAAGGATTGCTGCCGCACACAAGTCCTATCAACTCGGTGGTGCTCTCTATGGCGCACCGCGCCCCTCAATCTCGATTGTCATCAGATATATGTCCTTCCTGAATTTGATCTCCTCGGAGCCATCGTCTCCTCTCACCAGCCGGGCCCCGTTCCATGCCTCTGCATCCCGACACGCTACCTGTTGTCCATACCCGGCACGGTGAACGCTTGGCTAACATCCCTGAATTTGAAAAACTCCAGCAGTTTGATTTATACGATCACCACAAAACAGAACACCAAGATTTTCTGCCCACACCACCGTTGTCCATCTCGTGCTTTTCCCCCTCTCTCCACACCGCCACCTTCTCCTAGTGCCATCTACCAGCCAATCTGGTACAAATGCTTCGACTCCCACTGAAGGAGTCCTGGATTAGGGGGTCCTCGGACAGCCGGACTATGTACTTGTGCCGGACTGTTGGACTATGAAGATACAAGATTGAAGACTTCGTCCCGTGTCCGGGTGGGACTCTCCTTTGCGTGGAAGGCAAGCTTGGTGATCCGGATAGATTTCCTTCTCTGTAACCGACTCGGTGTAACCCTAGCCCCCTCCGGTGTCTATATAAACCGGGGGGTTTAGTCCGTAGGACAAGAACAATCATAATCATAGGCTAGCTTCTAGGGTTTTGCCTCTGTGATCTCGTGGTAGATCAACTCTTGTAATACTCATATCATCAAGATCAATCAAGCAGGAAGTAGGGTATTACCTCCATAGAGAGGGCCCGAACCTGGGTAAACATTGTGTCCCCCGCCTCCTGTTACCATTAGCCTTAGACGCACAATTCGGGACCCCCTACCCGAGATCCGCCGGTTTTGACACCGATATTGGTGCTATCATTAAGAGTTCCACTGTGTCGTCACGGTAAGGCTTGATGGATCCTTCAATCATCTACAATGATGCGATCCAGGGTGAGGTTTTCCTCCTCGGACAGATCTTCGTATTTGGCGGCTTCGCACTGTGGGCCAACTTGCTTGGCCATCTAGAGCAGATCAATAGCTACGCCCCTGGCCATCAGGTCAGGTTTGGAAGCCTGAAC
Source organism: Triticum dicoccoides (assembly GCF_002162155.2). Classification (NCBI taxonomy): domain Eukaryota; kingdom Viridiplantae; phylum Streptophyta; class Magnoliopsida; order Poales; family Poaceae; genus Triticum; species Triticum dicoccoides. The sequence goes on from NC_041385.1 coordinate 648,244,284, forward strand.
TACACCGCCGACATCCGTGGAGACTTGATATTCGACGGATTTGAGCCCATGACAGGTGTGACGAACAATCACGATGAGCATGACTTAGATCTGCCATCGAAAGGTGTTTGAGAGATCACACCTGCAACTGCCCCGACTCTAAATCTGGAGCAGACCGTGCCATCCGAGGACGGGTGGATGGACCCTGACACAGAGGCTGCACACTCAACGGCGATAGAGCCGAACACGGATCTCACTTCCAACGAGGTCTATGTCATCAGACCCTCGGACTCGTCTCTGGCCATAGGCTCCGAACCGCCCGCGTCCGTGCCTATCGAATCTGATTGGGCACCGATCATGGAGTTTACCTCCACGGATATCTTTCAACACTCGCACTTGGGTGACATGCTAAATTCATTGAAATCTCTCTCCCTATCAGGAGATTCCGGGCCGAACTATGTCCGGCTTGAGTGGGAAGCGGACGACGAAGAAATTCGTTTCGCACCCACCACCCACTTAATAGCCACTGTCAATGACTTAACCGACACGCTTGATTTCAACTCTGAAGACATCGACGATATGGACGACGATGCCAGAGAAGAACATGAACCACCGCCCAAAGGGAGCTGGACAACCACCTCATCATATGATATATATATGGTGGACACACCAAAAGAAAGCAATGGCGATCAGGCAACGGAGGATAATCCCCTTGAGAAGGAATCTAAACGCAGGTGTCATCAGCGCTGCTCTAAGCCCCATCATAGCAAAATTTGCGATACCGACACAAGAGACAATAGCACTCTAGATGATGCCGAAGACGAAAACAACCCCGCCCAGCCAAGCTTCGAGCAAGCCAGACAGGAAGATGGGCAAGCTAGCCCCGACAAACAGGCAATGGATGGAGATTCAGAGGACGACAATTACATGCCTCTCTCCGAAGACGAGGTGAGCCTCGGCGACAAAGAATTCATCATGCCTGAGGACCCCGTCGAGCAGGAGCGCTCTAGGCACTGACTTATAGCCACCGCACAAAGGCAGAAGGAAAAGCAGCAGTAGCTTCAAGCTGTTCAAGATCTGCTAACTGATAGATGGACCAAGGTTCTGGCAGCCGAGGAATACGGACTCGAGCGCCCAACCAAAAGTTACCCAAAGCGCAGGTCGGTACCTCAATTCGAGGATGAGGCATTAGAGCCTACACTACCAACGCAGGATGAGGCTGAGCGGCCACCTCGCGGCCGAGACAAAGCGGCATATCAGACCGAACACCAGCCCACACCCTGTCGCCAAACAAACAAAAACACGAAGGCCCGGGGCTACACACATGACCTACGAGACGAACTAGAAAACAGAGCAGGATAGTCAAGATCTGCCAGGACCCCGATTCTAAGTCACACCAATCTAGCATGTAACACATCATATCACTTTGCAGCCTCACGCATGGTATTCCCACGGGTGCCACCTTATCTGGCCTGGGACTGTTTGCGCCTTTTGGCTCACGTATATGATAGTGTCGCTAGCATCCATATGACAAAGAACTCGGGCCGACATGACTACTCGTGAACCCAAAGTGGCACTAACTTACGGGGATAGACATACATGAACCAGCATCGAACGTGTCGGTCATCAGAGTGTGAATCCAGACTGTAGCAACTGGGCTAACAGGACTCCGGGAACCCGGGCTGTAGCAGGCTAGTAGGACTCCAGAAGTCACCGCGTGACATTTCCTCGAAGGGACAGACACAGGAACGAAGTGGATCACATGCCGGCCAGTCTAAGTGTTCCGGAGCAGTAGTAACTAGGCTAGCAGGACTCTGGTAAACCGGGCTGTAGCAGACTACCATGGCTCAGTGGAAGCACTAGACTACATTTCCCCATAAGAGAGGCTACCAAGGATAGACAACTAGGTTGTCGGATCCCACACATACCAAGCATTTCAAAGTCATACACACAATATGCTCGATATGTGGATCCGCTCCCGTCTCCCTACGAGAAGGCCATCCATAGCACTCACGCTTATATTGCGAGTTTTAGAGTATCCATTTCAAGTTATCTATGAACTGTACAGGCAACCCATAAGTCCTTTACCGCAGACACGGCTATTCGAATAGATCATCTAAAACCCTACAGGGGTGTACTTCTTCAAACACGCTCTCGCCACTTACCACCATGTACACGTCGTGTATCTCGTCAACCTTCAAGCGGAAGCCTGGCGAGGGAGTCGGCCACGACCTGACTAACCACACAAGTCTCTAGTCCAGGTTTATCGCCTATTCGGGTTCCATCCGCAAGGAGATCCGGCCGGGGTGTCGCTCACGGCCCCAAATGATGTGAGCAGGGTTCCCAAGCCCACCATCCGGGTGCCACTTGGTACACCGTGCCACTGTGCCTAGTCTGTCCCAAGCCCACATGTGCCGGGTGCCACTTGGTAGACTACTAACACTACCTACAAACACCAGAAACTAGTTGCAACTCCTGGACAGAGATTAGGTTGATTAATAAGTCGAGAGAGCTTGGAGCGCCCGGAGCCCAATGTGTGGTAGTAACTGTTCATGGATCACAAACACAGAACTCAGTTCCTGAGGACAACTGCAATGAGACAACCCACCATGTACTCCTACATGGCCTCTCACTGCTACCTTTACCAAATCGTGTTCACACACTTAGCTCTCAACAGTAGGACATGTTCACCACATTCCAATTCATCCCCGATGAACCAGACCTGACTCAACTCTAAGCATTAGCAGGCATGACAAACAAGCATGAATGAGTAGGCACATCAGGGCTCAAACAACTCCTACTCATGCTAGTGGGTTTCATCTATTTACTGTGGCAATGACAGGTCATGAGAGGAAAGGGGGTTCAACTACCGCAGCATGTAACAGATGAATCGTTGTTGTCCTAATGCAGTAAAAGAGAGCAGGAGTAAGAGCGTGGGTTTGTATCGGAATGAACAAGGGGGTTTTGCTTGCCTGAAAGATCAACAGGGGGCACTGCTCCTTAGACAGGTACTCTGGAACGGTCTCCGGAGCAGGACCTATCGAGAAGGACGGTGTCGGCAATCAATACACAAACATATGCAGCAATATGATGCATGAACATGGCATGTAGATGTGATGTTTTTTGTGCTAATGCAACCAGCAACAAGTTCAATGGAGCTCATTTGAATCAAGGATTCAAATGCAACTCCAAACTTAAGCATTTTAAATGCCCTTTATGTGTTTTCATCTATACAGCTGGTTTAGGTTCGTTTGTCATGCATGAAACTAGTTCAGATGGATAGATTGAATTTTTCTGATAATTTTTCATATATAAATTATTTCAATCTGAGCTACGGTTGAATTTATATGAATTTTTGAAGTTTTGCTCATTTTCTGGAATTTCCAAAATAGAAATAATCCAGAAAATGAATAATTGCGTCAGCATTGCGTCATGCCTGCATCAGCAAGTCAACAACACTAACCAGGTCAAACCTGACATGTGGGTCCACACGTCAGTGACACAGGGCTGGTTAGTGTCACTCACAGGTGGGTCCGGTCAACGCCCACATGAGCAAAGTCAATGCTGACGTGTCGGTCCCGCTGGGTTATAAACTAATCTAAGCAGGAAAATAAAGCCAGGCTTAACAAAGAGTGGGGTCCATCCGTCAGGGAGCTAGGGGGTTAGTTAGTGGCATCATTAGCCACTAATGACGGTGCCATGCCGGCACGGCCGGAGTTAAGACGTCGGCAACGTCCAGAGACGGCGGCGATGCTCGGGTTTTGCTTTCCGGCGACCATATGGACGGCGAAGTGCATCCACGCGATGAGGAGGCTCGTCCGCATCGGGTGGTGCACGCAGTGGCAGCTCCGGTGGCCTAATTCGACGGCGGCAGCAACTTGCGTGGCGGCCGGAGTTCGGTGAAGATGGACAGAGCGCTACGGTGCATGGGAGGAAGAGTGGGTAGGTGCTCTGGGTCCCGGGAACGCGCCGAGGATGACAGTGTGCTCGGACGCGACGTGTGTGGGCTCTAGCCACGGCGACCTTGTGGCGGGCGGCGATGAGCTCTCGGGCTCGACGGAGCCCGCGGTTAGAGGAAGAAATCGGCATCGGGGAGAGGGAGGTTAGGTGCGGAGGCTCACATCGAGTCCAATGAGCCCGAGGGCGAGGTCGGGGACGCCCGGTAGCTCCCGAATCGACGGCGAGGATCCACAGTGGCCGGCGATGGAAACGGTGATGCTAGCGATGTTGTGGTGCGTCCGTCGTTCCATGGCTCGATGGAGAGGATGAGGAATACGACCCGGAGCTCTTGGATACACTGGATGGGTGAGGGAGGGTCGGTGGCTGCGGCGAACAATGTCGATGGCAACGAGCTCCGGTCGGTGGTGCTCGGGGGAGAGGGGCAGACGAGGGAGAGACACGGGAGGGAGTGAGAGGGCGCCAAGGGGTCACGTAGCATCCTCAGGGCGATGGGGAGACAGGCAGGGAGGCAGGAGGTGGCCGGCGCGTGCCGGCGCACGGCGAGCACACGCCCCTGTCCTACTGTCTCGAGGAGGTAGACGACAGGGAAGGCGCTGGTGGGCTAGGCCGACTGCTAGAGCGATGGCTGAGCTCTTTGGTGGGCTGCACAGGTGAGACCAGGTAAGTTACTCTCCTTTTTTTATCATTTCCTATTTTCTGTCTTTGTGTTTTGATTTAGCAAAAATGCTAAACCACTTAAATTAATTCTGAAAATATTTTTGGATGCTAACTGAATAATTCCAGAGCCCCAACAAAAGTTTCAGAATTATTGGAGCAGTTAAAAATGCATATAACATTTATAAGCCCCAATTCAAAAACCTATGATTTAATCCAAAAAACCTTAAATGACCTAGGAAAAATGTGCACCATTTTTGTCAGAGGTTTTCACCAATTTAAAAAATGATGGACTTTTTCTGAAGTCAGTTTGGGTTTATTGAAAATATTTTTAAGTTGAACCTATTTGCATTGCTTTGGTGCTAGGGGTTTGATCAATCCCCATTTCAATTTTCAAATAAATTTAGACATGATGCATGGATGCAATGCCACTAGTTACAAGCATTATTCTAGGGCTGTGACAACCCACCCCCACTAAACAAGAATCTCGTCCCGAGATTCAAGACGTGAGGTAAGAAGACAGAGGGGACACAAGATAACACAAACTTCATGATCCAATTGTCGTTCTCGAAGATGTTGATTCATTACCTCATTTTTGTCTCGACGTCTTTGCTTTCGAGATCTTGATCCAACATGACGACGATAGAAGGAAACTCTATAGGAATCGATCTTCTCGAAGATCGAGCAACTCAAGATCAGTTCATGGAGTGTGACGTAAGACCATCTCTTGAGTTGAGACACAAAACACACATCAGGGATGATGTGTTGAATTTTGGGTTCCGGCAGACCCTTGAGGTTCGAACTCTGGGGTGCGCATGAAGATCTCTCTCCTACCAACCCACGCTCCGGCGCCTCACTAGGATCTAGGCTAGAAAGATGAACACACGAGGGACCCGGGGTTTATACTGGTTCAGGCCACCATTGTGGTGTAATACCCTACTCTAGTCTGTGGTGTGGTGGATTGCCTCAGGGGCTGATGATGAACAATACAAAGGAAGAACAGCCTCGCAAGGGATGTTCTTGTGGTGGTGGTGTCCCTTTGGAAGGGTCGATTTGAGCTCTCCTTTCCTACTGTGGTGGCTAGCCCTATATATAGAGAGGCCCTGGTCCTCTTCCCAAATATTGAGCGGGAAGGGCGCCAACAATTGGCCATTTTGAAGGGGAACATCTACTACACTTATACTAACTAAAGTTGGTCTTCGACTGCCAAAGACTCTGATGATGACGCCGTCTTGGGCTCCACGGTGACCTCCATCCTGCCGCTCTGCTGGTCTTGATCTTGTTGCACCGAAACGGTAGCCTTTGCCTGATGCCTTGGCCTGTGCATGCTCCCTTTGCACCAAAGAGGAAACAAGGACACTGTGCAGGACGGCGCCCGCCTGGCCTCAGTCGTCATGGCTTGCGTCACGGGCACCTCGCGAGGTACCCTTGCCTTGATCTCTACGCCTTCTCGCGAGTTTGCCTGGCGAGGCCGCTCCTGAGGAAGCTTCCTGTCGTCCGCCCCACGAGGCTTGGCCCCTCGCGAGGGTCTTGAGCTTGAGTTGACGAAGATGGGTCGTACCGGGCCACTGCTTGAGCCACGCCGTGGGCCGCAGGCAGACAAGTCTAGGGACCCCCGTTCCCAGAACGCCGACAGTAGCCCCCGGGCCCAAGGCGCGCCCGGACTTCGCTTAGTAGAGAAGCGAAGGGGCAAGAGCGAAGCGCCATGGGCCCCAACAGCCTGCGGCCTTGGGTGCCGCGTGGCGGTTGATTGGACGTGGGCGTCTCCACTTCCCCACGATGCCTCGGCAACCGTTCAACATGACAAGTCCCTGCACGCAAAACGGGTTATGATTACCTGCGATCGTGGAGGCCGACAGTTGGCCTCCTCCGGCTATAAGTACGAAATGGCGCAAGCCCTTCCAGTCCATCTCTCATTGCTCCGCCTCTTCTTCTTCGCTTATCTTTCGACGACAATGGCGTCGATCCATCGGTTCTCCGCCGAAGAGAAGGCGAAGGACCCCCGAGAGGGGCCCGTCCCACTCCCACTGAAGAAGCGGCCAGTCCCCTGTCCCCGCGACGAGGGTGCTCGGCAGCAGACGTCGAGGCCTTGGTACGAGCGGCCTCCTCCCGTATATCCATTGCCCTTGTACGCCCAGGCCAAGGGCCCTGGGGAAGAAGGCGCCGAGCGGCGCCGCCCGCGCCACCGGCGGTGCCGACGGATCATGGCGACGCGCGTCGTCCCCCTGGAGTCCATGTTGCGGACTCTTCCAGCGAGCTCGTGCTTCACGCCGCCATGCCTCCGAGCTCTTGGATCTGCCTTCCTGCTTCCTTCGCCTTCGAGATACCGCCGAGGGGGCCTCAGGAGCTCTGGATGCAGCACGCCAACTGCAGCACCCCGCGACCGAAGCAGAGGTCGAGGTTGTCACCCCTGGCAAGGTCTTCATGACCCGAGGCTGGGGCGTGATCGCCAGGGTTTGTCGAATGGGGGGGCACCCTCATGATTCATCTGGTATACGATGGCGCCTCCTTGATGTTCTTCAAGGTCTTCGATGCAGAAGGACACCGCCTGCAATGTTGCCCCAGGGACAGTGACCGAAGCTTTGGGGTGGCGAGGGCCAAGCCTACCGCCCGCCTCCCCAGCAGCTCCTCAGGCAGCAGTGGAGGAGCCGGAGGGTCCAGCGACTCTCCCGAGCTCCTCGCGACTCCGGAGATGAGCGACGACAGCTACGAGCCCCCGAGCTCGCTCCGTGCTCGGAGCAGGGCAGCCGCATCGGGACGCCGGCGCGGCTGATCTGGATGGGGTTGGCGCCGGCCTCATGCGGCCCACTGTTGATGATGGCGTCTGCTGCTGAGGCACCTGTAGTTAGGGCTCCTCAGGATTTGCATCTTTTGTTTCCTGTGAGGAATCAAGGAAGTACCCCATGGGGGCATGTAAAGCGTCTATAATCCCTTTTGTTAATATGATCCTTATCATGAAGCAGTGCGAGATGCTTGTCCTGTCCCAGCTTGGTTCCTCCTTTCTAACCTCACGAAGGCTTGCTGCTTTGCGTTGACAGGTCCCGGTCCCCAGGCAGGCTTCAGCCGTCGCTGGTATGCCTGGTCGCGATGCCGTGGTCAAGGACAGGAGGTGAGCGGCCCGAGGTCCAGTAAGAGCCCCCGAGGCGCGATGCTCAGGAGGTCCCCCTTAGCGCTCAAGCAGTCGTCGCTCGGTGAGAAAGGAGCGCAACGTCGCCGTTACAGGGCCTCATTAGGTGCAAAGTTGTGTTGCATTAGCTAGCAGTTCCGTAGAGGGTGACTTATCTTAGGAGCTTGGGGCCATTCCTCGGCGCGGCGCCGGACCCGCGCGTCTGCAGCTGGGGAGTTGCCCGGGGAGGTCCTCGCGAGCTTCCTCCCTCTTTCCCGCACTCCCCTTCGTGCTCTACGTCCTTGGGTCGCAGCCCTCGAGCGAGCTCAGCCTTCACTGGTATGCCAGGCCGCGATGCCATAGACAAGGCTAGGAGGTGAGGGCCGGAGAGCCAGTAAGAGCCCGTGAGTCGCGATGCTCAGGTTCCCCCCCTTTAACACACAAGCGGTTCGTGCGGGTGAGAGAGAAGAGAGACCACGAAGGCCTCGCCCGACGCTTTCCCTTAGAGAGACCCTGTAAACTCATCACAAGGAAAACGAGAATTGCCATTACAATTGTCTGCCATCCACTGGTTGCTCTGGGGGAGTGATGGGGGCACTGAGGGCCTGGTGAGGTGGCGCCTTGCGGGGCTGCCGCGGCCAGAGCTTAGCCACTCAGGTTTGTCGATGTTGCAGGGACGGACCCATGCACAAGCGTCGTGCCAGGGAGAGCAGCTCCAAAGGTTGGTGTCAATCGAGAGAGCAATTAAGTCAGGCAGGTCAAGCATGGAAGAGTAAATTAGCTTAGACAGATGCGAGAGGGATACACACCACTGGGTCAGGTCCGAGCGGCTTGGGGATAATGCAGCCCAAGGGGGCGCCCCCAGCAAGGTAAACTAAAGACATAAGCAAAAGAGATACATGTCGCAGGGACGGACCCACGCGGCCTGGGAATGATGCAGCCCTGGGGGCGCTCCCAGCTGAAAATGGAACTTGAAAGATGTCACCTGATATCGTTGGAGATGAAGGAATGTTAAAGTAGCGGACGACCCGCGGTGAGGAAGCTGATCCTCACGAGCTCCCAGGACCCGGAGCCTTGGGAGGCCCTGGGAGTGTAGGCGGCTCCTCGAGGACCGTCTCCATCTCTACCAGGACCGCGCAGTGCCTGACCTCCTGAGCCTCCAGAATGCTCCAGATCAGACGCTGATGAGCAGCGGCCGCGTTCGGCAGGCCGAGAGGCATGCGAACGTAGCTGTGAGGCGGACCCTCGCAACGTCCCACGCGCGAAGGCCAGAGGCACTCCTGAGACGCGGCTCGATTGAGCCCTGGCATGTCGATGCAGACGCGCAGCCCACCATCCTCGCCTGGATGGGGAGCTAGGACGGGTAAGGGGTGGCTACCACACATGACTCTTGACTCTTGTAGCTCCTGAGTGTTTCTAGCGATGAACTCCTGAGGGTTGGACCTTCCCTGCCTCGTACTTCCCTGAGGGAAACGTGACGCGAAGCACGCCTCCAACTGGTGCCCGAGCGCCTCCCTCGTGACCTTGGCAAGGTCAGTGGCCCTCCAGGAGAGAGCCCTCAAGCCTTGCCCAAGGAGGGCGCCGGGCGCGCCTTCCTATGTGACAGAGGGAGGCGCCCCTTGAACGGGCGCGGATCCCGATGCGGTGCCACTGGAGGTGCCTACCTCCTGAGGGCTAGGGCCATGTGATGTCTTCTTCTTCTTAGGGACTGCCTCGGGAAGGCTCCCGCTCCTGTGATCTGGGTCTTTGATTGACACAGTCTGGAAGGCACGCTCGAGAGAACACACTGCATCCTTCTCCTCACAGGGGACTGTGATGACTCCACCGCTTCCTGGCATCTTGAGGACATTCTAGCCATGGTGAGTCACCGCCATGAACTTGGCGAGGAGCGGATATCCGAGGATGGCTTTGTATGGCAGGCGAATGTGGGCGACGTCGCAGTCGATGAGCTTAGTGCAGTAGTGTCGGAGTAATTGTCGATGGGTACCACGAAGACGGCGAGACGATAATTCAAGACATCAGGGCTAGCAAAGCCCCTCAGTCTGACTGCCCGGCCGCTCCTGCCGGCTCCCCGTCCGACTGCTCTGCCCGGCCGGCTGCCGGCTGCCGACTACGCCGAGCAGCCGGCTGCCGACTGCATCAACCAGCCGACCGCCGACTGCAGCCCGACCCGACACCGACAAGACACCGACGAGACAACCGTACCTGAGCACTGTTCGCATGTCACCTCAGCCATCATGTATAGTGTCACTTGTCCCCTGATACTATTTATGAAGTGACCGAGGGGACAAGTGTGACATCCCACCATGCCACTAGCTAGGTAGCTACCATACCTACATAGCTTACTTTCTAAGCTAACCCCACACTATATAAGCTACCCATCCATCCATCCACTCCCTCATGCTCACATGCACTCACGCATGAGCACACATATGCTCACGGCCATGAGCATGGCCGGCCACTAGAGCATGCCACATACATGCATATATGAAACCAGATGCCTGTGGCACTATTTTCAGATACAGCTGCAGGAGCAACTCTGTACTAGATATATCAGATACACTCAGACATGCAGCAGTAGGAGTATTATCTCTCCGGAGAGCTCCGAAGCTGGGTAAACCACCGCGTGCTACTCGCATACCCGCTCCCGGTCCTATCAGCAGCAGTCTTGCCCTCACACGAAGCCACCTTGTGGCATATGTCGTCTTGCACCCTCAGTGAGAATACCACGACATTTGGCGCCCATCGTGGGGCGGTACTATGCTACCGAGCTGCTGCTGGTTTCGTTGTCCGGGCGGGACCCTTTTTTCTTCATCGCCTCCACCGCGGCGTCGCGCCGTCTCTCCGGTAGCGTTCGGGGGCTCGACATCGACCCTCCTCCGAAGCGACCGCGAGGGGTGGCGCGTCCTCGCCGTCGGCCTCTTCGTCATCACCACCGTTGCGACGCCGACTGTCCACCCGCGCGCGCACCGCGCGCGGTGCCTCGCTTCGGTCGGCCGTGTCCATCCACGCGCCGCTCGCGTCTGCTCCCCTCCGCGCTGCATCTTGCACCGGCCGGAACGCGCGTATGCTACTCCATTTATTGTCTATACAAGCTAGCTAGATGCAAGTCAATGGTCAAACCATCCATACACTACCCATACAAAGCTCAGACGCAAGCCAGACAATGGTTATACGTTAGCCAGATACTAGTTGGATGGAGTCTGTACATTGATCAGATAATGTCCAGACAATGGCCAGATAGTGGCCATACACCGAGCTCGAGCTCCGCTCCGCTCGCGGCCGCTGCTCGTCGTCCTGCGCCAGTCGCCCCGCTCCACCCACGCGCCCTGGCTGCTGCTAGAGCTGCTCAGCCCCGACGTGCTGCAGCCGCCAACCGCTACCGCGTCGCCGCGCCCGCGATGTCCAGCCCCGCCTGGCTCCCTGCTCTAGGTGGCCCTGCCTTCCCTCCGTCGCGGCCGGCTCCGGCCCGGCCGCTCCGCCTTGCCCCGTGCGCGGCAAGGCCAGCCGCTGCTCCGAGCCGGCCTCCTCTGCCGCCTCGCACCGCACTCCGCCCGCGACTGGCCTGCACGATGCTGCGTTTTCCGCCCGGCCCCGAGTGGGAGCCCCGGTTTCCCCCGCGCCTGTGCGTCTCCGAGCTGAAGCCCCGGCGACACCCCTTCTACTCCGCGCCGTCCGCGCGGCCCGGCTTCCGCCTCCTCCGCGCCCGTGCCGACAGCTCCGCTCGGCGCTCGTGGCCGCTTGCTGGCTTCGGCCTGCCGCCCGCGACGGCTGCGGGCGCATCCCGGCCCGGCCGCCTTCCGCAACCCGCCCGCCGATTGCAACGCTCCGTGCCCGTGCCAGCTGCTCCACCCCGCGTCCGTGGCCGCCTGCTGGCTTCAGCCTGCCGCCCGCGCCGGGTCCGCCTATAGCTGACTGCTCCATGGCCGCCTCCCGCGTCGCCCCCGCGGGGTGCTGCTGTCACCGCCTGCTCCACAGCCGGTCGCCGGCTGCCTCCCGCGTCGCCTGTAGCGCCCCGGCGCGGTCGGCCGCTGCTGTGCCCTCCGCTCCGCCCTGGCCGTTGCGTCGCGCACTCCTCCTCTGCAGCCGGTCTCCCCAACCGCCGAGTGTTGGGATCCCGCTCGAGCCGCTGCTGCCCAAGAAAAGTCAAGGGCTGACTGCCCAAAGCTGAAAAAAAGAAAAAAAAAGAGAGAGAAAGAAAGCGACCGGGTGAGATGGCCGGCTGCCCGAGAGTCGGCTGGACTGAGAAAGAGAAAAGAAGGTGGACGACCGGTGGCGCCCGACTGCTCACATGCAGTCACACAAAGAAAAAAAAAGGAAGATCCGGCTTTGCAGACTGCAGTTCAGCCGACTGCTTCGATCAACAGCCCGCGTTGCTGCTGGGTCGGCTGGTTCGTCTGCCCGCTTTGCTGCCTGGCCGACCGACGAGTCGGTCCGTCTGAGCACAGCCGGCTGACGAGAAAAAGAGAAGAAGACAAAGTAGTCGTCGGGAGATCCGGCCCGACTGCTCAGCAGTCGGCCTGAATCTCGGGGGCTACACCCAGCGGGTGCGCTGACGCGCCCCCGCGAGGAAGAAGACAAAGTAGTCGCCGGGAGATTCAGCCCGACTGCTCAGCAGTCGGCTCGAATCTCAGGGGCTACACCCAGCGGGTGCGCTGATGCGTCCCCGCGAGAAAGAAGACAAAGTAGTCGCCGGAAGATCCGACCCGACTGCTCAGCAGTCGGCCCGAATCTTGGGGGCTACACCCAGTGGGTGCGCTGACGCGCCCCACGAAAGATTGCAAGAAGCAAAAACAAGAAGAGTTTTGTCCGGCTGCCTGCAGCCGGCAGAAGAGAAAAAAGAAGAAGAGGGCGCTGTCGTGGTTCTAAGTCTGACAGTAGTGTAGGGGGTACTAAGGAGAGGCAAGATCCTAGCTATGGAGTAGTTGTGCACACAAGAGTTTTACGAGTTCAGGCCCTTCTCGGAGGAAGTAACAACCCTACGTCTCGGTGCCCGGAGGCGGTCGACCGGATTATATGTGTGAGAGTTACAGGGGTGCGAACCCTTCTGTCAGTGGAGGGGGGGGTGGCTTATATAGAGGATGCCAAGACCCCAGCCAGCCCACGTAGCAGAGGGTTTGAAGTACATTAAGGCCTGGCGTTACTGGTAACGCCCTACATAAAGTGTCATCATGACCATAAAGACTACTTAATTACAGACCGTTTGGATACAGAGTAGATCTTGAACTCCTGGTGGTCGAGTGAGTCTTCATGGTCGAGTGTCTTTAAGTTCGTCGAGTGTCTTCTACTCAGTCGAGTGGAGTCCCTCTAGGTCGACTGGAAGATGGCTTCTTCTAAAGATGTCCTCGGGGAGGGTACCTTGGACAGGTCCATGACCCTACCCTAGGTACATGACTTCATCATTAGCCCCCGAATGGATCGAGGTTTGAGTGAGGAAGGAGTTGATAATCTTTCCGACCTGTTTTCTGGTGCTGTAAATGTGTCTTACTCTGGATCAATGACTTTTAAGTGAGGGTGTCAACTTTCTTTCAGTCGCCTTGATCCATTCTTTATATCTGTCGAGTGAAATTTATGAACTTGGAGATTTCTGAGCAACGGATCGCAGGAGATCTTCCGTCTGACAAGTTGCCCCGCGGTTAGCGGATTTAGTGGGATCTGAATTTCGGGAAGCGCGCGAAGCGGAGAAGGCCGCGGTACTCGGATGGGATAAGGCAGAGACGCCTCGATTCTCGCGCTGCCTTTTTCGCCACGTATCGCTCGCGTGACTGTTTCAGGATTTGACAGGATTGCCCGGGCCTACCAGTCAGCCACTTGGAAGCGACTCCATATAAGGAACCGGGCGGAGGTTTTTGAACAGTGCTCCCTCATTTTCCCCTCCCCCGTCTTCAGATTCATCCGCTGTACTTGCCATCTGTTCAGCGCCGCTGCTCCGTACTAGCCTCATCGGCGACAATGGTGAAAGAGAAGACGAGGGCTTTGGAGCGAGCGAAGAAGGCGACGACGAAGGCGAAGGGGAGAGCGACCAGTCGGGGCGGATCCTCGTCGCGGTCCCGCCTGCCGCAAGGTTGGATCCAGGGGGATTGGATCCGCTCGACCATCACCCAGAAGGATCTCAACGACCTGGCCAACGAAGGGCTGATCGAGCACGGAGCAGCGAGGCTTCCGGGGACGGAGTGGCAGCCGCAGCCTCAGGAGGGTGAGTGTGTCCTCCTAGCGACTCATGTCGATCGTGGGTTTTCTCTGCCGCCGCATCTTTTCTTTCGGGAGTTTCTGAACTTCTTCGGGGCTCAGCTCCACCACTTCACACCCAATTCCATTGCCTATCTCGCCGCTTTCGTGTCTTTGTGCGAAAACTTCTTGGGTTGTCGGCCACACTAGGGCCTTTTCAAACACATATTCACTTGTCGCTCTCAGACGGTGAAAAAGGCTAATCCAAATGACGAGAGAACCCAAGTAATCCAGATGTGTGGGGGTCTTGGGGTCTAGATGAGGAGTAAGAGTGCTTTTCCAGCTATGACCCTTCCCGAGTCAGTTAGAGGGTGGAAGTCGACCTGGTTCTATTGCCAAGACCAGTCGATGCCAGGGCAGTCGATTGGGCTCCCTCCCTTCTCCATGAGTCGAGTGAACAAGCCGTCTTCTCTGAAAGTAGTTCTGGAGGAGAAGGCTCAGGTTAAAATGTTGATGGAGCATGTAGTCCAACTCATTCGCGACAGTGTGACTGGCATGGATCTTCTAGAGGTTTTCCTTCGACGGTGCATCCAGCCACTCCAGTACCGGGGCCACCCGATGTGGTTGTACTCTGGTACTGAAGACACCACTCGGGTCCACCCAGAGGAGGTCGACGATGTCACACTGGAGAGGTGGATGACTGCCATCACAGGGAACAAGGACAACCCTCATGGGGCCAGGAGGATCCCGCCACTCGACCAGTCTTATGAACCAGACAAGGTATGACCACTTATCTCTGACTGTAATCATGTTTCGTCCATTCTGTTTCGCTGCAGATCAGTCGATCGACTTTTGTCTTGTTTGTTGTCCTTTAGGCTACCACTGAGTTGTATTCGATGCCCAACGGGGCGCAAGCACAGAGCGAGGAGGAGGAAGGAAGTGGAGGTGAAAGTCAGGAGGAGTGGGAATCGGATGGCGATGAGGGTGATGACGATGCAGGCTCCGATGAGGAGGAGGAGGAGGAGGAAGAGGAGGAGGAAGTTGCGCCTCCCCGTTCTGAAAGAAGGTCCAAGCTTGCCCATGACCCTGCGGTCGAGCGCGGCAAGGGGGCGCGCCTGTTGTGCAATCGACCAAGCGTCCTCGGACGACCTCTCCGGCGCCGACTGAGAAAGCACCGAAGCAATCTCGAGTTGTGCCGTCGAGGCCGACGAAGGCTTTGCTGAAGATGAAGATGGTGATTCCCACTATTTCTGGGTAATGACATAACTTGTGTCCTCTTGTTTCTCATGGATTTATTCTTGGTCGGTTCGTTAGCTGACCGACTGATTTCTGAAACTGCAGTGCTGCTACTTCTGATACCTCGGCCAGACCCGAAGATCAAGAAATGGAGGATGCCTTCACTTCCAACCCTGGTATGACCTTTGAAGTTTCGTTTTCAGTCGGTGGGATCTTTGTTTTTAACTTTGACTCTTTTCTGCAGCTCTGTCTAATATCATCATTGATCTTCATGATGATGATGAAGACGAGGAACCACTGAGGCAGAGGAGGAATAGGAGAGCGTCTGCTGGCAAGGCAGCTCAGGTCGTATCAGCACCTGAGACGTTGGTTGCGGAGGGGGACAACGTCACTCGGCCTACCGTATCCTTTGCGGTGCCGCTGACGAGTGCTCGCCCTTCATCGTCGAGTGCTGGTCAGCCTTCACTTTTCTCTACCCACCACGTCCCTGAAGACCAAGCAAGCGCTGCTAAAGAAGCCATACGCCAGGCGGGGGTTATGATGGAGCAAGTGAAGGCGATCCGAGATGCCAGTCAAGCAGCTTATGACGCCAGTTCAGCCCTTCAAAGCAATGTTCAGGTTGATCGATCACTGCCTGTTCTGTTAGGATATGGTATCTGAGAACTTTTCTTTCTAAAAATCTTAGTATCTGTCGTACGCTCACTGGGTGTGTCGATTGAGATTCTGGATTGGTGGGGGCACGCTGAGTGCACCCACTGGGTGTAGTCCCCAAGGCTATGGTCGACTGCTGGCAGTGGACTATAGTCTTTATGTCTTGAGTTTTTTTTTCTCATTACTGTCTTCACTCGATCTAGTCGAATGGAATCATAAATCGGTGGGGGTACGCTGAGTGCACCCACTGGGTGTAGTCCCCGAGACTGTGGTCGACTGCTGGCAGTCGACTATGGTCTGAAGAACACACTCTCTCTTTTTTTTGGTCGACTGACCGACTCTGAGTCTAGCTGATAGAACTAGTGGGGGCACGCTGAGTGCACCCACTGGGTGTAGTCCCCGAGACTACAGTTGAATGTTTAGATTCAGCTGTAGTCTTAGAAATACTACAATTTTTCTCTTAGTCACTCGAAACTGACCTATCTTTGACGTCTGTCGATTGGTTTTTTTTGCAGAAATCTTGCGAGCTTGCAGCTCGTTATACTGAATTGGAGAACAAGCATATCCAACTCGAACTTGATCTGAAGCTTGTCCAGGAGAACTTCACGAAGGCGAAGGAGGAGGCAAAAGGTATGTTTGGTGAGAATCTTGGCGACTGCCTTTGCTTCTTGTCCATCCCCGAGTCTGATCTTATTGTGATTTCACAGATAAACTGAGGGATTCTCTGAAGAAGAAGGATCTTGACCTTGCTGAGGCGCAGAAAGCAGCTTCCGAGAAGACCAGGCTCGTAGAAGAAAAGTTGGCTTCGATCAGCAAACTTGAAGAGGAAAACACTAATCTGAAAGCTGCTCTCGATGTGGCCAACCAGGAGGTCACTCGATTGAAGAATGACAAGATGGTCCTGAGTGACAAAGCTAGCGAACTGGTGGGAAAGAAGAATGATCTGGAGGCCTATCTGGGAGGACTCGCCAAGAAGCTATTCCTCATGCTTGAAGGTAACCCTTTGTATCTGACAGACTTTTTAATTTTGGCCTCACCACCAAACCGCTACCTTAACTTTTGGGTTGTGTCTACAGAGTTCTGCCAGAACTTTGAGGAGGAGACTAGTCGACTGGAGACGAGCCTAGATCCCATCAACTCTCCTGTGAAGGATGAAACTGCCATGAACGTGCTCCGACTCGAGTCTCGCGTTGCTGCCATTGTTGACTATCTTGCAAGGCTGAAGGTTGCGACGTCACGCATGGACACGACGCTCTAGCCAGGAGAAGCACTTCAGAATGACCTTGAGTCCCTGATGACTCGACTGAACGAAGTTCCAAGTCGAGTGCAAGAATGGAAGAAGTCTTCTGCCAGGTGAGGTGCCGACGTTGCTCTATCTCTGGTCCGTGTTCACTGCAAGGATGCGCGAGAGGACAAGCTGGCAGCTCTCAAGGTGGCCAATACCAAGAAGCATGACTTCCGATCCTTCATGGAGACCTTCATCGCTACTGCCACTCGGATCGCAGATGGAATCGACCTGGACGAGTTCGTTGCGCCTTCCAGCCCTCCACAGGAGGGGTAAAAAACTTCTATGCTTGATGCTTTAAATTTGCCTCGGAATGCCGAGTGGTTTTTGTGACCGACAAACTTTAACAAGCTTGGTGCCTGAGCACTTCTGGATCCGTAAGACGTTATCTGAACTTAGGTTTGCCGTTAATATGTTTGCTTCTGCCTTCGAATGATCATCTCATGTTGGTGAATGGGTATACGGTTCCGACTCTGAACATCACTCTGAGAGAAGCTATCACACTGACTCTGAACATACTCAAGATGAAGGTGTTGCTGGTCTAGTACTTGTGTCAACCAACTCCTACGACATATTTGATTCACCAAATGAGGGACTTGGAAGATGCTTCATGGCTAAAGGCCCAAGGTAACACACCCCGAGTATGTTGATTTCAATAGTGATGAAGATGACTTGCTAGGTGATGATGATTTACTTATTGACAACTCTAGTGATGAATACTATGATGAAACGTCAATTAATCATGCTAATCAAGATAAAACGAATGAAGATGATAAGGAGAAGATTGAGCTCCTAACTAAAGAACTAAACACTTTTAAGTTAGCTCATGAAACTATCTTAGGGGATCACCGAGAACTTTTGAGGACTCATGAGAAGTTACGCTTTGAAAAGCTCAACCATGAGCAAGAGCATGAGTTCTTAAAGGCAATCAATGATGATCTTCGCAAGAAAAGCTCTTCTTACATTGCCAAGCCTTTACTCTTATCTACTTACATGCCTCAAGTCAAGTCTAGTAATAAGAACAAGAAGGATTCTTCCTCTAGTAGTAAAAAAAATCATGCTAAATCCAATGTTGTTGCTGCTAGTAGTTCTCTTGATTCCACTAATGATTCTCTTAGCCAAGTTACACTTGAGCAAGAAAATAATTTATTGAAGGGAATTATAGAGAAAGGTGTTTACAAGAGCCTTGCCGGAAGTAAGCAATTCGAAGAAATTGTATGCAAGCAAGGAAGGCACCGGAAGAACCAAGGTGTTGGTTTTGAACGAAAGTTCAATGCCAATGGAGTTGAGTGGGAAGAAGATCAATACCCCAAGACGAAGTTTGTTCCTCAACAAGAGAAGTATGATCCTACTTCCTTCAACGGGACACAAGCTCAAGATGATCTTCCATCACAAGACCACAAGCAAAAAGGCAAGGATGAGCTTTAAGAGGAGATTGATGCATTTGAAGAAGCTCCCAAGGCCTTCGTCAAGTTGGTTCCCAAGACTACATCAAGTTCTACTTCATCAAGTACGACTACAACTCCAAGGATTCCCATCAATATGGTGTGGGTCCCGAAGAAGAAGAACTAGAGAGTTCTTGAGGGTGACTCCACCAACATACTTCACTCATATCATTTTGGCAAGGACAAGTGTAATCAACTTTCACATCTTGCACTAGTTCATGGAGTCACAAACCCGCTTGTTGGTAAGACAAAGGACAAGGTAACCTAATGCTTTCATAAACATCATTTTGTGTGTGCATCACTCTATGTCTATGGATATCCTTGTTTGTTCCTTGAGGGACTAACCCGTGTAGGTATTGAAAGTGCAACTCACTCCAAAGGATTGCTCCAAATGATCTACATCAACATTGAGCATCCACATCTTCAACACCTACATGAAGTCATCATCGACAAAACCCAAGGTTAGTTCATCCCTCTAAGGGGGATCTCACATCTAGGGGGAGCTTTACTCTAAGAATTGATTTAAAGCAACTCTAATGGTGTGAACACATCAATGCATTATGTAAAAGTGACAACCCCACTTGAGCTTAAACGATGAGTATGACCTATGATCAAATGTTCTCATTTGACTCCTAAGTCAATATACTCATATATAGATGACCTAGTCATCGCCAATTGCTTGATAGATGCTAGATTGGTTGTGCATGCTTTGCCACATATTTCATTTGTCATTTTATGGTGTGAGCATGTTGATTGCATATTTTACTCATTCGAGGACATCCACTTGTAGTTTTGCTTGTTTGGCTTCTTTTTCTTTTGGCCAAGTGGATGGACAAGAATGCCTAAGAACCTTCTCTAGCTATATTTGCTATTCTTGTCTCAAACTCTATTCATGCTACATCACAAAATTTGATCAAGTCAGATTCGAACCACTCTGTGTGAGGAGCACTCGGAATCCCCGATTCGTCAAAGAATTAAACTTCCAAAACTTCTTTGTGTGTTTTGGTCTGATCGATTCTTCCATTTCGGTCATACCGAGATCACTAAGTCGATCTAGGTTTTCAATCTCAGTGCAACCGATTTGAACATTTTGGTCCCACCGAGTTGCAGTAACTGCTTGTAGTAATGCATGTTGGTGCCACCGAGTTGTTCCACTCGGTCACACCGACAGGGTTGGGCTATATATACCCATGGGCAAAATTTTGGAAATTTTTCTCTGAACACTTTCGCCCGCGCTCAGCTCACTCTACCTCCAGGGTCTCCGGATCGTCCTCCTCGTAACCAGCTGCCTCCCGCCGCTGGTCTCCGCCGCCGTCAACGGGAATCATCAACGTCATTGCCGCCATAGCGAGTCCATCACCGAACTAGGGTATGGACTTGATCATTGTGCTATCCCTATCTGATTCCTAGCACATTGTGTTCGCCATGAATCTTGCCATGATTGAAACTATCTTATATACTGAAAACACTCCGTAGACTAGGTTTGGATTGAAAATTTAGGGTTAGGTTTCCGCCGAAACCATCTCGGACCCACCGAGTTGTAGAAATCGGTTCCACCGATTTGACCAAGGCCATTGCACATGTGATTCTCGGTCTGACCGAGGATTGCAAATCGGTGTGATCAAGTTCAGGACTTTGTGAAACCCTAGCAGTCTCGGTGCCACCGAACTGTGACTCGGTCTGACCGAGTTCACTAGTTTAGGTTCCTAAAGCTGCTTCAGTATCACCGAATTTACAAATCGGTTGATCCGAAATGCTTTCTGTGGAAAACTAAAACTAAGTTTTTAATTCAATCTTTTGCAAAAACCTTTGTATTTTGTGATGCTTATCCCCTCTATCTCATCTATATCTATTCACAGGGTCAGCTGTCAGTGTTTGCAATATGTCTGATCAAAGTGACAGCCAGAACAGGGAAGAGGAGTAGGTTCACATGAGTGAGGGCACTAGTCCCTCCAATTCCTCAGATGATGGCAGCAGGAGCACCCCAAGCAACTTACCCAAAGCTGCCACCAGGGCCAAGAAGAAGAAAACCTCAGACTCTGAGGATGAAGACTATGTGGTAGAAGAGGATGAGGCCACATCCAGGAAAGTGCTCAAGAAGGAGTATGGCACAGCTGCAGCCACCAAGCCTGGTTTGAATAGGAAAGTCCCAGCCAAGAGGACTCCTATGCTGAAAGTCAGAGACTCAACTAAAGAAAATGAGAAATCTGATCCCAAAGAGCCAGAAGTGACTGAGAAGAAGAGGAAGGAAAGGGTCAAGAAGACCATGGCCAGGGTTGTTGGAAAGCCTTCCATGATGGAAGATGAAGAAGAAGAAGCTGCTGCACCAGCTCCCAAAGCTTAGAAGCTTATGGGTGATGCCATCAGGTCAGGGGCTGCTTCATCTAAGCCCAAAGAAGCACCCAAGGTTGCTTCCAAGCCCAAGACTGCACCTAAGAGGAATACCAGGAACATACCAGCTACTGAGAAGAACAAGGCCCCAGTGCCTGAAGTTGTTGCCGAAGAAGAGGATGATGAGGAACACATCTTGAGAAAGTTGAAGCCTAAAATTCCAGATCACAACAGTGGAGGTTGACTGATCCTTATGCAGTTAGGAGGGGAACTGTTGTGGACTACAGGTTCCATTCAAAGGAACAACATGATTTCTATGAGACAGTGCTGCTAGACAAGAAGCCAATAGTCTGTGACATGAGATGGGTGGACTGGAAATACATCAAGGAGAATGAAGAACACTATCCTAGTGTGCATGAAAGTTTCAAGGGTTGTGGAGTGGATGGCTTTGTTGGGCAGAAGCTCACAAAGTGGAATGATGAGCTCATAATGCAATTCTACTCCACAGCACACTTTTATCCAGATGGCAGGATAGTATGGATGTCTGAAGGTAATAGGTACCAATCATCAATTGAAGAATGGGCAAATCTGATCAATGCAGCTAAGGAGAAAGAAGATGTCTTGGATGTCTATGCCAAGAAGAAGATGGATCACAAATCTATGGCACATATGTACAAGGAGATCCCAGATGAAGCACTTGAGACTCACAAGTTTGGATCTGTACATTATCTTCTGACAGGACTGCCAACCATCAACTGGATCCTCAGGCACACTCTTTTGCCTAAGTCAAGAGATCACAATATGGTCAGAGGTCATGCTATCAATCTGCTACACTTATTTGATGTGCCTCAAAAGTTCAAGGTCGTGAGCCTCATTGTTGAAACTATCACGAGGACAGCTGCTGACCAGAAGAGAAGTTGTGGGTATGCCCCACAGATCCAGGAGCTGATTAACTCCAAGATGGGCACTGACACATACCTGTTGGACAAGGAACACATGCCCATCTACCCAGATTATGAGGACAACATAGTTGTGATGGATGAAGATGAACCATATTCTGTACAAGCTCAAGCAAAGAAGGAGAAAGCAAGGACAGAAAAGGCTGCCAAGATGCCAACCATTGATGAGGCATCTCAGTACTTCCTGAAGAGCAAGCAAGATCAACTTGGCTACTTGATTGCATCCACTCTAAGGATTGAGAAGGGGTTGGCCACCCTGACTCAAAACCAGGAGAGCCTGGTGAGGATCATGGAGGGAGCATTTCTATGACTTGGATTTGAAGGTTACTGAGATTCAGTCTGTTGTTGAGCAACTCCAAGATGACATGTAGGAGAGGAAGGGCAAGGCAACCACTGAGGCATTTTCTAGAGTGCCTAGAGCTTAGAGATCAGCTGCAGTGCCAGTGACAGACACAAGAGCAACTTCATCTGCACCAGCTACAGCTTCAGTGCCACCAGCTCCAACATCTACTCCACCAGCTCCAACTTCATCAACTGATGCCTTCGTTCTTGGAGTCATTTCTACACCACCACATCAAGACCAAGCCTGAGAGACGATTTAATATATGCATTTTCTAGGAACTTTTTGGTAACTTGTTGCCAAAGGGGGAGAAAAATGTATAGATCATAGGCTTCGAGAGAGAGAGAGTTTGCTTTTGTTCTCTCTTGTTTTGGTGGTTGAACTTTGTTTGCTTTTGTTTGAGATACTTTATGCTTGTGTGATACTTGGATGATCATGTGTTTGATCATATTCTACATTAATGCTTGTTGGATGACATTATCCTTTTATCTCTATTTGATTATGATCATTCACTTTGCTTGGTGACGAGTGCATGTATGATACGTCTCCAACGTATCTATAATTTTTGATTGCTCCATGCTACTTTATCTACTATTTTGGACTATATTGGGCTTTATTTTCCACTTTTATACTCCCTCCGTTCCTAAATATAGGGTGTATAGTTTTTGGCACGGAAATTAAAGAACGCACATAGATGGAAAATTTCAGAAGTTTTGTCCAAGATTCCACCTGACTAATTGACATGAGAAAATAGAGAAGCTTTCCCTATATAAGGAAATGTAATCAAATCCCTAAAAAAATTATCCAAACGAGTGGTGCAACGTGATACACCATATATTTTGGACTTTTTCTCAAAAATCTATACACCTTATATCAAGGAACGGAGGGAGTATTATTTTTGGGACTAACCTATTAACCGGAGGCCCAACCAAGAATTGTTGTTTCTTTGCCTATTTCAGTATTTCGAAGAAACATAATATCAAACAGAGTCCAAACGGAATGAAACCTTCGGGAACGTGATTTTCTCACCGAACGTGATCCAAGAGACTTGGACCCTGCTCCACGGAACAACCGAGGAGGTCACGAGGGTGGAGGGCGCCCCCCTGGGCGCGCTCCCTGCCTCGTGGGCCCCCTGTTGCTCCACCGACGTACTCGTTCCTCCTATATATACCTAAGTACCCCCGTCAGATCAAATATGGAGCCAAAAACCTAATTCCATTGCCGTAACTTTCTGTATCCACAAGATCCCATCTTGGGGCCTATTCCGGAGCTCCGCCGGAGGGGGCATCTACCACGGAGGGCTTCTACATCAACACCATAGCCTCTCCGATGAAGTGTGAGTAGTTTACTTCTGACCTTCAGGTCCATAGCTAGTAGCTAGATGGCTTCTGATCTCTTTTTGGATCTCAATACAATGTTCTCCCCCTCTCTTGTGGAGATCTATTCGATGTAATCTTCTTTGTGCGGTGTGTTTGTTGAGAACGATGAATTGTGGGTTTATGATCCAGTATTATCTATGGAAATATTTGAATCTTCTCTGAATTATTTTATGTATGATTGAGTTATCTTTGCAAGTCTCTTTGAATTATCCGTTTGGTTTGGCCAACTAGATTGGTAGTTCTTGCAATGGGAGAAGTGTTTAGCTTTGGGTTCAATCTTGCGGTGTCCTTACCCAGTGACAGAAAGGGTTGCAAGGCACGTATTGTATTGTTGCCATCGAGGATAACAAGATGGGTTTTTTATCATATTGCATGAATTTATCCCTCTACATCATGTCATCTTGCTTAAGGCGTTACTCTGTTTTTTAACTTAATACTCTAGATGCATGCTGGATAGCGGTCGATGAGTGGAGTAATAGTAGTAGATGCAGAATTGTTTCGATCTACTTGTCTCGGACGTGATGCCTATACACATGATCATACCTAGATAACATCATAATTATTCGCTTTTCTATCAATTGCTCAACAGTAATTTGTTCACCCACCATAGAATATTTATGCTCTTGAGAGAAGCCACTAGTGAAACCTATGGCCCCCGGGTCTATTCTCATCATATCAATCTCCATTACTTATTTACTTGCTTTGTTTTTACTTTGCCTTTTACTTTTTACTTTGCATCTCTATATCAAAAATACCAAAAAATATTATTTAACATGTCTATCAGATCTCACCCTCGTAAGTGACCGTGAAGGGATTGACAACCCCTAATCGCGTTGGTTGCGAGTAGCTATCGTTTTGCGTAGGTACGAGGGACTCGTGCGTGATCTCCTACTGGATTGATACCTTGGTTCTCAAAAACTGAGGGAAATACTTACGCTACTTTACTGCATCATCCTCTCCTCTTCGGGGAAATCCAACGCAGTGCTCAAGAGGTAGCAAGAAGAATTTCTGGCACCGTTGCCGGGGAGTTTGCGCAAAAGTCAACTATACCAAGTACCCATCACATTCCCTATCTCTCGCATTACATTATTTTCCTCTCGTTTTCCTCTCCCCCACTTCACCCT
This sequence comes from Triticum dicoccoides, assembly GCF_002162155.2. Lineage (NCBI taxonomy): Eukaryota > Viridiplantae > Streptophyta > Magnoliopsida > Poales > Poaceae > Triticum > Triticum dicoccoides. The sequence continues at coordinate 648,268,901 of NC_041385.1, forward strand.
TGCCGTTTTATTTGCCCTCTCTTTCCCAATCTCCTCCTCTCTTTTTCTTTCGCCTTTTCTCGTTTGCCTTTTTGTTTGCTTGTGTGTTGGATTACTTGTTGCCATGGCGTAAGATAATACCAAATTGTGTGACTTCTCGAATACCAATAATAATGATTTCCTTAGTACTCCGATTGCTCCTCTTAATAATGATGAGTCTTGTGAAATCAATACCGCTTTGCTGAATCTTGTTATGAAAGATCAATTCGCCGGCCTTCCTAGTGAAGATGCCGCTACTCATCTAAACAATTTTGTTGATTTGTGTGATATGCAAAATAAGAAAGATACAGATAATAATATTGTCACATTGAAGTTATTTCCGTTTTCACTTAGAGATCATGCTAAAGTTTGGTTTTCGTCTTTGCCTAAAAATAGTATTGATTCTTGGAACAAGTGCAAAGATGCTTTTATCTCTAAGTATTTTCCTCCCGCTAAGATCATCACTCTTAGGAATGATATTATGAATTTTAAACAACTTGATCATGAGCATGTTGCCCAATCTTGGGAAAGAATAAAATTGATGCTTCGCAATTGCCCTACTCATGGTTTGAATTTATGGATGATCATACAAAATTTTATGCCGGATTGAATTTTGCTTCTAGAAATCTTTTAGATTCGGCCGCGGGAGGCACGTTTATGGAAATTACATTAGGAGATGCTACAAAATTACTTGATAATACTATGGCTAATTATTCCCAATGGCACACCGAAAGATCTTCTAGTAAAAAAGTGCATGCTATAGAAGAAATCAATGTTTTGAGTGAAAAGATGGATGAACTTATGAATATGTTTGCTACTAAAAGTACTTCTCTTGATCCCAATGATATGACTTTATCTACTTTGATTGAGAATAATAATGAATTTATGGATGTGAATTTTGTTGGTAGGAATAGTTTTGGAAATAACGCGTATAAAGGGAATTTTAATCCTAGGACTTATCCTAGTAATCCTTCTAATAATTATGGAAATTCCTACAACAACTCTTATGGAAATTTTAATAAGATGCCCTCTGAATTTGAGAGTAGTGTTAAAGAGTTCATGAATTCACAAAAGAATTTTAATGCTTTGCTTGAAGAGAAATTGCTTAAAGTTGATGATTTGGCTAGGAACGTTGATAGAATTTCTCTTGAAATTGACTCTTTAAAGCTTAGATCTATTCCTCCTAAGCATGATATCAATTTGTCTCTCAAAGCTATGAGAATTTCCATTGATGAGTGCAAGGAAAGAACCGCCAGGATGCGTGCTTCCAAAGATGCCTTTATTAAAGCGTGTTCTTCCAATTCCTATGAAAATCAAGATGAAGATTGAGGGAGTCCTGGATTAGGGGGTGTCCGGATGGCCGAACTATGACCTTTGGCCGGACTCCCGGACTATGAAGATACAAGATTGAAGACTTCGTCCCGTGTCCGGATAGGACTTTCCTTGGCGTGGAAGGCAAGCTTGGCGATGCGATATGAAGATCTCCTCCCATTGTAACCGACTCTGTGTAACCCTAGCCCTCGCCGGTGTCTATATAAACCGGAGAGTTTTAGTCCGTAGGACGAACAACAATCATACCATAGGCTAGCTTCTAGCGTTTAGCCTCTCTGATCTCGTGGTAGATCAACTCTTGTACTACCCATATCATCAATATTAATCAAGCAGGAGTAGGGTTTTACCTCCATCGAGAGGGCCCGAACCTGGGTAAAAACATCGTGTCCCTTGTCTCTTGTTACCATCCGCCTAGACGCACAGTTCGGGCCCCCCTACCCGAGATCCACCGGTTTTGACACCGACATTGGTGCTTTCATTGAGAGTTCCTCTGTGTCGTCACCTTTAGGCCCGATGGCTTCTTCGATCATCAACCACGGCGCGGTCCAGGGTGAGACTTTTCTCCCTGGACAAATCTTCGTCTTCGGCGGCTTCGCACTGCGGGACAATTCGCTTGGCCATCTGGAGCAGATTGAAAGCTACGCCCCTGGCCATCAGGTCAGATTTGGAAGTTTGAACTACATGGCCGACATCCGCGGAGACCTGAACATCGACGGATTAGAGCCACGGTCGAGCGCGCTGCACTATCACGACAGGCATGATCTAGCTCTGCCGTCGGACAGTGTCCAGAAGGCCGCTCAGGTGTCCGCTCCGACCCTTAGCTTGGAGCCGACTGCGCCAATCAAGGACGGATGGTTGGACACCGCCTCGGGGGCTGCAATCTCTACGGCGATCGAGCCAAATACCGGCCTTGTCCTTTGCGAGGCCTGTGACTCCAAGGTGTCCGACTCCGTTCCGAACTCCGGATCTTCCACACCCCATCCAATCGAACTCGATTGGGCTCTGTTCATGGAGTTCACCGCCGCGGAGATCTTTCAGCACTCACCCTTCGACGACATCCTGAGTTCACTAAAGTCTCTCTCTTTATCAGGAGAGCCCTGGCCGGACTATGGTCAACAAGGTTGGGATGCGGACGACGAAGAAATTCGAAGCCCACCCACCACCCACTTCGTAGCCACTGTCGATGATTTAACCGACAGGCTCGACTTCGACTCCGAAGACATCAACGGTATGAACGCCGATGAAGGAGACGAACAAGAACCAGCGCCTATAGGGCACTTTACAACCACCTCATCACACGATGTATGCATGGTGGACACACCTAAAAGAAACGACGACGAGGATCAAAAGGGCGCAACAAGGGATCGTTCCCTCGAAAAGCAATCAAAACGGCGGCATAAGCGCCGCGCCAAACCCCACCTCGACAGAGACCCAGCCATAGAGCAGGGCGAACCGACGAACGACGAACATGCCGTCGAGCAACCGTCCGAACAGGGCAACTTGGATAAACAAACCGAACAATCCGTCCCCGGCGAAGATAATAGACCGGACGACCTCACGCCGGACAAGTCGCTGGAGCAGAAGAACCTCCACCAAAGGCTCGTCGCCACTGCGCGTAGCCTGAAAAAGCAGAAGCGGAAGCTCAAAACAGTGGAAGATGCACTCAAAATCAGATGGGGCAAAGTACTCAACACTGCACACAAGTACGGCGACAGTCACCACACAAAGAGCTATCCGAAGCGAAAATTACTACCGGAATTTGATGAGGAGGCCTTAGAGCCCCCACAGTCAAAAAACAAGGAATCCACCAGGTTGGATAGACGACCCCACGACCGACATCGAGCGAAAAAGGGCATCGCACTCAATCCGGCACGCGATCCGCACAAGGATTCGCATCAAAAATACGGCCCAACTAGATCTATCTATGGGCCAAGAAAGCAGGCTCTAGTAAGCAATGCAACGCAACAAATATCCGAACATCGCGGCACACCCAAATACAGGGGCACCGCACATCCCCTATGTTTCACCGATGAGGTGCTGGTCCATGAATTTCCAGCGGGATTCAAGCCCGTAAGCATATAGGCATACGACGGAACAACAGACCCTGGAGTCTGGATTGAGGATTATATCCTCCACATACACATGGCTAGAGGAGATGACCTCCACGCCATAAAATACTTACCCCTCAAGCTTAAAGGGCCAGCCCGGCATTGGCTTAAAAGCCTTCCTGAAAAAACCATAGGAAGTTGGGAAGAGCTCGAGGATGCTTTTCGGGCAAATTTTCAAGGGACCTATGTCCGGCCTCCGGATGCAGACGATCTAAGTCATATAACTCAACAACCCGGAGAGTCAGCCTGGAAACTCTCGAACAGATTTCTTAATAAAAAGAATCAGATAGTCGACTGTCCGGACGCCGAAGCCCTAGCAGCTTTCAAATATAGCGTCCGAGACGAATGGCTCGCCAGACACCTCGGCCAAGAAAAGCCAAGAACAATGGCCGCATTGACAAGCCTCATGACCCACTTTTGCGCAGGAGAGGATAGCTGGTTGGCAAGAAGCAGCACCAGCAACCCAAGTACATCCGAACTAAGAGATGGAAACGGGAAACCGCGCCGTAGCAAGGAACAACGTCGGATCAAGGATAACAGCCCGAAGAGCACGTCAGTCAACACCGGATTCAAAAGCTCTCTGCAAAATCGGAAAAAGCCGCCTCCCAAAGATGACAGTGACGAGCTATCTAACCTCAACAAAATCTTGGACAAAATATGTCAAATCCACAGTACCCCCGGGAGGCCGGCAAACCATACCCACAGAGATTGTTGGGTCTTCAAGCAATCCAGCAAACTCAACGCCGAACACAAGGGGCTCGACATACCAAGCGAGGATGATGGCGAATCCCATAAGCAGAACACCGGAGAACAAAGGAAGTTCCCACAAGAAGTCAAAACAGTAAATTCACTTCATGTGACAAAAGGAAAAAACAGGTTGGCGCCTACGGAAATACGCGCCATACGGCTTGTCCCAGAGGAATCCAGCCACTGGTTGTTACAACCAATTACCTTTGACCATCAGGATTACTCTAGAGGTATCCGGAACGCAGGCCGGACTGCCTTGGTCTTAGATCCGATAATTGACGGACTCCACTTTACACAAGTCCTAATGGACGGCGGCAGTGACCTAAACCTACTATATCAGGACACAATCCGCAAGATGGGGTTAAACCCAGCAATAATCCGCCATGGAAACACTTTCTTTAAAGGGGTCACGCCAGGCCCAGATACCCATTATATGGGTTTCCTCTCGTTAGAAGTTATGTTCGCCCCCCCCCCCCGACAACTTCTGAAGCAAAATGCTAACCTTCCACATCGCCCCATTCATAAGTCACTATCAAGCGCTACTGGGATGCGAAGCTTTCGCCCGCTTTAATGCAATACCGCATTATGCATACCTTACACTCAAAATGCCCGGTC
>NC_041385.1:648273904-648292091 GCF_002162155.2 Triticum dicoccoides
CCGCCATGGAAACACTTTCTTTAAAGGGGTCACGCCAGGCCCAGATACCCATTATATGGGTTTCCTCTCGTTAGAAGTTATGTTCGCCCCCCCCCCCGACAACTTCTGAAGCAAAATGCTAACCTTCCACATCGCCCCATTCATAAGTCACTATCAAGCGCTACTGGGATGCGAAGCTTTCGCCCGCTTTAATGCAATACCGCATTATGCATACCTTACACTCAAAATGCCCGGTCCACGAGGCATCATCTCATTAAAGGGAAATATCAAGTGTTCCCCGAGCACGTAGGATGGTGCGGCTGCCTTGACAGCCGCACACTTACCCAGCTTTACTACTCAGAACACCTACAAAGGCAGTTAAAGACCCCGGACATGGCTCAACGAATCCGGCGTAAACATGCAAAGGCTTCATAGCCGCATAACCCTGTACAAGGGGCTCCGCGCGACAATAAAGCTCAATCATACCCATGTTTTTGTATTATGCTTTGTTTATCTTAACACAGATTTCTCGCACGATTGATTTTCCACTAAGTTCCTCTCTTTTGCAGATGAACGCCGTGCTACACCCGTCCAGGATACGGCACAACGGAGACACAGGCGCAGACGTGCAGCAGGGACCCGTTTTAAGGATTCTTTTCAGATTAAGACCCTGCGTAAACCTTTTTTACTGTCTCTTGTTGATAACATCCCCCGGTTTTTGCTATAACCGAGAAGGAGGCTGGCGTCTTGGCATGTGGCCACGCTAGAATTTTGCGCGTACCTGGATACCAGGGGCTTTTTTACCAAGGGCTTTTGTTTGGCCCGTCTTCATAAAGACCGAATACCTAAGGAGTGTTCGGCATCGCGAGTTTGGCCTTATATGCATCAGCTCCGAATCATGTCTTTGGTCAAATGTTGGGTTTGCCCGGCTCCTGTGTTTTGCTGCCTTACGTTCTGCTCTATCGGCTAAGGCGGCATCAGGAGAACTACTGCGATTGTGCCCCGGTTCGGCCAGGCGAGCACCTCAGTAGAGAAAGCCGAAAACTGACTGTCATGATCTAGCGAGAGACTGGTCAACCACTCGATGACCTGCCAGAATCTTTAGGATTCCTCCGCATTAACGAAGGGCCGTTTCCCAGTCAGGAACACACGCGCCCCAAATTCGGGCGAGCGCGGTGCCCCTAGGGGCTATTCAGTAGCCCCACTGTCAAACTCCTATGGCTAAGTGAAAGTGATAAAGCAGTATAGTCCGGTTGCCTAGTTCGCTGCGCTATCACCTCCTTTATAGGACCAAGATGTTGGATCAAGTGTGAAAAGGCGCCTTTTGAGAACACCCCCGCATGATATGTGTGGGGGCTGAAGCCAACGACTGCCATCTTTCAGGTTATATACACATATACATTAACGGCCGCACATGAGGCATTATGATTCTTGAAAGCACAAGTATAAAAAGCTTTTACATCCTATCAAATATTGTTTTACAATAGCACATGTTATTCGAACACAACATCCTTCGAGCACTGCGTCTCTATTAAATGACCGCCCTGAAGAACTTCCTCAAAGTAGTGCTTGGAAAGTACTCGGCTTTCGTCCAAATCCCGGGATGCAACAACACTGGCCTTCATATCCGCCCAGTATGTCTTGACACGGGCAAGAGCCATCTGTGCACCCTCTATGCACACTGACCTGTTCATTGCATCAACATGCGGCACCGAACCAAGGAACTGCTGCACCAAGCTAAAATAACTCTTCGGCTCTGGCTGTTCCGGCTACAGACGACTCGCGACGTACCTCATAGCGAGTCCGGACAACCTGTTCAGCTCCGCCCAAGCGGCCAAACGGCCGGACACCGAAAGTGGGCGCTCTAGATTATGGAACTACGACCAAAACAGCTCATCCAATTTATGGTCATCCAGACCCGGGAAGTGTTCGGTCACGTCCGCGGCACTTGCCGCCAAATCCAGATAAGTGTTCGCCGCACTCCACTTCCGGTCCAACAGAGCATACTTAGGATCCCTGAACTTCATCCGCAGCATATAGGGCTTTCCAGCCGCGATATTTCCGGCCTGACGTAGCTCCTCCTTCATAGCTCTCATTGCAGAGCGAGTGTCCTTGGCCTCGGCAGTGACCTTTTCTAGGTCCTTCTGTGCCACCCTATCTTCTTCTTCACGAAGCTTACAACGGTCGGCAGCATCCTTCAATTTTATAGCCATCTCGGCCATTTCTTTCTTGCTCTGGCAGTGAGCAGCCTGTTTGGCTTTTAGCACTTCAGCCGCTTTAACGGCAGCCGCATCACTCTTCCTCGCTTGCTCCTTTGCTCGGGCAAGTTCCGCCCGAAGGTTCTCCCCGCAGTGGCACCATCTGCATTAAGCACATATGTTATAAGGCACGAGCATCAAGCTCCTCTTGTCAGATGTATTTGTATACATTACATACCTTATGCCTCGTCTAGCCGCTCATTTACAAGCGCGATGTCAGCATCTGCTACGTCAAGTTGCCGCTTTAGCTCGGCAGATTCATCCGTACGGCTAGCCACCGAACGCCTCGCCACCTACATAGGAAAGGCGACATATTATACCTGGGATTGTGATGCTCTGTGCGCCGTCATTTTTGACAACACACAGAGTCTCAGGGGCTACTATTTATACAGGGCGCATTTTATATATGCGGCTCTGTCAAAAGGTACATCTTTTCGCGTACCTCAAAACCTGTCAGTAAACTCCTAGCGGCCTCGTACAATCCGCTTTCCACGGATGAAATCCTTCTAATCACCGTGTTCATCAACACACTGTGTTCTTCTGAGATAGACGCTCGCCCGAGCAGATCCTGTAGCCCCTCCGACCGTGCACCTAAAGGTGCCGGACTAGCCCGACGACCTTTTTCAAAGTACGGATTTGGAGAAATCCTCCGAGACAACACCTCGGGGTCGCCAGCCTCGCAAGATGGTACAGCTGGGGGAGGCGTTTCGCTCTCCATCATCTCTGGACGGAGATCCCCGGAAGATGAGCTCTGCTGAGAAGGGTCGAGATCCGAACTGCAAGGTAAAATTTTGGTTATCTTCCTCAGAAAGAAAACAGGGATATCACTCATTTTAAAACCCCCCCTCTTTACTTACGGATCGTTGGAGAGCTGATCCCCTCGGGGGCACAATGCGGCCGGAGCACCCTCTGGCGCCGGACCCTCTGACGAAGATTTCTTCCCCCGCTTTGAGGCCATCGCCTCCGGGTCTTCAGAGGCGGTCCTCTTCTTTCCCTGGATAGAGGAATTCTTGATTCCTCCTTTCCTAACAGCTTCCTTCGCGAAGGCGGTAGTTTCCTTGTTCCCCTCTTCGCCTTCTTCCAAAGGCGCAATCTCCAGCATCCTGGTCAACACGGGATCCGGCGTGGTCTCAGTGAGGGGGACCGGACACCTGATAAGCTTTGCTTTCGCTATCCACTCCTGTTTGAAGGATAGCTCTTTTAAGGGCAGTGTTATGATAAATGTACGGATAGCGTGTCCGGGTACAGGGCTACTTACTTGAGTGTCCGGGCGATTGCAGCTCAGACCTGCGTCCTCGGACAAGTCCGGACACATTGCTAGTGATCCGAAGAATAATTTGTACATCTCCACGGGCGTCGTACCCATAAAGTGTTGAAGGGCTCGCGGTCCTTCCAGATTAAATTCCCATAGGCGGAGGGGGCGACGTTTGCAGGGCAGTATGCAGCGAATCAGCATAACCTGCGCCACTACCGCCAGATTGATATCTCTTTCTAGGAGATTTCGAATGCGGCCCTGCAGCAAGGGCACGTCCTTGGATGGCCCCCAGTTAAGCCCTTTATTGACCCATGATGCTAGCCGTGGTGGGGGACCCGAGCGAAAAGCAGGTGGCGCCACCCATTTGGTACCCCTGGGGGCTGTGATGTAAAACCACTCCCGTTGCCATAAGCCGAACTCCTCTTGAAAAGAGCCCTCGGGCCATGGAGCATCGACAATCTTGCTTATTATAGCACCTCCGCACTCAGCGTGCTGCCCCTCGATCATCTTCGGTTCTACCTTGAAGGTTTTAAGCCACAGTCCGAAGTGAGGAGTAATACAGAGGAAGGCCTCACACACGACAATGAACGATGAGATTTGGAGGATGGACTCCGGAGCTAAGTCGTGAAATTCCAGCCCGTAATAAAACATGAGCCCCCTCGCGAAGGGATCAATCGGGAAGCCTAGCCCCCGAGGGAAGTGAGATGTGAACACCACACTCTCGCCGGACTGGGGAGAGGGAATAGCTTGCCCTTGAGCAGGCAGCCTATGCGAGATTTCGCCGGTTAGATACCTGGCATCTCTCAGCTTTTGCACGTCTTCTTCCATAACGGAGGAAGGCATCCACCGGCCTTGGAGGTCAGAGCCGGACATCATCGAAGGTCTGAAGCGTCTGAATCTGGAGCTTTGGGTGTTGGAACTCGAGGCGAGAGGCGGATTTGATTGGATTAAAAGAAAGGAGTCGAGCCTTGGTCTCTTTATAAAGAGGTTGAATACCAAGAGCCCTCCCCTTGACCGTTTGGGACTCACTTTCAATTAAGAAGTCATACCAATGGCACGGTTGGGTTACCCACGCTCGTATTGATGAGAATCCCGGAATAAGGGGACATGATCTCTGCTTTTACAAGACTTGCCAAGGAAACCGCCTCGCTAAACGCGCTGAGGTGGGACAGTAAAGCGATTCGAATAAAGGCTTGGCTATGGCATGATGTCACGCTACGGAATACATCAACAGACTAGATTGTGCGAATATTATTCTCTCTACGGTGGTATGTGTAAACTATTTTGCAAAGCCGGACACTATCCTTGTGTTCAACATCTTCTATGAAGTATTCGAAGGAGGAACCCGCCTTGCAATGCCGAAGACAATTTGCGCGCCGGACTCGTCGTCATTGAAGCCAGGTTCAGGGGCTACTGAGGGAGTCCTGGATTAGGGGGTGTCCGGATGGCCAGACTATGACCTTTGGCCGGACTCCCGGACTATGAAGATACAAGATTGAAGACTTTGTCCCGTGTCCGGATAGGACTTTCCTTGGCGTGGAAGGCAAGCTTGGCGATGCGATATGAAGATCTCCTCCCATTGTAACCGACTCTGTGTAACCCTAGCCCTCTCTGATGTCTATATAAACCAGAGAGTTTTAGTCCGTAGGACGAACAACAATCATACCATAGGCTAGCTTCTAGGGTTTAGCCTCTCTGATCTCGTGGTAGATCAACTCTTGTACTACCCATATCATCAATATTAATCAAGCAGGAGTAGGGTTTTACCTCCATCGAGAGGGCCCGAACCTGGGTAAAAACATCGTGTCCCTTGTCTCCTGTTACCATCCGCCTAGACGCACAGTTCAGGACCCCTACCCGAGATCCGCCGGTTTTGACACCGACAAAGATCTAAAACTTATTGATGTGTCCCCTATTAAATCTTTGTTTTGCAATATGAATCTTGATGAAACTGAATATGATCTTCCTTTACCTAGAAGGCGTTCTAAGAATTTGGAGTTTCTAGATCTTGATGATGAAATTGATGAAAGTGGGATTGAAAAAAAATAAAAACCTAGATGTTGCTAAACCCACTATTTTGGATCTCAAGGAATTTAATTATGAAAATTGCTCTTTGATTGGTTGTATTTCCTTGTTGTAATCCGTGCAAGATTCTCCTCATGGTTATAGTCAAAATAAGGCCTTTACCGAACACATTGTTAATGCCTTGATGCAATCTTATGAAGAGAAACTTGAGTTGAAAGTTTCTATCCCTAGAAAACTCTATGATGAGTGGGAACCTACTATCAAAATTAAAATTAAAGATTATGAGTTTCATGCTTTGTGTGATTTGGGTGCTAGTGTCTCCACTATTCCCAAAACTTTGTGTGATTTACTAGATTTCCGTAACTTTGAAGATTGCTCTCTAAACTTGCATCTTGCGGATTCCACTATTAAAAAGCCTATGGGAAGAATTAATGATGTTCTTATTGTTGTAAATAGGAATTATGTGCCCGTAGATTTTATCGTTCTTGATATAGATTGCAATCCTTCATGTCCTATTATTTTTGGTAGACCTTTCCTCAGAATGATTGGTGCGATTATTGATATGAAGGAAGGGAAAATTAGATTCCAATTTCCCTTGAGAAAGGGTATGGAACACTTCCCTAGAAAGAAAATAAAATTACCATGCGAATCTATCATGAGAGCCACTTATGGATTGCCTACCAAAGATGGCAAAACCTAGATCTATCCTTGCTTTTATGCCTAGCTAGGGGCGTTAAACTATAGCGCTTGTTGGAAGGCATCCCCTCTTTCATCTACTTCCATCGGTAATTTACTTGGAGCTATATTTTTATTCACCACATGTTATGTGTTTTTCTTGGAGCGTCTTGTATTATTTGCGTCTTTGCTTGTTAGTTTACCACAATCATCCTTGTTGTACACACCTTTTGAGAGAGCCGTACATGATTTGGAATTTTCTAGAATACTCTATGTGCTTCACTTATATCTTTTGAGCTTGATAGTTTTGCTTATAGTGCTTCACTTATATCTTTTCAGCATAATAATTTTTTCTCTAGTACTTCACTTAGATCTTTTTGAGCACAGTGGTGGATTTTTTTTAAAGAAACTATTGATCTCTCATGCTTCACTTAGATTATTTTGAGAGTTGTTAATAGCATGGTAATTTTCTTAAAGATAATATACTTGGTATTCAAGATATGTGAAACTTTCTTTTGAGTGCGTTGAATACTAAGATAAGTTTGATGCTAGATAATTGTTTTGAGATATGGAGGTGATAATATCAAAGCAATGCTAGTTGGGGTGATTATAAATTTAAAGAATGCTTATGTTGAAGTTTGTGATTCCCATAGCATGCACGTATGGTGAACCACTTTGTGATGAAGTCGGAGCACAATTTTATTTATTGATTGTCTTCCTTATGAGTGGCAGTCGGGGACGAGTGATGGTCTTTTCCTACCAATCTATCCCCCTAGGAGTATGCGTTTTGTGCTTTGGTTTTTGATGACTTCTAAATTTTTGCAACAAGTGCATGAGTTCTTTTGATTAGTGTTTGAGTCCATGGATTATACGCACTCTCACCCTTCCACCATTGCTAGCCTCTCTAATACCACACACTTTTCGCCGGTATCATACACCCACCATATACCTTTCTCAAAACAGCCACCATACCTACCTATCATGGCATTCCCATAGCCATTCCGAGATATATTGCCATGCAACTTTCCACCGTTCCGTTCATATGACACACATTACTTCTGTCATATTGCTTTTTGCATGAACATGTAGTTGACATTGTATTTGTGGCAAAGCCACCGCTCATAATTCTTTCATACATGTCACTCTTGATTCATTGCATATCCCGATACACCGCCGGAGGCATTCATATAGAGTCATATTTTGTTCTAGTATCGAGTTGTAATTGTTGAGTTGTAAGAAAAAATAAAAGTGTGATGATCATCATTATTAGAGCATTGTCCTAGTGAGGAAAGGATGATGGAGACTATGATTCCCCCATAAGTCGGGATGAGACTCCGGACTTTATGAAAAATAAAAGAGGCCAAAGAAGCCCAAACAAAAAAAAGAGGCCAAAGAAGCCCACCAAAATAAAAAAAATAAAAAAAATGAGAGAAAAAAGATAGAAGGGACAATGCTACTATCCTTTTACCACACTTGTGCTTCAAAGTAGCACCATGATCTTCATGATAGAGAGTCTCATATGTTGTCACTTTCATATACTAGTGGGAATTTTTCATTATAGAACTTGGCTTGTATATTCCAATGATGGGCTTCCTCAAAAGTGCCCTAGGTCTTCGTGAGCAAGAAAGTTGGATGCACACCCACTTAGTTTCTTTTGTTGAGCTTTCATATACTTATAGCTCTAGTGCATCCGTTGCATGGCAATCCCTACTCACTCACATCAATATCTATTGATGGGCATCTCCATATCCCATTGATACGCCTAGTTGATGAGAGACTATCTTCTCCTTTTTTGTCTTCTCCACAACCACCATTCTATTCCACCTATAGTGCTATGTCCATGGCTCATGCACATGTATTGTGTGAAAGTTGAAAAAGTTTGAGATTATTAAAGTATGAAACAATTGCTTGGCTCGTCATCGGGGTTGTGCATGATTAAATACTTTGTGTGATGAAGATAGAGCATAGCCAGACTATATGATTTTGTAGGGATAACTTTCTTTAACCATGCTATTTTGAGAAGACATGATTGCTTTGATTAGTACACTTGAAGTATTATTACTTTTATATCAATATGAACTTTTGTCTTGAATCTTTCGGATCTGAATATTCATACCACAATTAAGAAGATTTACATTGAAATTATGCCAGAGTATCACTCCGCATAAAAAATTCTTTTTTATCATTTACATACTCGAGGACGAGCAGGAATTAAGCTTGGGGATGCTTGATACGTCTCCGACGTATCTATAATTTTTGATTGCTCCATGCTACTTTATCTACTGTTTTGGACTATATTGGGCTTTATTTTCCACTTTTATATTATTTTTGGGACTAACCTATTAACCGGAGGCCCAGCCCAGAATTGCTGTTTTTTGCCTATTTCAGTATTTCGAAGAAACAGAATATCAAACGGAGTCCAAACGGAATGAAACCTTCGGGAACGTGATTTTCTCACCGAACGTGATCCAGGAGACTTGGACCCTGCTGCAAGGAACAACCGAGGAGGTCACAGGGGTGGAGGGCGCCCCCCTGGGCGCGCCCCCTGCCTCGTGGGCCCCCTGTTGCTCTACCAACGTACTCCTTCCTCCTATATATACCTACGTACCCCCGTCAGATCAAATACGGAGCCAAAACCTAATTCCACCGCCGTAACTTTCTGTATCCACGAGATCCCATCTTGGGGCCTATTTCGGAGCTCCGCCGGAGGGGGCATCTACCACGGAGGGCTTCTACATCAACACCATAGCCTCTCCGATGAAGTGTGAGTAGTTTACTTCAGACCTTCGGGTCCATACCTAGTAGCTAGATGGCTTCTTCTCTCTTTTTGGATCTAAATACAATGTTCTCCCCCTCTCTTGTGGAGATCTATTCGATGTAATCTTCTTTTTGCGGTGTGTTTGAGACCGATGAATTGTGGGTTTATGATCCAGTATTATGTATGGAAATATTTGAATCTTCTCTGAATTCTTTTATGTATGATTGAGTTATCTTTGCAAGTCTCTTCGAATTATCCGTTTGGTTTGGCCAACTAGATTGGTAGTTCTTGCAATGGAAGAAGTGTTTAGCTTTGGGTTCAATCTTGCGGTGTCCTTACCCAGTGACAGAAAGGGTTGCAAGGCATGTATTGTATTTTTGCCATCAAGGATAACAAGATGGTTTTTTATCATATTGCATGAATTTATCCCTCTACATCATGTCATCTTGCTTAAGGCGTTACTCTGTTTTTAACTTAATACTCTAGATGCATGCTGGATAGCGGTCGATGAGTGGAGTAATAGTAGTAGATGCAGAATCGTTTCGATCTACTTGTCTCGGACGTGATGCCTATACACATGATCATACCTAGATAACATCATAATTATTCGCTTTTCTATCAATTGCTCAACAGTAATTTTTCACCCACCGTAGAATATTTATGCTCTTGAGAGAAGCCACTAGTGAAACCTATGGCCCCCGGGTCTATTCTCATCATATCAATCTCCATTACTTATTTACTTGCTTTGTTTTTACTTTGCCTTTTACTTTTTACTTTGCATCTCTATATCAAAAATACCAAAAAATATTATTTATCATCTCTATCAGATCTCACCCTCGTAAGTGACCGTGAAGGGATTGACAACCCCTAATCGCGTTGGTTGTGAGTAGCTATCGTTTTGTGTAGGTATGAGGGACTCGTGCGTGATCTCCTACTGGATTGATAACTGGTTCTCAAAAACTGAGGCAAATACTTACGCTACTTTACTGCATCATCCTCTCATCTTCGGGGAAATCCAACGCAGTGCTCAAGTGGTAGCAATGTACTTCAATTATTATCATTTTGAGTGCTCCACCAAGATGTATGTGACATGGGAGAGTAACTCATGATCCTAACTCTATGTGCATTTGCAGTCCAAAGCAAATCTTAAACCATGCACAAATTTAGGGGGAGCTGTCACATTTCACATACTTCTCAAAGCAACGATGTTTTTCAATCTTATTATAATTTGTCAAAGCTTTATCTATATGTTGTCATCAATTACCAAAAAGGGGGAGATTGAAAGTACAACTATCCCTAGGTGGTTTTGATAATTCCTAACAACATTTAGCTCATTGAGCTAACACTATTCCAAGACAAATATTTCAGGAAAGCTCAATGAATGGCATGGCATGGATGAGAAAAGTGGATCCCTCAAAATGCTAAGGATAAAACGATTGCTCAAGCTCAAAGCTCAAGACTCTACATTTTATATTTTAGTGATCCAAGATCACATTGAGCTATAGGAAAAGCCAATACTATCAAGGAGGGAAGAGGTGTCGCTTAATGAGGTTCTTGCTTCAAGTGCTTAGTGGTATGCTCCAAAACCCTCAACTACTTTCCCACATCCACATTTGACCTAAACCTAAAAGTCTAACTCGGCCCCACCGATTCTTTCTATCTGGCGCCACCGAGTTCAGATGTCATAGCCACTGCCACAAACCCTAGGCAAATTGATCTCACCGATAGGGATCTCAGTCTCACCGAGATGGGATTGTAATCTCTCTGTTTCTCTTCGTAACGTTTCGGTCTCATCGAGATGAGCGATCGGTCCCACCAAGATAGCAATCTAAACTCTCTGTTTCCCTTTCGTAACATTTCGGTCTCACCGAAATGAGCGAACCAGTCCCGCCAAGTTTACCAGACTAACTCTTTGGTTAGCTTATTACCAAAATTGGTCTCATCCAGTTTGTATAATCGGTCTCACCGAGATTATGTTATGCCCTAACCCTAACCATATCGGTCCTACCGAGTTGCATGTCGGTCCCACCGAAAACCCTAAGGGTCACTAGGTTTACTGAATCGGTCAGACCGAGTTTCTCAATTCGGTCCCACCGAGATTGGTAAATTGTGTGTAACGGTTAGATTTTGTGTGGAGGCTATATATACCCCTCCACCTCCTCTTCATTCGTGGAGAGAGCCATCAGAACAAACCTAAACTTCCAACTTACCATTTCTGAGAGAGAACCACCTACTCATGTGTTGAGACCAAGATATTCCATTCCTACCATATGAACCTTGATCTCTAGCCTCCCCCAAGTTGCTTTCCACTCAAATCTTCTTTTCACCAAATCCAAATCCTGTGAGAGAGAGTTGAGTGTTGGGGAGACTATCATTTGAATCACAAGAGCAAGGAGTTCATCATCAACACACCATTTGTTACTTCTTGGAGAGTGGTGTCTCCTAGATTGGCTAGGTGTCACTTGGGAGCCTCCAACAAGATTGTGGAGTTGAACCAAGGATTTTGTAAGGGCAAGGAGATCGCCTACTTCATGAATATCTACCGCTAGTGAGGCAAGTCCTTCGTGGGCGACGGCCATGGTGGGATAGACAAGGTTGCTTCTTTGTGGACCCTTCTTGGGTGGAGCCCTCCATGGACTCGCGCAGCCATTACCCTTCGTGGGTTGAAGTATCCATCATCGTGGATGTACGGTAGCACCACCTATCGGAACCACGCTCAAAAATCACCGTGTCTCCAAATTGCATTTGAATTCTCCAAACCCTTCCCTTTACATTCTTGCAAGTTGCATGCTTTATTTTCCGCTGCTTATATACTCTTTGCATGCTTGCTTGAATTGTGTTAAGATTGCTTGACTTGTGCTAAGTTTGCTAAAATCTGCCAAATACTAAAATTGGGAAAAGGTTAAGTTTTTATTTGGTCAAGTAGTCTAATCACCCCCCCTCTAGACATACTTACGATCCTACAGATGTCCATCCAACGGCCGTAGTGCTTCTTCAACCTCTGGTCTTGTTGCTCTAGCCGCACAAACCAGCGCCAATCGTGCCACCTGCTCCTGCCTCCCATGGCCGGCTGTGCTACCACGGAGGCCTCACCGCCCCCTACTAATCCCGCCGCTGGCCAGGCCATCCCTGTACTCACCCGCACCCCCTGTTATTCTGCGGCGACGGCAGCCTCACACCGCAGCCGAACAAGTGAACCCTCATACTCCTCTCCGTGTGGGCATCCACTGCCGAGTCTTCCCCGGCTCCACGTCGTCCCCTTCCTAGGACTCGCCGTTGTCCACCGCCCTGGTTCTCTCAGCGCGGCGTGGTCAACATGGTCAATGAACAACAATCAGAAGTAGACTATACATGGAGAGGCCGACAGCTGGGTCCACGGTCGCACACAAGGAAATGCCTCCTTATTATGCACAAAATAATAATTCCTCCACCTGACAGCAAGGACCCACCAGACGGGCCACCGTATTTTGCAAAAAAAATGTTCCCCTGACTGCTAGGACCCACCAGCTACATCTTCACACGCAAGGAAGCGCGTCCTTATCCTCCCTGACAGTTGGGACTTACCCGGTCGAAGCGTACGTAGTGTTGTCTATGTACATGCCGGTCGATCAGTCTGTCTGCCATGATGAACCGTGGCCGAGTAAGGAGCGGCAGCAGTACGTACACGCACGTACAACTAGGGTGCAAGAGAGTAAATATGGCCACGTACGTACAACCAGGGTGCAAGAAAGTAAATACGGCCATGTACGTACATATGGGCGGGGTCTCGAACACCTACTCGCGCGTACATACGGCCAGGGCTCATACACATGGCTGGGTCAGAACGGAGAAACTGCGTCATCATGTTCATCGGGAGCCAACTGGCTTGGATAGAACAGTCGATCGAAACGAGGCACGGTGTATCGTAGAACGGAGGAAACGGGCTTCTGTTCGACCGGCCACGGTCGAAACGTGATCCTGTTCATCGAGAGGGGTCTGGCGTACCACAAAACGGAGGAAACGGACTTCTCTTGGACCTCCCACTACCAAAAAATACACTTCCGTGATGATACGTGTTTGTCACAATAGGTCGCGTTTTTTGTCATGCATGTACATCCATGACGATTTTATGACAGAATCAAGATAGTCATACCTATGCTGTCGTAGAAGTGTTCCATGACATTCCCCAAATTATCATCACGGAAGTGTCCACTTCCATGATCATAAATCGCGCGTCACAGAAGTGCTTTCGTCAAGGGTGATCGACACGTGGTATCCGCCGTAACGGAATGCCGTTAAGCTATCGGGTCCGGTTTTGCAAAACTACCAGGCAATTTTCCTTACAAAAATCAACATTGGCGCCTTTAACATTTTGCTACAACTAATTTTAGATCAGATAAAGGTTAGATTCACGCTGATTAACAAAATACATGCTGATGTAAAAATATAGTGATATACAATAGGTACTTACATCAGCATTGGAGCACAGAGAATTCCCGCAAGATATTTTCCTCGAATACGATCCCAATGGAGGAAGTCTTCTATCGTTTAACCTTATTTTCTAAAAGTGAGATGGGTAAGAAACATGTAGAAAATATGATCAGAATGCTATAAAATTTCGTGATGTGAGGGTACTCACACGCTTCTTAGAATGGAGTTGACATTCTTTTGCTAGACTGGAGCGGACTAGTTCTTTGGCCACTGGAATCTGCTTATTATCAGTGGGAGTTGGGTTTCTCTGTGCTGGAGCGGTATCTATGAAAAATGGAGTTGGTTTATTATCTCCTGGCATTTGGATCTTTTGCAAAGACCTGGTTTGTAACCCTTCAGATTCTAACATAGCCGTCTTCCCCTTGCATGCCTTATATAGAAGAATGGTGATTCAGTTATAAAACATGCTACAACAATGGAATAGGTACTGAAGAATAGAAAGGCATGACATATTGACATGTATTCCCTCCATCTAGAAATAAATGGATGGGTCTAGGCATATTTTAGTTCTAGATACATCTAGTTTTATCCATTTCTGCGACATGTAATCCGGACCGGGGGGAGTATGATGTAAGAGCTAGGGATACAACAGGACAAGACAGTAAAAAAACACTGAAAAACCCACTGCAGAACCAGAGTATTCAAACCCACTGATATGAGATAGTACACTCATGTAGCTTAGGATGCAAAACTACCACGCAATTTTCCTTACAAAAATCAACATTGTGGCCTTTAATCATACATTTTGCTACAACTAAATTTAGATTAGATAAAGGTTGGATTCACGCCGATTAACAAAATACATGCTGATGTAAAAGTATAGTGATATACAACAGGTACTTACATCTACATTGGAGCACAGAGAATTCCTGCAAGAATCTTTCCTCATAAATGATACCATTGCGAAAATTCTTCTATCTGTTAAGCTTATTTTCTAAAAGAGAGATGGGTAAGAAACATGTCGAAAATATGACCAGCATGCTATAAAATTTCATGATGCAAGGATATGCACACACTTCTTAGAATGGAGTTGACATATATTTGCTGGACTGGAGCAGACTAGTTCTTTGGCCACTGAAATCTGCTTATTATCAGTTGGAGTTGGGTTTCTCTGTGCTGGAGCAGTATCTATAAAAACTGGAGTTGGTTTATTATCTCCTGGCGTTTGGATCTTTTGCAAAGGCCTTGTTTGTAACCCTTCAGATTCTAACATAGTCGTCTTCCCCTTGCATGTCTTGTATAGAAGAATGGTGCTTTAATTATAAAACATGCGACAACAAAGAGATGGAATAGGTACTGAAGAATAGAAAGGCATGACATATTGACATGTATTCCCTCCATCCGGAAAAAATGGATGGGTCTATGCGTATTTCAGTTCTAGATACATCCTTTTTTATCCATTTCGGCAACATGTAATCCGGACGGAGGGAGTATGGTGTAAGAGCTAGGGATACAACAGGACAACACAACAACAAAAACACTAGTTGAATGTAAAATTGTATGCTAGCGGAATACATACAGAAATAACTAAGGCAACATACACGTGTATGATTGGGAAACTAAGATGGCATTGCAACAGAGCACTAGAACAGCACTTCAATGTGAAAAAAACATGGTATGGCAGACAGATGAAGTACATACTGATGAATAACAATGCATAAGATATTCAGAAGCATGATGTCCAAATTAAGTAGATGGCATTGCGATAGAGTAGAATGACAGTACCTGAATTTGAAAACATGTTATCATGAATGGAATAGGTACTAAAAAACAGGAAGGCATGACATATTTACATGCATGATCAGCATGCTAAGCTCATGGCATTGCAACAGAGTAGATACACTCCAGGACATTATATGCATGTTGTACCCATATCACATGCCAAGTTAGAGCAAGGACCTTGTGGGGTGAAGAGGATTCGTCATCTTTCTGCAAGTCTTCTGAAGAATTGCCTTTACATGTTCCATCATATTGGGTATCATTGACATCAAGTTTATTGGCCTTTACATTGCTCCGTGAGGTTCTTGTGGATATATCAGTGTGTGCAATTATATCTGACATGCATGGAAGACAACTAATAGTTAGATTTATGTAATGAGTGCCTATAGGAGGTGACATAAATAGTAGGACTGGGGTTAACTAGCAGCAACAGGTCTCATAAACTAAAGGGAGAACACAGATGAAAGCTACAGAATATGTATCATTTGTACTCGAGATTAACTAGATGGCACACAAAAGTATTAAAGAACAACATAGGTAATACTAGAAGTGGTATAGTACTATAATCACCAGCCCGTGGGATAGCATTGGCTGATGGATGATAACTATGGAACATCATTACCTAAAAAACAAGTATCTTAGCTGAACTATAGAACATCGTTAACTCTTGAACAAGAACCGTAAGAGATCAGCATGAATATACAGTGAAATGTGATGATCTATTTTCCATCTTAGATGAATAATAAAGCCATAAATGTTGCACACAAGTAAGATGAGGGTACAACCTATCTGGCTGCCATCCATAGGAGTGAGCATCATGTGCTGACTTGTCGATGGCCCTGCAGTTGTTATGGCTGTCCATGTTGGGAACGCGCATTCGTTGCAGGGAACTGTTGAGTGGGGACTATAGCTCCCTTCTGGTGTATGCTTCCCTTGTTGGAGCAGCTGCGGTGAGTCGGAAGACGGTGTGTCTGAAGATGCAGATAACACATAATATTAAGAACGACATATCTCTTTGATCTGAAGAAATACACTAAGAGATCAACGGCAAGGTACGAGAGTGGTCACACGTCTGTTGACTGAAGACTAAATTGGGGTTACACGATTTTATTTTATTTTGGTACTGTTCGATCTACGCCGCATGGCTTGATGGTCGTCTTGTGCCTCCCGGCTGACACTGTTCCGAATCTTCCCCGAAGACCAGTGACCAATGGCAGAGCAGCCTGCCTCCGCCGTCCATGGCCCTGGCCAAAACCACGCTCCCCGCCCCACCGCACTGCCGTGGTTGCACCGCCCCCGGGCCAATCCACAAAGACTCCCCGTCATCCAGATCCGGCAGCAGAAGTACCTTCAACCCACGCAACTCTAAAAGATAGCCATCTAACCGCTGCTTCCGCGAGAACTTGCGCCCCCGCACCCTTACGTTAGACACCAGCCAACCGGCAGCCTAGGAGCTCCGCCGCCTCGAGGGGTGCTGCTTCAAATTGGGAATCGATTGGCCCAGAATAAAAATTCAAACAACTGACGCCTAAATAAAGTGATTTGAGATGAGGGTGCGACCTATATGGCGGCATGGTGAAGTAGGCAGGTCCAGCTGCCGAGTCGGTGAGGCCGGCGCGGTTGCGGTGGCGACCGGCGGCAGGGAAACAATGATGTCGCGACGGTCGACGGCTACGTGGAAGCAGTGCCAGGACTCTGGACGGATCCGAAGTTGGAGCCGCTCCAGCGCCATGAACAACAGCGGGGGTGAATCGGCTCCGGTACTGTTCACACAGCCATCGTTGAGGCAGCACCAGCAACACAGAGTAAGAGGCACATGGCCCAGTGCACGACGACAAATGGACAGCATCTCCAGCATTAGGGAGGAGGGCGGCTGTGAAATTGGTGCGGTGGGGGGAGCCATGGAGGTGGGGCTGAGGTTTCGCGGCTCGGGAGAAGGGAGCTTCCGGGGAGAAGGTGATTTGGCACCCATGAGGTATGACTGGGGGGGGGGATTTGGAGGGGAGTGGAACCATGTCTTACGGACGCATTTGTCTGAAATGTGAGGGGGAGTTACAGTTCTACCCTTGCCTATAGGATTCTCGGCTTGGGTCTGTGTACTAAGGGTCGGGGATAGTAGAGTAACTTTGCTTCTCTCCAAATAGTGGGCGGGAGCGATTTCGGGCGAGGATGGCGTTTTTTGAACTATAGTGGGCGCGAGCAATTTCGGGCGAGGAGAGCGTGTTTTGAAATAGTGGGCACGAGCTATTTCGGGCGAGGAGAGCGTGGTTTACCGATCATGGTTTATGAATTATTCGGCACATGTCATTTTGGCCGAGGAGAAGGCGCGCTTGGATGAAGTTACGAACCTACCCTCGATGTACAACGGGCCAATTGATGCATGTCCCACATAGGATGGTAATTTTGCGTTTCCCATTTATTTGCTCGGGCGAATTCCACCGAGCAGAGAGGATGTTTAACGGTTCGTTCAAATTTTGGGAGAACGAGCATCCATGTCTATCTTACCAAGTCGATTCGAATCAAATTTTGAAATATTAGCTTGCCACTTCTTTTTTAGGTGGAGAGATGATGCTCGGGAGTAATGTGTTTTTACATGCTCGTTGCTAGCGATTTACTATATGACAAATAGTTGACCCACTGAAAAACGCGAATCAAACCCAAAATGAAATATCTCTATTCAATGAAATAGCTCATTCACTAGGTCAAAATAGTGAACTAAATCTAAAATTGAACACCTCAATCGAGTAGCATGTTGTACAGTATTATAGTACTCCATGAACATGTTGAAAGTCAAATTAATGAACTTGTTTGATATAGCATATATCCGTTCCTGTGTGGATTGCAGACAACATGTTCTCCAATTCAAATATTTGAATGCAAGTTTATATCGAAACATGGTTTATATCAGTCTTTGATGCATAAAACGCGACCTCCCCCTCTCCCGGACTCCTGCTCTCTCTCTCTCTCTCTCTCTCTCTCTCTCTCTCTCTCTCTCTCTCGCCGGCAATCTTAAATTCTGTCGCATGCATCCGAGACAAAAACCTTGTT
>NC_041385.1:648292425-648310028 GCF_002162155.2 Triticum dicoccoides
CTCTCTCTCTCTCTCTCTCTCTCTTTGTGTGTGTGGGAGGGAGGGGGTCTTTCTAGTTCGCATGCATATATACACCGTCTATAGGTCTCTCTCGCACACTATGTATGATACTCTAGCTAGTCCAAGCTAGATATCTTGGGTGCACTCATCGTACGCACACAAATTCTTTGGCTCTTTGCCCGTAACTCTCTCACGCACCACTCTGTCGTCTCGGAGCTCTCTCCCCCCTCTCTCAAACTCTCCATCCACCTAGGTCACACATACACATGCATATCTCACTCGCACTCGATAGGCCCATCTAAAACTCTATCTCTCTCCCTCGTTCTCTCTCCATCTCACACGCACACACACACAATCTCATGCCCAGCTAGCCAAGTATGATGGTCTCTCACTCAATTGTAGGCACACACAGTCCCCCCTATATGTATGTGACTAGCTAATCTTAGTATCCATCACAAACATGTGCATGGTCTATCTCGATTTCTCTCGGGGCATCTTTCTATCGCGCACGCACCTCCCTCGATCTCCCACCCATATAGTCCCCTCACGATCTCGAGGGGATCTCTCTATCACAAACACTGTTGGGGAACGTTGCAGAAAATTAAAAATTTTCCTACGGTTTCACCAAGATCCATCTATGAGTTCATCTAAGCAACGAGTCAAGGGAGATGCATCTACATACCACTTTTTAGATCGTGAGCGGAAGCGTTCAAAAGAACGGGGTTGAAGTAGTCGTTCTCGTCGTGATCCTATCACCGGAGATCCTAGCGCCGAACGGACGGCACCTCCGCGTTCAACACACGTACGGAGTGGATGACGTCTCCTCCTTCTTGATCCATCAAGGGGGAAGGAGAGGTTGATGATGATGGCTCCAGCAGAAGCACAACAGCGTGGTGGTGGTGGAACAGCAGCACTCCGGCAGGGCTTCGCTAAGCACGTGACGGAGGAGGAAGAGTTGTAGCAGGGGGAGGGGGCGCCAGGACTTCAGGGTGCGGCTGCCCCCTTCCCCCCTCCCTTTATATAGGCCCCCAGGGGGGGCGCCGGCCCTGGGAGATACAATCTCCCAAGGGGGCGGCGGCCAAGGGGGGTGGAGTGCCCCCCAAGGCAAGTGGGGCGCCCCCCTCCCCCACCCTAGGGTTTCAACCCTAGGCGCAGGGGGTGGGCCAAGGGGGCGCACCAGCCCACTATGGGCTGGTTCCCCTCCCCACTTCAGCCCTTGGGGCCCTCCGGTTTGGGTGGCCCCACCCGGTGGACCCCCGGGACCCTTTCGGTGGTCCCGTACAATACCGGGTGACCCCGAAACTTTCCCGATGGCCGAAATACCACTTCCTATATATAATTCTTTACCTCCGGACCATTTCGGAACTCCTCGTGACGTCCGGGATCTCATCCGGGACTCCGAACAACATTCGGTATGCTGCATACTCATATTCATACAACCCTAGCGTCACCGAACCTTAAGTGTGTAGACCCTACGGGTTCGGGAGACACGTAGACATGACCGAGACGGCTCTCGGGCAATAACCAACAGCGGGATATGGATACCCATGTTGGCTCCCACATGCTCCTCGATGATCTCATCGGATGAACCACGATGTCGAGGATTCGAACAACCCCGTATACTATTCCCTTTGTCAATCGATACGTTACAAGCCCGTGACTCGATCGTCGATATCCCAATACCTCGTTCAGTCTCGTTACCGGCAAGTCACTTTACTCGTATCGTAATGCATGATCCCGTGACCAAACACTTGGTCACTTTGAGCTCATTTTGATGATGCATTACCGAGTGGGCCCAGAGATACCTCTCCGTCATACGGAGTGACAAATCCCAGTCTCGATCCGTGTCAACCCAACAGACACTTTCGGAGATACCTGTAGTGCACCTTTATAGTCATCCAGTTACGTTGTGATGTTTGGTACACCCAAAGCACTCTTACGGTATCCGGGAGTTACACGATCTCATGGTCTAAGGAAGAGATACTTGACATTGAAAAAGTTCTAGCAAAACGAACTACACGATCTTGTGCTATGCTTAGGATTGGGTCTTGTCCATCACATCATTCTCCTAATGATGTGATCCCGTTGTCAATGACATCTAATGTCCATAGTCAGGAAACCATGACTATCTTTTGACCAACGAGCTAGTCAACTAGAGGCTCACTAGGGACATGTTATGGTCTATGTATTCACACGTGTATTACGATTTCCGGATAATACAGTCATAGCATGAATAAAAGACAATTATCATGAACAAGGAAATATAATAATAATGCTTTTATTATTGCCTCTAGGGCATATTTTCAACAGTCTCCCACTTGCACTAGAGTCAATAATCTAGTTACATTGTGATGAATCGAACACCCATAGAGTTCTGGTGTTGATCATGTTTTGCTCACGAGAGAGGTTTAGTCAACGGATCTGCGACATTCAGATCCGTATGTACTTTGCAAATATCTATGTCTCCATCTTGAACATTTTCATGGATGGAGTTGAAACGACGCTTGATGTGCCTGGTCTTCTTGTGAAACCTGGGCTCCTTGGCAAGGGCAATAGCTCCAGCGTTGTCACAGAAGAGTTTGATCGGCCCCGACGCATTGGGTATGACTCCTAGGTCGGTGATGAACTCCTTCACCCAAATAGCTTCATGCGCTGCCTCCGAGGCTGCCATGTACTCCGCTTCACATGTAGATCCCGCCATGACGCTCTGATTGCAACTGCACCAGCTTACTGCTCCACCATTCAACATATACACGTATCCGGTTTGTGACTTAGAGTCATCCAGATCTGTGTCGAAGCTAGCGTCGACATAGCCCTTTACGACGAGCTCTTCGCCACCTCCATAAACGAGAAACATGTCCTTTGTCCTTTTCAGGTACTTCAGGATATTCTTGACCGCTGTCCAGTGTTCCTTGCCGGGATTACTTTGGTACCTTCCTACCAAACTTACGACAAGGTTTACATCAGGTCTGGTACATAGCATGGCATACATAATAGATCCTATGGCTGAAGCATAGGGGATGACACTCATCTCTTCTTTATCTTTTGCCGTGGTCGGGCATTGAGCCGAGCTCAATCTCACACCTTGCAATACAGGCAAGAACCCCTTCTTGGACTGATCCATTTTGAACTTCTTCAAAATCTTATCAAGGTATGTGCTTTGTGAAAGACCTATGAGGCGTCTCGATCTATCTCTATAGATCTTGATGCCTAATATATAAGCAGCTTCTCCAAGGTCCTTCATTGAAAAACACTTATTCAAGTAGGCCTTAATGCTGTCCAAGAATTCTATATCATTTCCCATCAAGAGTATGTCATCTACATATAATATGAGAAATGCTACAGAGCTCCCACTCACTTTCTTGTAAACGCAGGCTTCTCCGTAAGTCTGCATAAACCCAAACGCTTTGATCATCTCATCAAAGCGAATGTTCCAACTCCGAGATGCTTGCACCAACCCATAAATGGATCGCTGGAGCTTGCATACTTTGTTAGCATTCTTAGGATCGACAAAACCCTCCGGCTGCATCATATACAGTTCTTCCTTAAGATGCCCGTTAAGGAATGTCGTTTTGACGTCCATCTGCCATATCTCATAATCATAGTATGCGGCAATTGCTAACATGATTCTGACGGACTTAAGCTTCGCTATGGGAGAGAAAGTCTCATCATAGTCAATCCCTTGAACTTGCCGATAACCCTTAGCGACAAGTCGAGCTTTATAGATGGTGACATTACCATCCGCGTCCGTCTTCTTCTTAAAGATCCATTTGTTTTCTATCGCTCGCCGATCATCGGGCAAGTCAGTCAAAGTCCATACTTTGTTTTCATACATGGATTCTATCTCGGATTTCATGGTTTCAAGCCATTTGTTGGAATCTGGGCCCGCCATCGCTTCTTCATAGTTCGAAGGTTCACCGTTGTCTAACAACATGATTTCCAGGATAGGGTTGCCGTACCACTCTGGTGCGGAACGTGTCCTTGTGGACCTACGAAGTTCAGTAGCAACTTGATCAGAAGTACCTTGATAATCATCATTAATTTCCTCTCCAGTTGGAGTAGGCATCACAGGAACATTTTCCTGAGCTGCACTACTATCCTGTTCAAGAGGTAGTACTTCATCGAGTTCTACTTTCCTCCCACTTACTTCTTTCGAGAGAAACTCTTTTTCCAGAAAGGATCCGTTCTTGGCAACAAAGATCTTGCCCTCGGATCTTAAGTAGAAGGTATACCCAATGGTTTCTTTAGGGTATCCTATGAAGACGCATTTTTCCGACTTGGGTTCGAGCTTTTCAGGTTGAAGTTTCTTGACATAAGCATCGCATCCCCAAACTTTTAGAAACGACAGCTTAGGTTTCTTCCCAAACCATAATTCATATGGTGTAGTCTCAACGGATTTAGACGGTGCCCTATTTAAAGTGAATGTAGCTGTTCTCTAGAGCGTATCCCCAAAATGATAGCGGTAAATCGGTAAGAGACATCATAGATCGCACCATATCCAATAGAGTGCGATTACGACGTTCGGACACACCGTTTCGCTGAGGTGTTCCAGGCGGCGTGAGTTGTGAAACGATTCCACATTTTCTTAAGTGTGTACCAAATTCATGACTTAAATATTCTCCTCCACGATCCGATCGTAAGAATTTTATCTTTTGGTCACGTTGATTCTCTACCTCATTCTGAAATTCCTTGAACTTTTCAAAAGTCTCAGACTTGTATTTCATCAAGTAGACATACCCATATCTACTCAAGTCATCAGTGAGAGTGAGAACATAACGATATCCTCCGCGAGCCTCAACGCTCATTGGACTGCACACATCGGTATGTATGATTTCCAACAAGTTGGTCGCTCGCTCCATTGTTCCGGAGAACGGAGTCTTGGTCATTTTGCCCATGAGGCATGGTTCGCATGTGTCAAATGATTCATAATCGAGAGACTCTAAAAGTCCATCAGCATGGAGCTTCTTCATGCGCTTGACACCAATGTGACCAAGGCGGCAGTGCCACAAGTATGTGGGAATATTGTTATCAACTTTACATCTTTTGGTATTCACGCTATGAATATGTGTAACATTACGTTCGAGATTCATTAAGAATAAACCATTGACCATCGGGGCATGACCATAAAACATATCTCTCATATAAATAGAACAACCATTATTCTCGGATTTAAATGAGTAGCCATCTCGTATTAAACGAGATCCAGATACAATGTTCATGCTCAAACTTGGCACCAAATAACAATTATTAAGGTTCAGAACTAATCCCGTAGGTAAATGTAGAGGTAGCGTGCCGACGGCGATCACATCGACCCTGGAACCATTCCCGACGCGCATCGTCACCTCGTCCTTCGCCAGTCTCCGCTTATTCCGCAGCTCCTGCTGTGAGTTACAAATATGAGCAACGGCACCGGTATCAAATACCCAGAAGTTACTACGAGTACTGGTTAGGTACACATCAATTACATGTATATCAAATATACCTTTGGTGTTGCCGGCCTTCTTATCCGCTAAGTATTTGGGGCAGTTCCGCTTCCAGTGACCCTTCCCCTTGCAATAAAAGCACTCAGTCTCAGGCTTGGGTCCATTCTTTGACTTCTTCCCGGCAACTGGCTTACCGGGTGCGGCAACATCTTTGCCGTCCTTCTTGAAGTTCTTCTTACCCTTGCCCTTCTTGAACTTAGTGGTCTTATTGACCATCAACACTTGATGTTCTTTCTTGATTTCAACCTCTGCTGACTTCAGGAATGGTCTTCACCATCCCCTACATATTGTAGTGCATCACAAAGCTCTTATAGCTTGGTGGGAGCGACTGAAGGATTCTGTCAATGACCGCCTCATCCGGGAGGTTAATGTCCAGCTAGGACAGGCGGTTGTGCAACCCAGACATTTTGAGTATGTGCTCACTGACAGAACTATTTTCCTCCATCTTACAACTATAGAACTTGTCGGAGACTTCATATCTCTCGACCCGGGCATGAGCTTGGAAAACTAGTTTCAGCTCTTCGAACATCTCATATGCTCCGTGTTGCTCAAAACGCTTTTGGAGCCCCGGTTCTAAGTTGTAAAGCATGCCGCACTGAACGAGGGAGTAATCATCAGCACGAGACTGCCAAGCATTCATAATGTCTTGGTTCTCTGGGACGGGAGCGTCACCTAGCGTCCTTCTAGGACATATTGTTTCCTGGCAGCTATGAGGATGATCCTTAGGTTCCGGACCCAGTCCGTATAGTTGCTGCCATCATCTTTCAGCTTGGTTTTCTCTAGGAACGCGTTGAAGTTCATGTTGACATGAGCGTTGGCCATTTGATCTACAAGACATATTATGCAAAAAGTTTTAGACTAAGTTCATGATAATTAAGTTCATCTAATCAAATTATTTTAATGAACTCCCACTCAGATTAGACATCCCTCTAGTCATCTAAGTGTTAGACGATCCGAGTCGACTAGGCCGTGTCCGATCATCACGTGAGACGGACTAGTCATCGTCGGTGAACATTCTCATGTTGATCGTATATTCCATACGACTCGTGTTCGACCTTTCGGTCTCCGTGTTCCGAGGCCATGTCTGTACATGCTAGGCTCGTCAAGTTAACCCTAAGTGTTTTGCATGTGTAAAACTATCTTACACCCGTTGTATGTGAACATAAGGATCTATCACACCCGATCATCACGTGGTGCTTCGAAACGACGAACTTTAGCAACGGTGCACAGTTAGGGAGAACACTTCTTGAAATTTTTGTAAGGGATCATCTTATTCACTACCGCCGTTCTAAGTAAACAAGATGCATAAACATAATAAACTTCACATTCAATTATATAATAGTGACATGATATGGCCAATATCATATAGCTCCTTCGATCTCCATCTTCGGGGCTCCATGATCATCTTCGTCACCGGCATGACACCATGATCTCCATCATCATGATCTACATCATCGTGTCTTCATGAAGTTGTCACGCCAACGACTACTTCTACTTCTATGGCTAACGCGTTTAGCAACAAAGTAAAGTAATTTACATGGCGTTCTTCAATGACACGCAGGTCATACAAAAATAAAGACAACTCCTATGGCTCCTGCCGGTTGTCATACTCATCGACATGCAAGTCGTGATTCCTATTACAAGAACATGATCTCATACATCACAATATATCATTCATCATTCATCACAACTTCTGGCCATATCACATCACAAGACAATTGCTGCAAAAACAAGTTAGACGTCCTCTAATTGTTGTTGCATCTTTTACGTGGCTGCAATTGGGTTCTAGCAAGAACGTTTTCTTACCTACGAATAACCACAACATGATCTTGTCAACTTCTATTTACCCTTCATAAGGACCCTTTTCATCGAATCCGCTTCAACTAAAGTGGGAGAGACAGACACCCGCCAGCCACCTTATGCAACTAGTGCATGTTAGTCGGTGGAACCGGTCTCACGTAAGCGTACGTGTAAGGTTGGTCCGGGCCGCTTCATCCCACAATACCGCTGAAGCAAGATAATACTAGTAGCGACAAGCAAGTTGACAAGATCTACGCCCACAACAAAATTGTGTTCTACTCGTGCAATAGAGAACTACGCATAGACCTAGCTCATGATGCCACTGTTGGGGAACATTGCAGAAAATTAAAATTTTTCCTACGGTTTCACCAAGATCCATCTATGAGTTCATCTAAGCAACGAGTCAAGGGAGATGCATCTACATACCACTTTGTAGATCGCGAGCGGAAGCGTTCAAAAGAACGGGGTTGAAGTAGTCGTTCTCGTCGTGATCCTATCACCGGAGATCCTAGCGCCGAACGGACGGCACCTCCGCGTTCAACACACGTACGGAGCGGATGACGTCTCCTCCTTCTTGATCCAGCAAGGGGGAAGGAGAGGTTGATGATGATGGCTCCAGCAGCAGCTCAACAGCGTGGTGGTGGTGGAACAGCAGCACTCCGGCAGGGCTTCGCCAAGCACGTGACGGATGAGGAAGAGGTGTACCAGGGGGAGGGGGCGCCAGGACTTCAGGGTGCGGCTTCCCACTTCCCCCTCCCTTAATATAGGCCCCCAGGGGGGGCGCCGGCCCTGGGAGATCCAATCTCCCAAGGGGGCGGCGGCCAAGGGGGGTGGAGTGCCCCCCAAGGCAAGTGGGGCGCCCCCCCCCCACCCTAGGGTTTCAACCCTAGGCGCAGGGGGTGGGCCAAGGGGGGCGCACCAGCCCACTATGGGCTGGTTCCCCTCCCCACTTCAGCCCTTGGGGCCCTCCGGGATGAGTGGCCCCACCCGGTGGACCCCCGGGACCCTTTCGGTGGTCCCGGTACAATACCGGGTGACCCCGAAACTTTCCCGATGGCCGAAATACCACTTCCTATATATAATTCTTTACCTCCGGACCATTCCGGAACTCCTCGTGATGTCCGGGATCTCATCCGGGACTACGAACAACATTCCGTATGCTGCATACTCATATTCATACAACCCTAGGGTCACCGAACCTTAAGTGTGTAGACCCTACGGGTTCGGGAGACACGTAGACATGACCGAGACGGCTCTCGGGCAATAACCAACAGCGGGATCTGGATACCCATGTTGGCTCCCACATGCTCCTCAATGATCTCATCGGATGAACCACGATGTCGAGGATTCGAACAACCCCGTATACTATTCCCTTTGTCAATCGGTACGTTACAAGCCCGAGACTCGATCGTCGGTATCCCAATACCTCGTTCAATCTCGTTACCGGCAAGTCACTTTACTCGTATTGTAATGCATGATCCTGTGACCAAACACTTGGTCACTTTGAGCTCATTATGATGATGCATTACCGAGTGGGCCCAGAGATACCTCTCCGTCATACGGAGTGACAAATCCCAGTCTCGATCCGTGTCAACCCAACAGACACTTTCGGAGATACCTGTAGTGCACCTTTATAGTCACCCAGTTACGTTGTGACATTTGGTACACCCAAAGCACTCTTACGGTATCCGAGAGTTACACGATCTGATGGTCTAAGGAAGAGATACTTGACATTGAAAAAGCTCTAGCAAAACGAACTACACGATCTTGTGCTATGCTTAGGATTGGGTCTTGTCCATCACATCATTCTCCTAATGATGTGATCCCGTTGTCAATGACATCTAATGTCCATAGTCAGGAAACCATGACTATCTTTTGACCAACGAGCTAGTCAACTAGAGGCTCACTAGGGACATGTTATGGTCTATGTATTCACACGTGTATTACGATTTCCGGATAATACAGTCATAGCATGAATAAAAGACAATTATCATGAACAAGGAAATATAATAATAATGCTTTTATTATTGCCTCTAGGGCATATTTCCAACAAACACACCCTCTCTCCCTCCCCATGCATCCATGACATCCATGTGTCCCTCTCGACCTTTGTTCCTTGTTGGCCAGACCTCTATTGGACATGTGCTACAGGGGTGTCTCTCTCCATTGCAAACAATCACACACTAGCTATCTTCGTGTATCTCCTCGCCTCGCTTTTCCATCTCGGAGATGCATGCGTGATATGTTCGCATAAGAAACGAAAAAAACACACTCTCTCTAATTTATCGTTTGTTGTCACTTTCTCTTTCACACACATACTCTTTTTGCACACTTACTCATTCTCCTTCACACGCACTTGATCTGTCTCGACTTAGGCACTCTCCTCGGTCCATAGCATATAGATTTATTGAAAAGTCAAACATCACAAAGTTTGACCATGTACGTGGAGAAAAACAATTACATCTAGTACGACAAACATATACCATTAGATTCACCATGAGATGTAGTTTTGTATGATGTATCTTCGGTATTGTAGATATAAATAACATTTGCGTAAACCTGATCAAAGTTCCAAAGTTTGACTTCTAAAAAATTTACATGCACTGCATTATCGAGTGGATGGAATATCTCTTTCCCCTTCTCAGCTATCTGACGCACCACTCAGCCTTATCGGGGCTCCTCAATCTCTCTCAAACTTTATTGGTCAGTTTGGTTCGTGACCTGACCCTCATGCCTTGATGGCTAGTACTACCTGGTCTGGACGTGAGATCTAAAATATTTCTGCCTGGCCAGGCTTATGTGGTGCTGAAGCGTTTGGTTCATGCCTGGGCCAGGCAAAGCATCAACGTCCCATTAATCAATCCATGCAGCAATTATTTAATGCTAATATACATCCATGTTGCTGTTAGCCTCATGGCCGCACGACCAGGCACAGCCAGGCATTTGAAATCGGTCACCTGGGCCAGGCTACTTGCAGTGTCTCGAGTCCAGCCAGGCTAATTAAAGTGCAAGGGAACCCAGGCCAGGCGGGCTTTCTTTTTCACAGGGTAGCAACCAACAAGCGTGCATGAAATCCAGCCACAACCCCAGGCCAGGCAAAAGATGCCCAGGACGCAAGCCAAACTGACCTTATATCTCCCTGGTTCACACATACACACGTCTCACTCGCGCTATACATATAGACCCATCCTACACTCTCCGCCCTTGTTCTCTCTCCATGTGACACGCACCCCCCTAAGTACCATAATCCCTCACTCTATCATAGGCGCAAGCACTCCCCCTCCCCTAAGTATGATTATCTCTTACTAGCCATTAGGAACACACGTATTGTCTCCTTCCATTCATACGTCTATCTCAATATCTCTCGGGGCATCTTCTATCGTGCACACACCTTGTCACTCGATCTCCCACCCATGTAATCCCATCACGATCTCCAGGGGATCTCTCTATGACAAACATACACACTCTCCTCCCCATGTCTGCATTTTCTCCGTACGTCTCTCTCGACCTCTCTCCCTTGTTTGTCAGACCCCTCTTGGCCACATGCTAGGTGTCTTGCTCTCTCGGTTCCAAACAACCACACACTATCTCCTCACCTTGCCTTTATTGTCGAAGATGCATGTGTGATATGTTTGCATAAGACACGAACGCTTTTTCTCTACTTTTATCATGTGTTGTCCATGTCTCTTTCACACACGCACACACACTTTTTCACTCTCTCTCTCTCTCTCTCTCTCTCTCTCTCTAGTTAGGGACTCTGTCACGTCCATAAGCATATGGATGTTTTGAAAAGTCAAACCTCAGAAAATTTTGACCAGGTATATGCGGAGAAAAACATTTACATCTGGAACGATCATCAGATTCATCACAACATGTACTTACTTCATACTATCATTTATCTTTGGTATTGTAGATATAAGTAATTTCTTTATAAACTTGGTCAAAGTTTCAAAAGTTTGACTTTAAAAAAATGTTGGAACTACATTATCGAATGGAGGGAGTAGCTCTTTCTCTCTCTCTCTCTCTGCTATCTCTCACGGGCCTCCCCTCTCACTCGAACTCTCTATACCGAGGGATTATACGCTCACTATGTCAGTGTATAACTCCATATATTGTTTAGTTGACCGGTCAACCAATCCACATGATGCCTTGTCAGCTCGTGTTCTGTATCTTCGTGTGCTGGCCCATGTGGCAGTGGGTGAAAATAAGTAAACTAGAGGCCCATCTAACATGCGGTGAAGTAAACAAAGTTGAAACCACTCGGGGTAGCACCCCGCTCGCTAGTAAATTGAGGGCACATTGAGGACACACTTCTTGCGCGTGAAGGACGCACTCGCGCACAATTCACCATTGTGCAGCGGCATGCACAGAAGGACGCACTCGCGCACACCCAGCACACAACACACACCAGCACATGTGTACACCGGCATTGCCATCGGTTGAGATGGACGGTGAGGCAGCCAACAAGCGGAGGCGGCTCGAGCCAAAACCGCATCCGGCGAGCCTGGACTTCATTAGCAGCCTCCCCGACGACATGCTGCTCGTCATCATAGGCCTCCTCCCCACCAAATCTGTCGTGCAGACCGCCCTGCTCTCCCGGCGGTGGCGCCCCCTCTGGCTCTGCGTCCCCCTCAACCTCACCATCGATAGCTGCCTCTGCAACGGGGATTGCAAACGCATGGCTGCAGTCTCCAAGATCCTTTCATCGCACCCTGGGCCAGCCAGACGCCTTGACATCCGCATGTTCAGTACCAACTGCAAGGTCCAACCCAAGATTAATGTTGCACCGCGCCAGCTTCAGCTCCTGCTATCTTCCCCAGATTAATGTTGCACCCGCCCTTCTTCTCCCTCAACTCAAGCAGCTCGACCCCTTCGATGTTGTCATCTCGAAGAAGTCTATGGAGCACCTGCTCCACAGCTGTTCTGCGCTCGAGTACCTTCGTCTTGAGCAGATCCATGGGTTCATTAGCCTCCACATCGCCTCGATGAATCTCCGATGGATTATGTGTCTTGCTGGCCCCACAACAAGACATCAATTGGGAAGAGATCACTCTAGCTGTTCCACTATATGGTCATTGAGAATGCGCCTTTCCTTGAGAGATTGCTTGTATCGGATCTAGAAGGTCCAGCAAAAATCAGGGTCATTGACGCGCTGTCGTGGTTCTAAGTCTGACAGTAGTGTAGGGGGGTACTAAGGAGAGGCAAGGTCCTAGCTATGGAGTAGTTGTATACACAAGTGTTTTACGAGTTCAGGCCCTTCTGGGAGGAAGTAACAGCCCTATGTCTCGGTGGTCGGAGGCGGTCGACTGGATTATATGTGTGAGATTTACACGGGTGCGAACCCTTCTGCCAGTGGAGAGGGGTGGCTTATATAGAGGATACCAAGACCCCAGCCAGCCCACGTAGTGGAGGGTTTAAAGTACATTAAGATCAGGCGTTACGGGTAACGCCTTACATAAAGTGTCATCATGACCATAAAGACTACTTAATTACAGACCGTTTGGATACAGGGTAGATCTTGAACTCCTGGTGGTCGAGTGAGTCTTCATGGTCGAGTGTCTTCAAGTTCATCGAGTGTCTTCCAGTCTGTCGGGTGGAGTTCCTCTTGGTCGACTGGAAGACGGCTTCTTCTAAAAGATGTCCTTGGGGAGGGTACCTTGGATAGGTCTATGACCCTACCCCAGGTACATGACTTCATCATTAGCCCCCGAATGGATTGAGGTTTGAGTGAGGAAGGAGTTGATAATCTTTCCGACCTGTTTTCTGGTGTTGTGAACGTGCTTACTCTGGATCAATGACTTTCAAGTGGGGATGTCAACTTTCTTTCAGTCGCCTTGATCCATTCTTCATATCTATCGAGTGAACTTTATGAACTTGGAGATTTCCGAGCGACGGATCGCAGGAGATCTTCCGTCTGACAAGTTGTCCTGTGGTTAGCGGATTTAATGGGATCCGAATTTTGGGAAGCGCGCGAGGCGGAGAAGACCGCGGTACTCGGATGGGATAAGGCAGAGACACCTCGATTCCCTTGCCGCCTTTTTCGCCACATATCGCTCGCGCGACTGTTTCGGGATTTGACAGGATTGCCCGGGCCTACCTGTTAGTCACTCGGAAGCGACTCCATATAAGGAACCGGGCGGAGGTTTTTGAACAGTGCTCCCTCATTTTCCCCTCCCTCATCTCCAGATTCATCCGCTGCGCTCGCCTACTGCTCAGCGCCGCTGCTCCGTTCCAGCCTCGTCGGCGACAATGGTGAAGGAGAGGACGGCGGCTTTGGAGCGGGCGAAGAAGGCGACGGCGAAGGTGAAGGGGAGAGCGACCAGTCGGGGCGGATCCTCGTCATGGTCCCGCCTGTCGCAAGGTTGGATCCAGGGTGATTGGATCCACTCGACCATCACCCAGAAGGATCTCGACAACCTGGCCAGCGAAGGCCTGATCGCGCACGGGGCGGCGAGGCTCCCGAGGACGGAGTGGCAGCCGCAGCCTCAGGAGGGTGAGTGTGTCCTCTTAGCGACTCATGTCGATCGTGGGTTCTCTCTGCTGCCGCATCTTTTCTTTCGAGGGTTTCTAAACTTCTTCGGGGCTCAGCTCCACCACTTCACACCCAATTCCATTGCCTATCTTGCCGCTTTCGTATCTTTGTGCGAAAACTTCTTGGGTTGTCGGCCGCACTGGGGTCTTTTCAAACACATATTCACTTGTCGCTCTCAGATGGTGAAAAAGGCCAACCCAAACGATGAGAGAACTCAGGTAATCCAGATGTGTGGGGGTCTTGGGGTCCAGATGAGGAGTAAGAGTGCTTTCCCGGCTATGACCCTTCCCGAGTCAGTTAGAGGGTGGCAGTCGACTTGGTTCAACTGCCAAGACCAGCCGACGCTAAGGCAGTCGACTGGGCTCCCTCCCTTTTCCACGAGTCGAGTGAACAAGCCATCCTCTCTGAAAGTAGTTCCGGAGGAGAAGGCTCAGGTTAAAATGTTGATGGAACGTGTAGTCCAGCTTATTCGCGACGGTGTGACTGGCATGGATCTTCTGGAGGTTTTCCTTCGGCGGCGCATCCAACCACTCCAATACCGGGGCCACCTGATGTGTGTGTACTCTAGTACTGAA
Organism: Triticum dicoccoides; assembly: GCF_002162155.2. Taxonomy (NCBI): domain Eukaryota; kingdom Viridiplantae; phylum Streptophyta; class Magnoliopsida; order Poales; family Poaceae; genus Triticum; species Triticum dicoccoides. Next base: position 648,306,816 of record NC_041385.1, read on the forward strand.
GACACCACTCGGGTCCACCCAGAGGAGGTTGACGATGCCACATTGGAGAGGTGGATGACTGCCATCACAGGGAACAAGGACAACCCTCGTGGGGCCAGGAGGATCCCGCCACTCGACCAGTCTTATGATCCAGACAAGGTATGACCACTTATCTCCGACTGCAATCATGCTTCGTCCATTCTGTTTTGCTGTAGATCAGTCGATCAACTTTTGTCTTGTTTGTTGTCTTTCAGGCCACCACTGAGTTGTATTCGATGCCCAACGGGGCACAAGCACAGACCGAGGAGGAGGAAGGAAGTGGAGGTGAAAGTCAAGAGGAGTGGGAGTCGGACGGCCACGAGGACGATGAAGATGCAGGCTCTGATGAGGAGGAGGAGGAGGAAGAGGAGGAGGAAGTTGTGCCTCCCCGTTCTGAAAGAAGGTCCAAGCTCACCCACAACCCTGCGATCGAGCGCGGCAAGGGAGTCGTGCCTGCTGGGCAATCAACAAAACACCCTCGGACGACTTCACCGGCGCCGACTGAGAAGGCGTCAAAGCAACCCTGAGCGGCACCGACAAAATCGGCGAAGGCCCTACCGAAGATGAGGATGGAGATTCTGACTGTTTCTGGGTAATAGCATAACTCATGTTTTTCCTTTTAACATGGATATATTCTCGGTCGACTCGATCACTGACCGACTGATTTTTGAAATCGTTGTGCTGCTACTTCTGAGACTTCAGCCAGGCATGAGGATCAAGAAATGGAAGATGCTGCTACTTCTCATCCTGATATGATCTGCGCGGTTTCGCTTTCGGTTGATTGGATCTTTATTTTTGACTTTGAACTTCTTCTGCAGCTCCACCTAGCATTATCATCGATCTCCCTGACGACGACGATGAAGCGCCGCTGAGGCCGAGGAGGAGCAGGAAGGCAACTATTGGCAAGACTGCTCAGGTTGTGTCAGCACCTGAACCATTGATTCCGGAGGGGAGCAATGTTGCTCGGGCTACCGTGTCCTTTGCGGAGCCGTTGACGGTTGTCCGCCCTTCGTCGTCGAGTGCTGATCCACCTTCTCTCTTCTCCACCTACCACGTCCCGGAGGACCAAGCAAGCGCTGCCAAGGAAGCCATACGCCAAGCCGGGATTATGATGGAGCGGGTGAAGGCGATCCGAACCGCCAGCCAAGCAGCTTATGACGCGAGTTCAGCTCTTCAGAGTAATGTCCAGGTTAGTTGAACACTGACTGGAAATCTTGATGTTTGTCATGCACCCACTGGGTGTGTCAGGATTAGTGGGGGCACGCTGAGTGCACCCACTGGGTGTAGTCTTCGAGACTACGGTGGACTGCTGGCAGTCGGTTGGAGTCTTTGTATCTTGAAATTTCTCACTTTTACTTGTTTTACCCAAACTGGTCGAGTGGAATCATGGAACTGGTGGGAGCATGCTGAGTGCACCCACTGGGTGTAGTCCCCGAGACCGTGGTCGACTGCTGGCAGTCGGCTGGGTGTATTCCCCGAGACTACAGTTGAATATTTTGATTTGGTTGTAGTCTTAGAAACACTACGATTTTTCTCTTAGTCACTCGGAAGTGCTCTATCTCTGATGTCTGTCGACTGATTTTTCGCAGAAATCTTGCGACCTTGTTTCTCGTTATATTGAGTTGGAGAACAAGCATGTCCAGCTTGAACTTGATCTGAAGCTTGTCCAGGAGAACTTCACGAAGTCGAAGGAAGAGGCAAAAGGTATGCTTGGTGAGGGTCTTGATGACTGTCCTTATATTTGTCCGTTCTTGAGTCTGATCTCACTGTCCTTTTGCAGAAAAACTGAAGGATGCTCTGAAGAAGAAGGACCTTGACCTTGTCGAGGCGCAAAAAATGGCTTCGGACAAAACGAAACTTGCAGAAGAGAAGCTGGCTTCAGTCAGCAAACTTGAAGAGGAGAATGCCGCTCTGAAAGCTGCTCTCGACGTGGCCAACCAGGAGGTCACCCAACAGAAGCGTGAGAAGATAGCCCTGATTGACAAAGCTGACGAACTGGCGGGGAAGAAGAACGACTTGGAGGTTTATCTGGGAGGACTCACCAAGAAGCTATTCCTCATGCTCGAAGGTAACCCCTTATATGCGACTGGTAATTACTGACTTGTTGTAGGAACATTAGCTTATCCTCGAATCGTGTCCACAGAATTCTGCCAAAACTTTGAAGAGGAGACTAGTCGAGTGGAAACTGGCTTGGATCCCATCAACTCTCCAGTGAAAGATGAAGCTGCTATGAACGTGCTCCACCTCGAGTCTCGCATTGCTGAAGTGGTCGACTACCTTGCAAGACTGAAGGCTGCAACGTCGCGCATCGACACATCACTCTGGCCAGAGGAAACACTTTAGAACGACCTCGAGTCTCTGATGACTCGACTGAACGAAGTTCCAAGTCGAGTGCAAGAATGGAAGAAGTCTTCTGCTAGGTGTGGTGCCGACGTTGCTCTGTCCTTAGTCCGCGTCCACTACAAGGAAGCGAAAGAAGACAAGCTGGTGTCTCTCAAGGTGGCCAATACCAGGAAGCATGACTTCCGTTCTTTCATGGAGACCTTCATTGCTGCTGCCACTCGGATCGCAGACGGGATCGACCTGGACGAGTTCGTTGCGCCTTCCAGCCCTCTGCAGGAGGGGTAAAAAACTTTTACGCTTGATGTCTTAAATTTGCCTCGGAATGCCGAGTGGTCTTGTAACCGATAAACTTTAACAAGCTTGGTGCCTGAGCACTTCCGGATCTGTTAGGACGTTATCTGAACTTGGTCTTACCGTTGAATATGTTTGCATTTCCTTCACCCGGCATATATTTTAGAACTGGTGATGTACTCTTGCAGGTTGGAGTTCAGGTTGCAGTCGACCTGCATCTTGTATTTGGGGAGAAGCTCAGGAGGAGAAGGTATCAGTCGACCTGCGCTTCTGCAGCTAAATTTCCGAGTGGGAGGTCTGCTCTCCACTTGGTAGGATTTTTGATACTTAGGTGAGCAATGAGCTGCAGCTAAGCCCCTGAGTGGGAGGTCTGCTCTCCACTCGGTAGGATTTAAAAACACTTAGGCAAGCACTGGGCTGCAGCTAAGCCCCTGAGTGGGAGGTCTGCTCTCCACTCGGTAGGATTTTAAATACTTAGGTGAGCACTGGGCTGCAGCTAAGCCCCCGAGTGGGAGGTCTGCTCTCCGCTCGGTAGGACTTTAAAACACTTAGGCAAGCACT
>NC_041385.1:648310404-648343048 GCF_002162155.2 Triticum dicoccoides
ACTCGGTAGGATTTTAAAACACTTAGGCGAGCACTGGGCTGCAGCTAAGCCCCCGAGTGGGAGGTCTGCTCTCCACTCGGTAGGATTTTAAACACTTAGGCGAACACTGGGCTGCAGCTAAGCCCCCGAGTGGGAGGTATGTTCTCCACTCGGTAGGATTTTAAAACACTTAGGCGAGCACTGGGCTGTAGCTAAGCCCCCGAGTGGGAGGTCTGCTCTCCACTCGGTAGGATTTTAAACACTTCGGCGAGCACTGGGCTGCAGCTAAGCCCCCGAGTGGGAGACAGGCTCACCACTCGGTAGGATTTTTATTGTTTCTCATTGTATTTGTGCCGTAGCTCGAAGGAGAAGGTAGCAGTCGACCTGCACCTTGTCGTCCTTGCAAATCGGAATGAATTTCATACTTAGGCGAGTGCTGGACTGCAGCTAAGCCCCGGAGTGGGAGGTCTGTTCTCCACTCGGTAGGATTTTTAAACACTTAGGGGAGTATTGGACTGCAGCTAAGCCCCTGAGTGGGAGGTATGCTCTCCACTCGGTAGGATTTTAAACACTTAGGCGAGCACTGGGCTGCAGCTAAGCCCCCGAGTGGAAGGCTGACTTACCACTCGGCAGGATTTTCAAGAACTTAGGCGAGCGCTGGGCTGCAGCTAAGCCTCCGAGTGGAAGGCTGGCTTACCACTCGGTAGGATTTTATTTAAACTTAGGCGAAACAGATTCGCAGCTAAGCCTCCGAGTGGAAGGCTGGCTTACCACTCGGTAGGATTTTTTACAAACTTAGGCGAAACGGATTCGCAGCTAAGCCACCCGCTGGGGGATTGCTTTATGCGGACAAAAGTAACAACAATCACTGGGAAAATTATAACACTCTTGCTTTTGATAAGTAAATTACAGAAGTACTTTTATTACAACTCATCCGAGTGGATTCTTAAGTATAGAAGGGGCGGAGTAGATCCGCATTCCAAGCTCGTGGCTCGTCAATCTGGCGATCGACGTTGTAAAGGCGGTATGCTCCGTTGTGGAGAACTTTGGTAACAATGAAGGGGCCTTCCCAAGTAGGGGCGAGTTTGTGCGGCTTCTGTTGGTCGACTCGGAGGACCAAGTCTCCTTCTTGGAAGGCTCGGCTCTTCACGTTTCTAGCGTAGAATCGACGCAAGGCTTGCTGATAGATGGTCAATCGGATCATCGCCATCTCTCTTTCCTCTTCTAGGAGGTCGACTGCATCCTGCCGGGCTAGTTCTGCTTCGGCTTCAGAGTAGAGCTTGACTCGCGGCGCATTGTGAAGCAGGTCACTCGGCAGAACCGCTTCAGCTCCGTAGACCAGAAAGAACGGAGTCCTCCCGGTCGACCGATTTGGAGTAGTCCTCAATCCCCAAAGAACTGATGGAAGTTCGTCGACCCACGCACCTGCTGCATGCTTGAGGTCGCGCATCAACCGAGGTTTCAGTCCTTTGAGAATCAGGCCGTTTGCTCTTTCTGCTTGTCCATTCGACTGAGGGTGGGCGACTGAAGCGTAGTCGACTCGTGTGCCTTGGGAAGCGCAGAAACCTTTGAATTGATCGGAGTCGAAGTTTGACCCATTATCAGTGATGATACTATGCGGAACTCCATATCTGAATATTAATTCTCGGATGAAGCTGATGGCAGTGCCCGCATCAAGATTTCTAATGGGCTTGGCCTCGATCCACTTGGTGAACTTGTCGACTGCCACCAGTACATGGGTGAAGCCGCTCCTGCCAGTTCTCAGCGGTCCAACCATATCTAAACCCCAAAAAGCGAAAGGCCAGACGACCGGGATGGCCTTCAAGGCTGAGGGTTTGTGTGACATGTTGGAGTAGAACTGACATCCTTTACACTTGTCGACTATCTCTTTCGCCATTTCATTTGCTATGGGCCAGTAAAAACCCGCTCGGTATGCTTTAGCCACGATGGTCCGAGAGGACGCATGATGGCCACAGGTCCCCGAGTGGATGTCGTTGAGAATCATTCGACCTTCTTCCGCTGTTATGCATTTCTGACTGACTCCAGTCGTACTTTCTAAGTACAACTGTCCCCTCATGACAGTAAAGGCTTCGGATCGACGGAAGATCTCCCAAGCCTCTTCTTCATTCTCTGGGAGCTGTTTCCTCAGAATATAGGCGATATAGGGCACTGTCCAGTCGGGAGTGATGACCAGAACTTCCATGATTAAGTCGACCACAGCTGGGACCTCGACTTCAGTCGGATCTGTGGCGCTTTTTGGCTGCGGGGCTTCCTCACTGAAAGGATCTTCTTAAACTGACGGTGTGTGAACATGCTCCAAAAACATGCCACTCGGGATGGCTTCTCTTTTGGAACCTATCTTCGCCAAGTCATCAGCTGCTTGATTTTTCAGTCGGGGAACGTGATGTAGCTCTAATCCCTCAAATTTCTTCTCCAGCTTTCTGACTGCATTGCAGTAACCAGTCATGGCTGGGCTTCTGACGTCCCACTCCTTCATCACTTGGTTAACCACTAAATTCGAGTCACCATAGACCATGAGGCGACGGACGCCGAGTGAAATGGCCATACGCAACCAATACAAGAGCGCTTCGTATTCTGCCTCATTGTTGGAGGAGTCAAAGTGAATCTGGAGTACATATCTGAGCTTATCTCCTCGGGGGGACGCCAACACTACCCCGGCACTGGAACCATTCAGCATTTTAGAGCCATCAAAGAACATAGTCCAGTGTTCCGACTGAACTTGAGTCGGTAACTGTTGTTCAGTCCACTCGGCGAGGAAATCTGCTATTGCTTGGGACTTGATAGCTTTCTTTGCCTTAAATCTGATATCCAGGGGAAGGAGTTCAATCGCCCATTTTGCCACTCGACCAGTTGCATCTCTGTTGTGTAGAATCTCTGATAAGGGGGTGTCGCTGACGACTGTGATGATATGGTCAGAGAAGTAGTGAGCAACTTTCTTCGTGGTCATATAAATCCCATATACAAGCTTCTGATAATGAGGGTATCTTTGCTTTGATGGGGTTAGGACTTCAGAAATGTAATACACTAGGCGCTGAAATTTGAAGGTTTTCCCTTCTTCTTCCCGCTCGACCGTAAGTACAGTACTGACGACTTGTCCTGTGGCTGCAATGTAAAGCAGCAAAGGCTCTTTGCTGATCAGGGCAGCAAGCACCGGTTGGGTGGAAAGCAGGGTTTTTAACTCTGCAAATGCTGCGTCAGCTTCAGGAGTCCACTCGAACTTGTCGGACTTCTTCATCAGTCGGTAAAGAGGCAATGCCTTCTCACCGAGATGAGAGATGAATCGACTTAAAGCGGCCAAGCAACCAGTAAGCTTCTGAACATCATGCACACGCACAGGTCGTTTCATTCGGAGTATAGTGCCCACTTTCTCTGGGTTTGCATCGATTCCTCGTTCGGAAACGAGAAAACCGAGTAACTTTCCACCAGGAACTCCGAATGTGCACTTGGATGGGTTAAACTTGATATCATACCTCCTGAGGTTGGCAAACGTTTCACGAGGTCAGTCAGCAGGTCGGAACCTTTCCGTGACTTGACCACAATGTCATCCATGTATGCTTCCACATTCCGACTGATCTGAGTGAGCAAACACTTCTGAATCATCCTCATGAACATGGCTCCGGCATTCTTGAGGCCGAATGCCATGGTGACATAACAAAAGCACTCGAATGGGGTGATGAAAGCTGTTTTAATCTCATCGGGTCCAAACAGACGGATCTGATGGTACCCGGAATAAGCGTCTAGGAAAGACAGTCGCTCACATCCCGCAGTCGAGTCGACTATTTGGTCGATGCGGGGAAGAGGAAAATGATCTTTCGGGCAGGCCCGATTGATATGTTTAAAGTCAATGCACATGCGAAGTGACTTGTCCTTCTTGGGGACCATGACAACTTTGGCGAGCCACTCGGAGTGGTAGATTTCTTGGATAAACTTTGCTGCTAAGAGCCAAGCCACCTCTTCGCCAATGGCCTTCCTTTTCTGGACGACTGACCGTCGCAGATGTTCCTTCACAGGTTTTGCCTTTGAATCCACTCGCAGACGATGCTCAGCCAGTCCCCTGGGTACACCCGGCATGTCAGAAGGTTTCCATGCAAAGATGTCCCAGTTCTCACGGAGGAACCGGATGAGCGCTTCTTCCTATTTGGGTTCGAGTGTTGTGGAGATATGAGTCGGAGCAGCGTTGGGGTCGGTCGGGTGGATATGAACTGGGTTTGTCTCACCGGACGACTGGAACGCTGATTCTGTGGCAGGCTTCTTCGCTCGCAACAAATCACTCGGGTCTGCATTCCTCTGATGTTCCTCCCACTCTTCTGCCACCATCTGAGCATCGGCGATCTTCGAGCCTTTCTGGAAGCACTCTTCTACCTTCTTGCAATTACCAGTGACAGTGATCACGCCTTTAGGGCCTGGCATCTTCAATTTGAGGTACACGTAACATGGTCGAGCCATAAAACATGCATAAGCAGGCCTGCCCAAAATAGCGTGGTAGGCACTCTGGAAATCTACAACCTCAAATGTCAGCTTCTCTTTCCGGAAGTTCTTGGAATCGCCAAAAACCACATCAATAGCAATCTGGCCGAGTGAAGTGGCTTTCTTGCCAGGAATGACTCCATAGAAACTCATATTACTCGTGCTGAGCTTGGACATCGGAATGCCCATCCCCTCCAGTGTCTCTGTGTACAGGATATTCAGACTACTACCGCCATCCATCAGTACTTTGGTCAGTCGAGTCCCTTCAACGACCGGGTCGACCACCAGAGCCTGCCTCCCAGGGGTGGCTATGTGCGTTGGGTGGTCTGACTAGTCGAATGTAATGGCGGTTTGAGACCACTTCAGATAATTTGGGGTTGCTGGAGCAGCCATATTCACCTCTCGGTTTATCACTTTCACTCGGTTTTTGCTCTCAACGTCAGCAAAAATCATCAGGGTGGAATTGACTTGTGGATATTCTTCGTCACTGTCCTCTTTGCCCTCAACCTTGTCCGACTCTTTTTCTTTGTCCTTGGACTGCTTCCCTTGGAACTGCTGTATCAGGAGTCGACACTGTCGAGTGGTATGCTTCGGGTAAATGAAGTTACCCTCCTCATCTTTCTTGGTGTGGATGTGACATGGCAAATCCATCACGTCATTTCCTTCTTTATCCTTTAGTTTCTTGGGGTTCCAAGGCCCTCTGGGTTTCCCTTTGAACTTTCCTTGATTCAGGGCCAAGGCTTCTCCAGGAGCGGCTGGCTCGGCTTTCCGCTTTTGCTTTCGACTGGAATTTCCGCCTCCGGTGTCCTGGGCGACTGACTTGTGCTTGCCGCTCTAGAGCCGATCCTCTTCCTCACCATTGGCATATTTTGTGGCTATTTCCATCATTCGACTCAGAGACATGTCTCCGGTTCGACCAAATTTCAGGCTTAGCTCTCTGTATTTTACGCCCTCCTTGAAGGCGCAAACTGCCTGGTGATTAGATACATTCTCTACCGTGTGATGCAGTGTGATCCATCTCTGGATGTAATCCCTCAGAGTCTCATTCAACTTCTGCACACAAGATTGCAGCTCTGTCAGTCCTGCTGGTCGCTTGCATGTTCCTTCGAACGTTCTGACAAACACTCGGGAGAGGTCTTCCCACGTGTAAATGCTGCTGGGTGTCAACTGATTCAGCCATGCCATGGCTGACCCTTCCAACATAAGAGGCAGATGCTTCATGGCCACCTCGTCATTTCTGCCGCCGATCTGAATAGCCACTCGGTAGTCCTCAAGCCAAGTATTAGGCTTGGACTCACCGTTGAACTTGCTGACTCCAGTCGCCAACCTGAAGTTCGGAGGAATCACCGCAGCTCTGATGGCTCTGCTAAAACACTCTGGTCCGGAGACATGCACTCGGATGCTGGTGGGTACATCTCTGTCATTACCCTCTCTGTGGGCTCTGTTCCGGTCGACCAGACCTTGAACGATGATGGATCTCGCATCAAAGCCTGGTTCCCTGGGGTCGACTATAATCCTTCGCCCGCCACTGTGCTGGCATCTATCATCCTGCTGTCGAGGCACATATGATCCACCCCTTGGGGGAGGAGTGGGCACTCGACGTCGATCGTTGCGATTCTATCGGTGATCATACTGCTCATAGTTCCTGTACTGATCATGCCGGTCACCACGCCCTTCACGCCTCGGGGGCGATCTGGGGCTATGAGCCGACTGGACCGTATTCGCCGCCACGGATCTACTATGAATCCTGTTCCGCGACTGCGATACAGCTGAATTCTGATCTCCTGCTGCCCGGAGCAAATCTCTGATCTGCATCAAGCCTCTGCCAGCCTCTGACTGGGAAGGCTGAATCGACTCTGCTGCTAAACTCTGAATCGGAGTTTGATATACCTGAGTCAGAGGTTTAAAGAGTTGGCGTCGACTGGAGTATGGAATCCGTTGCCGCGTGTGCTCGTCAAGTGCTGCTGAAGGTTCTCTAGTCGAGTGCGCTCAGCCAGGTTGGCCAAGCGCGCGTCCTCTAAGGCGCGAGCCTCAGGGGTTTCACCAACGATCGGAGTGTGAAGCGCATCCATGTTCCGGCGACGAAGCTCTTCCCTCTGCTGCGAATTGAGGGGCTCGGGGAGGTATTCCTCATGGTCGTGCGACGGATCGCCTCCGCCGTTGCCTCCCTCGGCGCCAGGAAACCCGGGGGGAACATGCGGTCCATTGACCATCAGGACCTCCGCCGCTAGATCACTGCTATCGCACTCGGATGCAGTCTCTGCGGAGCCAGTCGAACAGGCTGTAGAGAGATTCGTCGGGCTCGATTGCTACGACTTGGGTGGTGGTCGACTGGCGAGCCACTGCATGCCTCACCCACCGTTGAAGCCTCGACCGACCGGAGCGCTTACGCCGGCGGTAAGCTGGGAGGTAGGACGACACAAAAACCAGTCGATACTGAGTCGACGGTTGCCGCAGAAGGACGCCGCGGACGCATGCTCGAAAGTGCGTAGCTCCGCGGACCGGGAGCGCATCCACGTCGAGCGGAGCCTCCTGCAGCCAGGCAGAGTCGTCGGCGATGAAGGTGAGCGCGCCGAGACGGATCTCGCGGCCCTCAACCAAAACTCCACCTGAAACCATGATGATGGGAATCGAAAAGATTGCAACTTCTCCAATAAGTCGCTAAGACACCGGCCCCATGGTGGGTGCCAACTGTCGTGGTTCTAAGTATGACAGTAGTGTAGGGGGGTACTATGAAGAGGCAAGGTCCTAGCTATGGAGTAGTTGTGCACACAAGTGTTTTACGAGTTCAGGCCCTTCTCGGAGGAAGTAACAGGCCTATGTCTCGGTGCCCGGAGGCGGTCGACTGGATTATATGTATGAGAGCTACAGGGGTGCGAACCCTTCTGCCAGTGGAGAGGGGTGGCTTATATAGAGGATGCCAAGACCCCAGCCAGCCCACGTAGCGGAGGGTTTAAAGTACATTAAGATCAGGCGTTACTGGTAACGCCTTACATAAAGTGTCATCATGACCATAAAGACTACTTAATTACAGACCGTTTGGATACAGGGTAGATCTTGAACTCCTGGTGGTCGAGTGAGTCTTCATGGTCGAGTGTCTTCAAGTTCGTCGAGTGTCTTCCAGTCTGTCGAGTGGAGTTCCTCTTGGTCGACTGGAAGACGGCTTCTTCTAAAAGATGTCCTTGGGGAGGGTACCTTGGATAGGTCTATGACCCTTGTAAGTGCATCTAGTGCCCCTTAGTGATTTTGGTGTATTGAAGACTTATAGGTTAAGGGACTAATGCGTTTGTGAGTGTACACAGGTCTATAAGTCTATGAGGAGTTTGATATTTGCAGAGAAAGTCGACCCCTAAAAATGAAGTTCTTCAACTGAAGACTTTGATATTCTGAAGACTTTCTGAAGACTTTGAAAGTGAAGAAATTGGTGTGACCTTGAAGACTTGATATTCATTAGTGGAACATGAACCGTCAAGACTTTTGTTTTCGTAGTTTCATTTTCTCCTTCTTGAGTCATAGGAAACACCGTACTGTTAAAGGGGGTCGAGGAAATACTAAGGAAAAATTTCCATGTGATGCTCAACTCAAAATCCTACACCTACCAATCCCTTCGAGTGAAGCCTTTGGGAATCTCATACAGTTCAGTCACTTTCTTCAGTGACAGAGACGAAGTTCTTCTGGTCGCTGATGAATTTGTTCTGACTGAGGAGTTAGGAATTCGTTAGTGCGAATTACCTACACAGTGAGGAACATGATAGCCCTAAGGAATTTGAGAGTCAAATTTCCGACCATTGCTGTGCTGCGCGCCAGCTGTCCCAAAATATCTTATCCACCTAACGGTCATATCATTGAGGGGCATTTATGTCTTATCATGCCAGGTTGCTCCCTAGGCTATAAATAGCGGCCCCTACAACCACTAGCTGGTTGGCTGCTCTGAGAGAACTTGACACTTGTCATTTGAGAGCAACCCATCCTTTGAGGACTTTGAGCAAAAATCATCATGTGAGGAAAATCCCAAACCCAAACACCTACAAAACCCAAAGTGATTGAGCATCACTGAAGAAATTGATCCCGCGTGGATTCGACGCTTGTTACCTTTGAAGACTGTGCTTCTTCCAGACGGTTAGGCGTCAAGGTCTAGAGCATCCAAGAGGAATTGTGGTTCGCCGAGTGACCAAGTCTGGGAAGGTTTGGAAGTCGCCTGAAGACTTACCACGAGTGATTGGACGAGGTCTGCGTGACCTTAGTTCAAGGAGAATACGGTGAGGACTGGGTGTCCTGAGCTGCGTGCTCAGAGACTGGGTGTCCGGCACTGTGTGTCCTCGAGATTAAATACTTAGCCGCTCCAACCAGACGTACAACTGAGACAGCAGTTGGAACTGGTCTACCAAATCATTGTCTTCACCAACCTACTAGTTCTATTTCCTCAACCCTTTCATTTCCTCATTACTGTGTTGAGTGTTTGTTCATATCTGTGTTTGAAGACTTTGACTGAACACTTTCTCAATTTCCTCAGTTCAATTTCTTCAGTCTGTTTGTCTTCATCTTGTGTTATCCTGTGATTACGCTTTCTGTACTCTGTGCTAGTCTTCATTTCATCATGACGACCATGCTTGTATTCTGTTATGCTTACTTCTGAGTACTTATTCCGCTGCTAATAGTTCTTCGCTAAGGAATTTTCTCACCGGCAAATTCCTCAGTGAAGAATTCATAAAAATCGCCTATTCACCCGCCCTCTAGTCATCATAACGCACTTTCAATTGGTATCAGAGCAAGGTACTCCCTTGTTCTGTGTGATTTCAGAATATATGTTGATGATATTATCTTTGGCTGTACTGACCAACGTTATAGTGATGAATTTGCCTATATGATGAGTGAAGAATATCAAATGTCTATGATGGGAGAGTTGAAATTCTTCTTAGGTCTTCAAATTCGTCAACAGCGCAATGGCATATTCATATCTCAGGAGAAATACCTCAAAGATGTACTGAGGAAATTCGGCATGCAAGATTGCAAAGGCGTCAAAATTCCTATGCCCACAAAAGGCCATCTATGCACTGATGAAAATGGTATTGACTTCGATCAAAAGGTATACCGCTCCATGATTGGTTCTTTATTGTACTTATGTGCATCTAGGCCAGATATAATGCTTAGTGTTTGCATGTGTGCCCAATTTCAAGCTGCACCAAAGGAATCACACCATAAGGCTGTGAAGCATATTCTTCGATATCTAGCTCACACACCAACACTAGGATTATGGTACCCCAAGGGCTCTGTTTTTGATCTCATTGGATATTCTGACTCTGACTATGCTGGTGATCGTGTGGACCACAAGTCAACCTCTGGCACTTATCATTTCCTTCGACTATCTTTGGTCTGTTGGTCCTCGAAGAAACAGAACTGCGTATCACTGTCTACTGCGGAAGCTGAATACATTGCTGCTGGATCGTGCTGTGCTCAACTGCTTTGGATGAAGCAAACGCTCAAGGACTATGGCGTCAACGTGAAGAATGTGCCTCTCCTCTGCGACAATGAGAGTGCCATCAAGATTTCTCACAACCCAGTTCAGCACTCGAAGACAAAGCACATTCAGATTCGTCATCATTTTCTTCGTGATCATGTGTTGAAGGGCGACATCTCTATCGAGCACGTGAAGACTGAAGAACAGCTAGCTAATATCTTCACTAAGCCCTTGGATGAGAAGAGATTTAGCAAGTTGCGGTGTGAGCTAAATATCTTAGAATCTTCAAATGTTCTTTGAAAAGGACACACATCCTAACACTTATGCAGAATTGATGACTTAGATGTGCAACACATGAAGAAACGTTTTTCTTCAATCAATGAAGAATAACACTCTAAGTATGAACAAATTAATGAAAAATTTGATTCTCAGAACCCTACGACAATTGTACGCGGTGTCTGAAATCATCATTCTTATACGGTGGGTCACGCCACCTCAAAAAGTTGAAAATATTCAAATTTGAGTTTTTCCTCAGTTTTGAAATTCTTCAGTTTTTCAAATTCTTCAACTTTTCAAAATCTTCACTGGTTCCTTCGTTTTTCTTCATTGGCTATATATATATATATATATATAAGTTTATGTCCTCTAAAGCATTCACTTATAGCTCTTTCTTCAAGTTGCTTTTTCTGCTAAGTGAATGTGATCGGACCCTTCCCTTCTATGCTATACTCAACCCAATCTATTCACAAATTCTTCATGAGCGTTCTATTTGAAACTCGTTCAAAGTCTTCACTGTGTCCTTGGCAGCTGAAGAAATTGCGAACGAAACTTTAAAACAAATCTTATCCAAATTTTCGGTTTTGCCGCACAAAATGTTCCGCATCCCACGATGCATTATTCTATTCACCCACGATCGTACACGATCTCCACTACACAGTACGTGGGTGACACATGTCGCGTGAAGGAGAAAGGGCAGGGGCACGTTCGTCCTAAATCTTTGGGCGAACAGTTTTTCACCGTGTCTATAAATACCCCTCTCCCCTTCCTCACTTCATTTAATCCGCTCGACCATCTCTCTCTCCCGCCCGAAATCCTCAAACCCTAGCGCCACCGCTACTCCATCGTCGCCGGTGAGGAAGAGCTTCGCTGCCTCGACCTCGTCGCCGCCGTACTCACGCCGACCGCGGAAATCTTCACTCCACCGCCGCCATAGCTGTCTTCCTCCGCCGAGTTAGGGCAAGGAAGATATAACCTGACGAACTTCCCGTCTGTTCTTCTCAGTTCGTCGTGTTCTTCATTTCGGGTAATTAATAGTTGCTTTTATTACTCGCTTTGATTCTCAAGCTTTCCTAAAAACCTTCAAAGGTGTTTATTCTTCAAATCTTCACATATACGAACACCTCAAACAAACTATGCTCTTGATTCGTTTCTCTAAGCAATGATTTTCCTCAAGATTCCTCAATTGTATGGATTCTCGGTCTATACAACTCTGGAACCTAAGACAAAGATCGCTTAGTGAAATTCTTCAAGGCTCATCTGGTCAAATTCCTCAAAACTTGTTCTATTCGAAAAACCTTCTCAGAACGCATATGACCTCTCCAAATTCCTCGCACCTATACTCTGTTCACAGGTACTCATGTCTGCTGCTGAATCACTAGGTTCTCATCAACTTAACTCATTTGCAGTGTTCCTCGAAGAAAAACTGCATACTTCTTCAGAGAACTCAATTGTTCAAATTCCTCAACTGAAGAATATGGCAGACGGTAAAAAGCCTCAGAAGGGAGGAAAGAAACCTGAAGTTATGACTGCGTTTGAAATCCCTGAGGAAATTTATGCTGACTATTGCACACCTGATGAAGCAAAATATGGCAAGGAAAACAAAAATCAGCGCAAGGTGCGCATTCAGAAGATTGAACGGAGATGGGCAAGGGAATGGAGGCAATACAGATATGTGACTCCAAAGTACATGAAGAAATTCGCACTCAATCCTCCGTGCCCAAGAGCTCCATTGGCACCTGGCCAAGTAGCTGACCCCACGAGCATCAAACGTGGTGAGGACTTTCCTGAAGAATGGGCTAAGCGCCAAGCCAAATTGGCAAGACAGGCCAAGGAGGCAGTGAAGAAATTCAATGAGGATTCTGCCACTGCTACTGCTACTGAGGCCTCGGTCCAACCGAGGAAATCCATGCCAAAGAAGCCTGCTCGTAAGCCAAGTGCTTCACCATCAGCGCCCTCATGGCCAAGTTCCTCAGCAGCGCCCTCACGGCAAATTCCTCAAACTGCTCCTGCTCCACTCAAGTCCTCAGCAGTTCCGACAAAGTCCTCGGCTCCTGTGCATTTGACTACATGTCAAAGGACTGCTGGTTTCTCGATTGCCTCTGGTGTCTCAGCAAGTTCCTCAGCTGCACCAATTTCATCATCTGGCCCGACTCTGCTGAAGACCAAAGCAACAGCTGGACGAGGTCCTCGGCCAAGTCCAAAGAAGAAGCAGGTCGCATTCCATGTGCCATCTGATGATGAAGCTTCTGATGATGAACTCGCAGAAATCATCAGAGACAGACAGGTGAAGGCCGCTAGAGCCAAAGGCACATCTGTGCCACTACTGTTGGATCCGAGGAAAATCCTCGATTATATTGATCTCTGGCACAAGGATCCAAACACCCCCATGCCTGATTTTCATCTGACCGCTGGTCAAAATCACATGCTGACCCATTTCATCACTGAAGAGAAATGGAAGTTTGAAAAGGCAAGAGAGATCAAGAAAGCTCAATACAGAAAGGAGAAGTTCCTGAAGAAAAACGTTGTCAAAATGACACCTGGAGAACTTCTCAAGGTCCAGACTGAAATTCAAGACCTCAGCAAAAACTTCGATGCTTATTATGCTGATTGGCAAGGGGCCAAGGTCAGATTCGTCAACCTGACGAAGAAACTCACAAATGTTGCAGCCTCAATGCAACATGAAATTCCTCAGGCTGAAGCCTCAGCTCAGCCGACTGAAGAACATGCCAGCACCGCTGATGAAGTTCAGGCTGCTGATGAAAATGCTAGTTCCAGGGCTGATGATTCCATTCCAGCCGCTGAAGAAATTGCCAGGGCATCCACTAGTGGTGCGCCTGAAGAAACTGAAGAAGTCAGGGCAACTGCCCCAGTTGCGCCTGAACAAATTCAACCAAATTCCTCAACTCCTCCTGCGCCTACACCAACTCCAATTCTTCCATGTGCATTTGATGTGAAGAAAACCAAGGCTGCAGAGCGAGCTGCAGTGAAGAAAAGGAAGGCATCAGCTGTGTCAAATTCTTCGGCTGCGAAGAAAATGAAGCCAATGACTAGCTCACTCGAAAATCCAATTGATGTCGTTCCGATTTCCTCCATGCCATCAAAGGACCTTGTTCCTTTTGGAGAAGACTATGAGATCCCCATCGGATCTGATGAAGAACATCATTCTGCTGCTTCGTCAGAGCAGATTGATGAAGAAATTGAAGTGGACGCAATCCCTTCAACGCCAGTCATTTCCTCACCTATGCCTCAGTTCACAGCTGAAGAGGCAGGTGTTGAGGAAATTGAAGATGAAGATGTGGATATTGGGTGCACCACACCTGTGATGAGTGATGACTTTTGGGAAAGTCAGCATCCCAATACTCCTCTCTTCACCCCGCTCCAACAGATTCCTCAGTCCCCTGCACCAACAGTTCAAATGGGCTCTGAAGAAACTCATCCCACTCTCTCAGTGCATGAAGAAATTCCAGCCACTAGTGCTGATGAACCTGCTACTGCTGATCCTCAGACTGCACCTATTGAGGAACAAGAAATTCCTCAGCCTGAAGAACCTGAGCTTGCGATTCCTGAGGTGGTGATGCAACTCACTGACATCCCTCTACCAAAGCAAAAGAATCCATTCTCAAGCAAACAAAAGTTCAAGGCTGAAGATTTCTTTGCCGAGCATGTATTCTTCACTGATTACAATCCATATGATTCTACTCGCATAAGGAAGAGGCGTTTCTGGACTGCCAGCCAAGCCAATTTCTATTCCTCAGTGCTCTTCAACAAAGACAAAGTCTTCGATCATGCACATATTCCTCATGTGGACATGGAATCTCTGCCCGGCTTTGAGCTAGTCCTCAGTGTTCTTCACGATGCAGGACTTCTGAATTTCTGCATTGATATATGTGACTGGAATGAAGAACTCATTCTTCAATTTTATGCAACCCTGCACATCACCGGAAACGCTGAAGACGTGAACACATGGGTATTAGACTGGATGTCTGAAAATACTCACTACAAGGCACCACCAACTGAATTGCTTCGTGCTCTACCACTCAGTCCTCCAGTTGATGATGCTCGTTGTATCTACAATGAACCAGAACTTTCAAATCACTATATGCAAGTGCCGATGAAGCCTTTGAAGCCAAGGCAGGTCCCAAGAACCAAATTCCTCGTCAAGGAATTATTGTATGTGCCTCGGACTGTCTATTGAATTCTGACGAAGACAATGAGTCCTATCAAAGGCCACGAATCAAATGATGAAGAAGTCGTTGGCATCATGAAGAATATGCTTTTCAACATCATTCATGGCGTTCCCATAAACTTCCATGATTTCTTCATGAGGACTCTGGCCAATATTGCTATGTCACCATTCGAGCTGAAGCCCTATGCTCCTTGGATAATGAGATTCATCAGGGCAAGATCTTCACTGAATTACAAAGCTGACACTCTGAACCACGGTAGCTACTTGCCTCCCATTGAAGTCCTCAAACAGACAGTTTCATGAGCTGATGATAAAGGCAAGGCCGCTGCTGTGATCGATGAAGGCATTCGTCCATTGGATGGTCAATTTCACAAGGCTGCATCTTACTCTACCAATGACGATTCTGCCACACATGACTCTGCCGCCAATACCTCAGCCAAGCAAAATCCTCAAGCCACAGCACCCAGGGTGATGACTGATCGTGAGTTACTCCTCAGTCTTCATCAGAAGGTTGATCGCAATTATAAATGGGTCAAGCGTCAGTTTGGTTCAATTCTTCACAACATGACCTCAACACACAATGCAGTGAAGAAGAACCACTACTACCTCCATGAAACCCTCAACCGCACCTGGGCTGTTCTCTCTCATGTCTACAGCGCTGTAGATCTGAAGAATATGGGTCTCAAGGAATACTTTGACTGGTCTGCACCTCCACCGAAGAAATTCAAGAAGGTCAAAGTTCCTTCCTTGGTGGCCAGCTCTTATTCTTCATCGCGTGACACTGATGAGTATGAAGATTTGGACGACACTGCGGCAGGCCCTGCTCCAACAAACAACCCCGACAACGCTGGCGCTCCTCCATCATCTTGAAATTCTTCAGGGGCGTTAGTCCTCAGTTTCAATCCTTTTGGTCATTTGATGACAAAGGGGGAGAAACCTGATTTAGTCTTCAAGCGGGTCTATATTAAGGGCATTTTTTTAAGTTACAACTCTCGTTCTTCTGAAACTTTTATTTGGATCGAGTTGTAATCTTAAACCCGATGGTGCGCTGATACTTTTGTTGCATTATGCTTTGCATGCTTATTCCTCGTTAATGACATTGCACGCATGCTGAATCTCATCAAGCACCATATTTCATCATGCATTTCAAATTCTTCATATTATATATCAAATGCGTGTATGAATTACAAGATATAGGGGGAGATCTCCATGATTCAACTCTTCAAATGTGCATTGCCTCAAAAGCAAATTCCTCACTATGCACATCTTCAGGGGGAGTTCTTCTATATATTGTAATCAAATTCCTCAATATCAGTGTATACACTTCATATGTTTATCCCCGTTGAAAACTTAACCTATGTTGTCATCAATCACCAAAAAGGGGGAGATTGTAAGTGCATCTAGTGCCCCTTAGTGATTTTGGTGTATTGAAGACTTATAGGTTAAGGGACTAATGCGTTTGTGAGTGTACATAGGTCTATAAGTCTATGAGGAGTTTGATATTTGCAGAGAAAGTCGACCCCTAAAAATGAAGTTCTTCAACTAAAGACTTTGATATTCTGAAGACTTTCTGAAGACTTTGAAAGTGAAGAAATTGGTGTGACCTTGAAGACTTGATATTCATTAGTGGAACATGAACCGTGAAGACTTTTGTTTTCGTAGTTTCATTTTCTCCTTCTTGAGTCATAGGAAACACCGTACTGTTAAAGGGGGTCGAGGAAATACTAAGGAAAAATTTCCATGTGATGCTCAACTCAAAATCCTACACCTACCAATCCCTTCGAGTGAAGCCTTTGGAAATCTCATACAGTTCAGTCACTTTCTTCAGTGACAGAGACGAAGTTCTTCTGGTCGCTGATGAATTTGTTCTGACTGAGGAGTTAGGAATTCGTTAGTGCGAATTACCTACACAGTGAGGAACATGATAGCCCTGAGGAATTTGAGAGTCAAATTTCCGACCATTGTTGTGCTGCGCGCCAGCTGTCCCAAAATATCTTATCCACCTAACGGTCATATCATTGAGGGGCATTTATGTCTTATCATGTCGGGCTGCTCCCTAGGCTATAAATAGCCGCCCCCTACAACCACTAGCTGGTTGGCTGCTCCGAGAGAACTTGACACTTGTCATTTGAGAGCAACCCATCCTCCGAGGACTTTGAGCGAAAATCATCAAGTGAGGAAAATCCCAAACCCAAACACCTGCAAAACCCAAAGTGATTGAGCATCACTGAAGAAATTGATCCCGCGTGGATCCGACGCTTGTTACCTTTGAAGACTGTGCTTCTTCCAGACGGTTAGGCGTCAAGGTCTAGAGCATCCAAGAGGAATTGTGGATCGCCGAGTGACCAAGTCTGTGAAGGTTTGGAAGTCGCCTGAAGACTTACCACGAGTGATTGGACGAGGTCTGCGTGACCTTAGTTCAAGGAGAATATGGTGAGGACTGGGTGTCCTGAGCTGCGTGCTCAGAGACTGGTTGTCCGGGACTGCGTGTCCTCGAGTTTAAATACTCAGCCGCTCCAACCAGACGTACAACTGAGACAACAGTTGGAACTGGTCTACCAAATCATTGTCTTCACCAACCTACTGGTTCTATTTCCTCAACCCTTTCATTTCCTCATTACTGTGTTGAGTGTTTGTTCATATCTGTGTTTGAAGACTTTGACTGAACACTTTCTCAATTTCCTCAGTTCAATTTCTTCAGTCTGTTTGTCTTCATCTTGTGTTATCCTGTGATTACGCTTTCTGTACTCTGTGCTAGTCTTCATTTCATCATGACGACCGTGGTTGTATTCTGTTATGCTTACTTCTGAGTACTTATTCCGCTGCTAACAGTTCTTCCCTAAGGAATTTCCTCACCGGCAAATTCCTCAGTGAAGAATTCATAAAAATCGCCTATTCACCCCCCCTCTAGTCGTCATAACGCACTTTCAACCCTACCCCAGGTACATGACTTCATCACACGCCGAAATTGACTGCGTTGGTGTATTCGTCTGCCAAATTCTCCGAACTCTTTATTGGATCCATAATCATTTAGGTACAACACTCATCTTCTTCTCTATCTTCCTGAAATTCACATTTTTAAATTTCTTCTTGATGTATTTACGACCGTCTTCCAGAAAATGATTCCCACAAGCTTGACCCAGTCCATGCGCACAGTGAAGATCTTAGCACTAAAATCTATGGTCCCCAATCTGGGTCAAGTTGTTGGATTCCTTACATGCTTTCCTTGCACGGAGAAGCTACTCATCGAGGTGAAACTTCTTTCCTATAAGTAAACGGTAAGCACAACGTAGCTCAATTTTTTTTGTAATTTTCCCAAATTACGATGACAAGTGTAGTGTTCAAAACTGTGTCTACGCACTGCACCGAAAGAAATGTTTTTAGTATTTTTTTCTCATGTGATCACCTGCATCGTTTGTATGTTGTACTACTATAGTAGCCTAGGCTAGTCATAGTGGAAAGTAACTTAGACTACTCCAGTAACTCTATGGTTACCCTAAGAGAAAGTACTACCTCCGTCCTGGTTTACTCTTCCAATTTTGTAGTATCAAAATTTGACCATAGATTTAACTGACAAAATGTTAATGCATGTCACTAAGAACTATATTGTTGGATTAGTATTTGAACATAATTTCAAATGGTGTAATTTTTAGTGACATGCATTGGCATTTTCTTAGGTAAATCTATGGTCAAAATTTTATACTAAATATGAGGTAGTATTCCCTCCGTCCCAAAATTCTTGTCTTGCATTTGTTTAGATACGGATGTATCTAACACTAAAATGTAACTAGATATATCCATATTTAGACAAATTTAAGACACGAATTTTGGGATGGAGGGAGTACAAAAGTGGGCTATGTAGGCCAAAACACGTGCCAAATTCACTTGTGATGCATTTGGCATTGATGCCCCTCCATTGCTCACCTGGTGCCCCAATCTGGATCACCTACTTTGCTCCAGTGCCAAATTAACTCACACAATGAAAATACACTGCGTTGGAGAGAGAGAGGACTGAGGCAATAAAAAACACTTGTTTGGGAGAGTGAGAGGCTGGTGTAGTTGGTTTGATTGATTTGTTTATACATGTGGGTCTGTGTGCATAGCGGTGCCAACTCTCTCACATCGCAAGAGCAGTGCCAAAATCTTTTGATTTGACATCGATGTGTATTATGTGGCATACTTTTGCGAAATATGGCATCGGCCACATAGTGGAAGGCAACAAATGCCCAAGCTCTTCACGTGCTCCTAGTTAAATGAGAGGAAACAGAAAGAGAGAGAGAGAGAGAGTGAAAAAACATCACTAGCCAGCCAACCCTATCGTATGAGCGAATGATATTGGTACCTCTTGATGACACAGAAATCTTATACAGCCAGCTGCTCTAATATGTTCTCTTCTTTTGCAGATAAAAAAAGACCCGAAAGTGAAAAATGTGTTGCACTATAACAATCTCATCGAATGCCTTGATCTCCATCTTACAGAAATTGATTTGATCGACTACCGAGGCAGCACATCTGAGATTAAATTGGCCAGGTTCTTTGTTCTGGAGGCAAGTGTGCTCAAGGTAATGAGGTTTGGTGTTCTCTGGCGGAACAATGAAAGGCGTGCTGATCACCGCAAGCGTCTAAGCCTAAATGACAAAGTCTCCGCAGAAGCTGAATTTGTTTTTGAAACATCAAGTGGCTAGAGACTCGAAAACTTATTTGCCCATTAGTGACTTTTCAGGGCGGGGGATTTTAGTTTGTACGATAATGCTGCATCCACCTAAAGTAACAAAAGTTCTTACGTAAACTTCCTAGTAATTCCCTCTTCGTAGGTGCAACATTACTCCTACACTTGTAATATCAGTTTGAAACTTGTAATATTGCCGTGTCCTATTCCTAAGTTTTCAAAATCCTGCAAATCAAACAGGTCCTGAGTTGGTGATGATGTTGTGCCTCCCATCTTTCACCAATAGCCATCGGATCTAGATCTGATGCATACAAACTAAGCTTATCCATTTTTGCAAGAAGATGCCCGCACTTGTTCCCTATTTACAAACAACTCCTTGTCTCTCACAATCAGCCTTATCTCCTCCCCACCACATCTAGAAGGCCTTGGAAAAATCTGGCGTGATGGTCGCTGCCGGCGCCGTCCACTCCCAATCTTCGTGTTCCGTGCAATGCACGGGCATCTACGCACGGGAAATTATGTCGAACAGGGCTAGTTGTAAGCAGTCTAGCTCTACAGCCATGATGATAGTGACTGCAGTCGGTGAGGCTTACTATGGTATGCCGAACACGGCGCCTATACTTAGGTGTCATCTCCAGCGCAGGGTCTTGTCACTTCACTATGAGGAGCAGCACGTAATAATTTGACCAACGGGTAGTACAGTGCTAGTACTCCTACTACATTGGTAGAACTACTACTAGTACTAGTAGCACCACGGTCTGGATTTAGGAGTACTACCACGTCCATCTGGATTTTAGTATTTGACTAGAAATATCTAGTAATGCATGTCACAAAAATGTACTACTCCCTCTGTAAATAAATACATGGTGTATTGTTTTATTCCTATCGGCAAGAGAACTTAATGTCTTTTTTCTAACTAAACACTGCATGTCATGTTTGGTAGTCTCAAGTCATTGAAAGCATGCACGGCCCACATCTCTCATTGGTTGATATGTAACAAAATAAGAAACAAGGAGGGAGTTAATGCACCGTGCCTAAGTGTTTTGGGATTATTTGGTTTTCATAAGGTGACTTACACAACATTTTTTGTTTACATGCATTAACATTTTATTAGTTAAATCAAAGGTCATAACTTGGCGCAAAATGCAAAGGGGACCTATAAACCAGTAAACATCAAACTTCTCTTGTTTGTCCCCAACTAGAGGTCCGGTGAGATGACTATATTGCACCAGCACGGAGGGGGGCACATCTTCATTGACTTACAACAACTGCTTTTGGGTGAATGACACGTGGGCCAAAGGGGTGGCTAGCCCACCTATCATATAGCCAAAGGCAGGTGTAGTAGAGGGCCGAGGAGTAGTACAAAATCCTACACACCTACGCACCCTAACCAAGGGCAAGAGTGATCACTCGAATCGCAAGATCAGTTGGCTAGAAGCTAAGCTAGACCCATGGAGGCGATGAGCGCGAGCATCAGCCGGCTGTGCCAGATGGTCCACGATGCCGGCCTGCGGCCCGGCATCGAGGAACGTCTCCAGGTAGTATTGCTTGAGGCCGCCAGGGCGAGGGGCCGCTTGGACGACAGCTTTGTCTCCTTGTTAGACGAGGTCCTCATCGGTTTCCTCGACAAGTTCACCATCGTCAAGAAGCTCGCAGACTACTTGGACATACGCCTCCGACCGACGTGCCCAGGCTCTGCGATGCCTGCCATCCTCAATGGACACTATGGTGACAACCTCTTCGACGCACTGGTGGCCCCGCGACTGCCGCCGTCGCGCTGGAGAATGTCCACCTCGAGGTCGTGCTCGCCACGCAGCGCCTGGCGCAGGAAGACACCATCGACATAATCACCCACGTCTACGCGCAAATCATCCACAAGGACTACTACATGCAAGAGGAGGACGATAGGACGCTGGCCTTCTTGGACCGCAGGGCAACCTTGGACGGCATTGTTCAGAAGCACGTTGAGCTCGCCGCTAATGCCGCTGCTCCTCACACGTCGGTTGGTGACCCGGCGCACTAGGGCGTGAGGATGTCGTTGATGGATCCGTATGTATTTTTATCTTTCCGTCAAATCCATGTAGTAGTATATGATAATACTAGTAATTATCTTACCTTTCGCATCAACTTCATAATTTTTGTACGTACTCCATGCATGAATGGCGCCAGAACCAAACTTCTCATTACTCTAGGCAAAATCCTTATTTTCTATCTATCGGTCGCGCCATGGAGCAGAACCAAATTTTACAAGTTACGTGTTCAAAAGGAAAAGCCTGCCGTGTTCGTGTTGCACCCCCACACGGTTGGTCCGGCACACCGCTCAAGCGGGAATGCGTGCGGTGTCGCATTTTCACTTACAAGTGGGACGGCAGTTAAGCAAATCGACTATCAGCAAACCCCCACCCCGCCCACCGTGCGATGGCTGAGAAAACAGGAGGGAGAAGAGATGGCTGTAGCATGGACTCCAAGAAAATTGGTGTCGGATGGGACTCATGTGGGTGGCGTGTGCCGTACTGCTAGACGTGAGTGCTAGTTATGGCCCATGCCACCCCACTATATCGAGCCTATATCGAGGTACATAGAACAAATTTCCTGGAGTCCGTGCTCAGCCCTCCTCTATCTCTCTTCTCAGCCAGCCAGCGGACGCGCGGAGCCCATCGTCTGTTTTCTCACATGCGGTCCCACATGTCAGTGAAAACACAAGAGGACCCACTGAACCTGCACATCTTTCGCCTCGACGTGCTGGTGATGAAAAACAAATCCAATAAAGATCTTCGGTGGCCGCTTTTGGAGTTACTCAAGAGTAGTAAGATTCTATTTACAGTTTAACCCAAGATGCACATCACGTGGCTTCAACTACCACTCTATTTTCTTGCATGACACGACCTGGATGCTGGATGTCCCACATGTCAACAAAAGGAGGAAGAACCCAACCAAATCTTCGGTTGTGCTCTCGGATTAGACTAGTTGTGCTAACTTAAAAAATTTATTGTGTACTCCCTCCGTCCAAAATACTTGACTTCCATTTGTCCAAAAATGGATGTATCTACATACTAAAACATGTCTAGATACACATATATTTTGACAAATAGAAGGCATGTATTGTGGAAAGGAGGGAGTAGAATGGATGCAAGTTTTTGTATTGGGAAGAAGAGTACATCGATATATTGATAGAGCGAAATTTAGTAGATGTTCTAGCACTTTTAGCTAGCATAGAGGCTAGAGATGAGACTAGTGCACTTGTTGATACTCCTACTAGAATAGAGGCTAGACCAGAGACTAGATGCGAGGAAGCAACGCCTACTTCTTTACACTCGAAGAAGAAAGAAGCACGCAAGATCGAGCCTCCGCAGATCAACAATGAATGCATCGAGAAGGCACTAATCCAACTTACAGGAGCAGTTATGGAAGTTGGATATCTTCTAGAGTAGTAAAATGTATTCTTGTGGTTCTTGTTTTCTTTAGGCTTGCTTTTCTAGTCAAAATTATCGTTGGAGTTCGTGCAAAACAGAGGTCCGTTTGGGGTCGTGCGTTGGAGTTGGCCTTACAAGTGGGACTGTAGTTGAGGAAACCGACTATCGGCAAACCCCACCTCGCCCGCCGCGCGATGGCTGAAGTTAGAGAAACGACGAGGTTGAAGAGATTGCTCTAGCATGGACTCGAAGAAATAATATGATGTCAGATGGATGTCGTGGTGGTGGCGTGTGCCGTACTCCTGGATGTGAATGCTTGTTCTGGCCCATGCCACCCTACTACTCCTACTACTTACTATATAGTACTAGTATCGAGGATTCGAGGTGCTGGTTACATACAGCGAACACATTAGCATATGGCTACAGTAAAAACACCCGCCCGACGCGCGAAGCATGTGAAGCTAGTACAAATAGTGTACTACTATTGTTGATTGGCCTCATCCGATAACCTGTTGCAATGCACGTACAATTATGTATTCGGAAAATATTTTTTGCCTCATCCCACCACTCATTCAGAGAAGCGACTCGAAAGCCATTCATAAATTTAGTAAGTTTATCATAGGCATATCATTTTATTACATACAACAGGTCATCAACCCACATTGACAACGAGGATACATTATAAATACTAAAGTTTTCACCACACAACAAATAACAAGCAATGAAATGAACTTCAACTCAACCATTCCTCGGCGTTGGAAACGCTTGCTTTGAACCACAACTGATTCTCTGGGATGGGCCATCCATTGTTGATCTGGAGACCAACGCAGGACTAATCATCCAGGCTACAGCGTCCTACTATATCAGTACCAGGGTAGGGAACCACCCAAATGTACGAGGCATAGACATAGTTGCTTCTCATAAATGGTAGTAACATTGTGTCAACAGCAGTTGTATCGCCTTTCACCATCATTGGATAGTTTTGTCCAAGGAAGAGCGAGTTTTCTCCAAGACTACCAATTTTGTACCAGGGAGAAGGAGTTGGCACTAGCACACTAGTATCCATCCCGAATACCATGCAACGGGTGTTGGAATAGGTCCGGAGAGTGCGACCATGGGAGACTACACCTGCTTCCTTAGTAGTAACATCATCAGTGGGATGTATACACACAAGAAGAGGTGATCCATCATAATTAGTTGCCAAGTGCCACAGAGTATATGGACGCTGCTCGTCCTCATGCTCATGATCATCACCATCTTCATCTCCCCCTTGGTTATAAAAATTTGCAAGTATAGGTGGTGGAATGTTCACAGGACCTTGGAAACACAAGAAGAAGGTTAATTAGTAAAGGGAAACTAGCTAACCCTCATGCATGTGGATGAAACAATTATAATTACGGTGGAAGACAAACGTACCGAAATCATAAGGATTCCATGCAAAAACAGTGCCACGAGTGGTGGCAGCAAACACAAGGCCCTCGTATTGAATTACATCACAGTACTCATCCATGTACAGAAACTGATTTTTGAGCAATATCCATCCAGTCAAACCACGAAGGACGGCAACAAGCTTGTCGAAGATAGCAACAACTTCATAGTTGTTGTAATTCCAAGAGCGGGTTGGAACTCGACAAATTGCTATCTTCCATAGAAGACAGTCACCATGATCGTATTTGAACGTGTGTACAATATCGGTGTGCTCAACCTGTGGGCAGTATGCTAAGATTTTTGGAAGTGGAACCCGGTCACGAGTGTACACATTCACAAGTTCCCACTCGCAGTTGGACCCAATGTAAACAACCCAATCTCCATTTGCGCCTGCCCAAGCCTTACCCTCAGCGATGGCATCTTAACACCATACGTATCATTATCAAGCGGTATCAACTTGCACAAGGCAAGGCCTCCATCGTCCCCACGCCAGTCATCAGGGTCACGGCGAAGAAGATAGGGGAGATCAAACCGCTCCTTGACTCTTGGGTTCCTTGTAATGATGTTATTAGTTGAGTCGAGAATGGGCTTGAACGAACCTGCCATGCTAGCCAAGGTGATGACGTCGCACCGATCAATGAGTTCCTCCACCACGTCATCTTTTAGATCGGGGCAAGAATAATGGGGTCGTTTCTGGCCTGTTCCCTCCATGGAGAAGACGATCGAACAATGGCAGAAGAAAGGGTGAAGGGCTGAAGGAAAATGGAGGAGGGAGAGGAAGAGCGTGTGACAGCAGTTCCAAATCGAGAGGGAAAGGCGAAGAGTCGGTGGACGGTTGCCAGTTTGCCACGGTTCACGAAGAGGCACCCAGCCTAGATGTCCGTTTAGAAATACTACTAGTAGAAAAGGACTCGCCGTCGTCTGACTGATATGTTGGAACGGGACCACATGTCAACAAAACATGGTGTATAATTTCTCATGCAAAATGCAATCTGGCCATGTTGGCCCGAGGTGCCGCATTAGTTATCGACCTTTATTTTTTTAATGGCGTGCCTTTTAGTTTTGAAGCACGACTAACTAGTACTGTATGCAGAGAAAATATAAACTACTCTACCACCACTCCACCTCCAGTACTAGTAGTATAAAAAAGATATAGAGGCTGGAGCTTTAGCGCTTTCTTGCTAAGGGCTGCCCACTTGCTTCTCACACTACCACCCTCTCTCCAGATCTAAAAAAGATGGCCTCTCTCTCCCTTCTCACCGGTGGTCACAGATCCGCCGGGAAGAAAAGGATGTGCAGCGTTGACGCACTCGTCGTTGGCGAGCGAGGTCACGCACTGATGACAAGGCCGTCCTCTCAGACCTAGCGCCCGCGCGGGATGGCCTTCGTCCCCAAGCTCGCTACCGTAGTGTGTGCGGAGGACGACGACCACAAGCGAAGCCACTTCCCGCCGACCCTCAGGTATGCTACCTCTTTTCAACCATGCCCTTGTTCTATTGCCCCATCTGCCACGTCGTTGCATGTGGATCTTTTTCCACTCCACCATCTTCCCAATTTGCTATCCTCTGTCTGCTGGCCACGCAGACGAAAACCATAATTTGCACTATTAAAGGAAACCCTACTTCATGCAGACTAATTCATGTCTGGGTTGAATAAGGAAAGGAAGGGAGACTGTATTGACCAAGAGAGTAGGCATCAAACCCGCATCTAGGTTGAAAAGGGGAAAATCAGTAGCTAAGGAACAAGTCTCGTGTCTCTTGGTTGAAGAAGGGTAGAAAGGCATGACAACGCAATAGAGAATGACCAGGTCGATCGGTTTGTTGTCCTCACATAGGAAAAAGGTGGCTAAAGAGAACAAAAATTGGACATAATCCACATATGTTGCCTGGATATTTGTTGCTCTGGGCAACCATACCTCCCTCACCACTCTGCGTCCGTGGAGGTACATCGTACTGGTGCGCCCACTGTCCGAATGGGCCTCCCATGCTCTTATTGCCACTTTTTTTTGCTGTTAGTATAACACCAGCAGTCAAGTCAAGCAATGCTACTACTAAAGTGATGCCACATTTAACTAATGCCGCTCTCAGTCTAATGCCACCGATAAATTTAAGCAATGTCATTTAATGTCATTGGATTATTTTAGGGTTAGCTGTTGATTGTGGATGTATTAAATATTTTTCAGCTAAGGCATTCTAATGTTGTTGCACAGCCAGTATACCAACGATGAAACTTGTTACTACCTTCAGATTTTTTCATTATTAATGCTTATAGATTACATACCTCACTTTCATGAGATAAGTTAATTTTTTTTGTATAGTGTCACCAAAATGCCAAGGCACTGATGTCATTTTATTTTGGTTAAACTGCACAAAACATTATGAAGACAAGAGGAAAGGTCAAGAGTGGGCACCTCCTCCTCCGGCTGTTCTCTTGATTCGTTCGATCAAGTTTTTATGTTTGATCGATTATCGAGATTGGGATAGCAATTTTTAAGGTCCCCCTGAGTTCGAAATGATATTTACCTTGGAGGTACATGGTTTGCAATTTTTTTATACTGTCATTAGTTAATAATGCTAGTTACCTTCAGACTTTTGTATTTGGTTTAATGCTCATGCATAGCTAGTATACCAATGCTGAAACTTGTTACCTTTACATTTTGTATTGTTAATTCTTATAGAAATCTTCCAGTGCCAGAGTTTATTGAAATCTGTTCAGTAAAATCATTGTATTGTACCCTGTAATAAACTAACTACTCTATTGTTGCACTAGCCACTAGATTAGTGTATATTTGTAGTATTCGAATGGTGTTGCATTAGCGTATGGACATAAATAAAGTGTGGAAAGCTTTCCCAGATATGTGCTCAAGAAAACTACTACCTGTTTTACTAAATACTAGACGTTTGGGTACTTTAAATTGAACCGCGAAAACGTCTTATATTAAGGAACAGAGGGTGTAGAGTTCACTCAAATTATCCAGATAAAGCTAGTCACACCTTTGTTAAATTAATGTTCATTATGTTATCGGAGGAGGTTTGTATGTTTGTCTCTAATGCCTATCGACTACATACCTGACATCATGATGTAATGTCAAGTCATTTCCTTTCGTACAATGTCACTGAATTGTCAAGGCAGTGATGGAATTTTATTTTAGTTGAACTGCACAAAATATGCTTAAAAGAAGAGGAAAGGTCAGGAATGGCTCAATTTTTCAAAAAAAACTATGTATGCCTTCCTGACATCAGCCGTTGTTGCTTTATTTATTCCTTCAAACATGTGGTTAGAAACAGTCTTGCTACCTTTTCCCATTAAGAAATTGGAATGCTTATATTTGTGAGTCTATGCTTCAACTAGTGCCACTTCTATAGTAATCACACTTTCAATATCTATGCAAACAGGGATGCTCAATTTTAGTGGAACTACACAAAAAGTACAATTGGTTCAACATTTGGAGCATGTTCTTTTCCAAACCTTTATATCCAATTGGTGGCACTATGAGATGTTCATTACGAAGGTACATGGTTTGCTACTATCTTGCTACTCTTTTTGTACTTTCATTAGATAGTAATACTAGTGGTTTGCATGTGAATTTATTGGCAGGGTGGACCTACATTGGAGGTGCAGGACATGATTCAATGATTGGATGCTCAATTTCGGTTGTATCGATTTCACCTCTTCCATCACTGCGAACATGGATATCCTTGGTCTGATGAAGAATAGGAGCTATATTTATGCTCCGAACCAGCAAATCAATTTAGTATGAAATTGTCCAGGGCAAAACATAATTGTATCAGATTGTCCAGTGCAGAACATGACAGATGCTAAGCGGAAGAGACATGTTTAAACCAAAAATACATGGTGTGGTACATGTTTACTAGCTGCTTGATATTTGTGCAGACAGAGATGTCTGCCCATTGCTATTTGGCAAACAAACAAAGTGTCCGCAATTTTGGTTGAACCGCACAAGAGAATAGTATAGTCACTGCATGCAGTGCCATTTGAAAATAGACACAGAAAGATTGGATAGTCACTTCATGGACTGTAGAAAAGTAGTATTGTACTATTTATTTGCCAACACTAGGTGCTTCATTGCTTTGGTCTGATTATACAATGGGCATCATTTTGCCTAAGTTAAAGTTTGTATTCCGAAAATAGTCTCGCGGTGTGATCGAGAGAAGACCAAATCATATTGCAGTGGATGTTCCTCCATCATGTGTGGTTCATCCTCATGGTTCCAGCTGTTGGTGAAACCACTTACATTTGCAAGAGGAATTGTAGACTTCACAAACAAATTTGTCTTTCAGTCTGTACTGAATGTTGGCCAAGAGAAGCATCCATGTTAGTAGGAAGAACATATGTTTTTTCTAGATCTTTGCTTTTGGAGCTACATATTTGTATATGATCTGTGAATCATTGAGATGCATTAACATGTTGATCTTATGTATGGGAATCGTACTAGTTAGTT
Source organism: Triticum dicoccoides (assembly GCF_002162155.2). Classification (NCBI taxonomy): domain Eukaryota; kingdom Viridiplantae; phylum Streptophyta; class Magnoliopsida; order Poales; family Poaceae; genus Triticum; species Triticum dicoccoides. The sequence goes on from NC_041385.1 coordinate 648,338,767, forward strand.
TTAGTTGCGAGGCAATATCCGAAGTGGCTGACATGGAGCGCCATATCCTCATGAGCCCCCACCGGCCCGACGTTGCTCGCCACTTCCGCCATGACCCCGCCCGTCCGCGGTAGGCGACGCCGGAGGTGGTCACTACCGGAACTAGTGTTCGGTTTTTCACCAGAAGGCAGACGGAGGGAGGAGGCATTATATCTGTCTTTAGATGACAATGCGGAGATCGAGGAGTTGTTGGAGTGCGACCGCGTGGCGGAGGAGCAGGAGTTGTTGGAGAGCGACTACCTGGTGGAGGAGCATCGTATCACCGATTTGCGCCGCCAGCGGGACATGGAGCAGCAGTGCACCGACGCTCTGAGTTGCGAGCAGAGCGCCCACAACTGGGCTGATTACGTGGAGGCCGGCGCTCGGCAAATAGTCCTGGAGGTTGTCGGGCACGCACACGTTCACGACGCCGATTTTTACTAGCAACTCGTCAAGTGGGTTTCCCGCTTGGAAGCCGAAGCTTCGGTGGACCACGCCAGCATGGAAAGGGCCAACGCGCGCGAGCAACGCGCCTTGTCGCACCTCTTGCAAGTCCGAGGTGAGGCGCAGGACGCCGGTGCCGGCATTTAGCGTGTACTACAGATGGCGGCCGGCATCGTCTAGTTGGCTAAGAGTAAGTTACTACTTGTACGCTACTAGAGTGTTAGTGGGAGTAGATAGTTAACTTGGCTATGATGGTTGTCAACGTGGAAGTTCAGTACTCTATATGTGGATCAGACCTGTTACTTTGCTCTGAATGTTGAACTTTCCGTTTGAACATATGGAATGGGCTGTTATTTTTTAAATGGGTTGTATTTGTTCACCACGGGTTTAGAGGCTGACTTGTGGGCCTACCAAGTTGACGCGTACACAATCAGGAGATGATTGTACGTGGAGAGGATGACAGCAGGGACCCGCCAAGGTCATGGAAGTACGCAAGCAAGTGCCTCCTTATTTTAAGCCAATAAAAAAATGGCTCCTCCTAGTGGATTTCTAGCATCTGGGTCCCATGCCATAGTCAACGTAGTCAATAAACGAGAGAATTGCACAACGAGCGGCTGATACCAAGGACCCAGCAGCTCACCCAGTTATTTTTGTTTTGGGTTAATTTGATAAATGTCACTCCAAATCTGGTGTATCCAAGAAATGCCACTGCAATTTCCAACATTGAAAAATGTCATTTCATGCCATTTCTAGTGGCATTTTTCGAAGTCTAGAGTGGCGTTTTTCAAAGTTTGCAAACTGCAGTGGCGTTTTTCAAAGTTTGCAAAAATTGCAGTGGCATTTTTCAAAGTTTGGAAATTGCAGTGGCATTTTTATGAATCGCCATAACTGGAGTGGCATTTATCTAGTTTGTTTTTGAGACGGAAGCAGAGTGTCAACTGGGTTGTGCGGGACACTCTGGCCTGTTTAGACAGCCTTTTCTTTTATGTTTACCACAGACCAGCCGAGTAGTTTTTTTTTCTTTCTGAAAATGGCTAGCCCGGTTTTTTTGTGATTTGTCAAGCAAGTCGCTTTATTAGGCCTGTTGGGCTGCAAATCTTTCAAGACGAGGAGAGCTTCATTCGGCTGGCCGAGAAAATGGCCTATCAGTAATGAGAAATGGGATGTACATTTTTAAAACACATCAAACCGACAATTAGTTTCAAATATCTTTTTTCATTTCGAGATTTTAAATTGCATTGATTTTTATGCGTGGACAATTTATTGGATTTTATATTATATACATTTATTTTTAAAATCAATCTGAATGTGACTCGAAATTTTGGGATTAAAAACAGTTCAGACCGCACCGACATATGCAAAATTTCGTATATTTTTTTAAATTTGGCCACAATATGGGTTGTAATGCTAACAAAAAGAATATGGGCTCCAAAAAAACCCGCAAGAATTAGCAAATGGGCTGTAAATTATTTGAAATAAGTGCAGATGGCTTCTATGCTGTTTTCCACAGATTTGAGGCTTTCCTAAAAAAAGGTTGACGCACAAGCAGTGACTGTTGGATGTCCATCCAACGGCCATCGTACTTCTTCAATCTCTGCTCTTCCTGCTCCAGCCGCTCAAACAAGCGCCGGTGGGACTGCCTGCTCCCTCCTCCCCGCGGCCGGCTGTGCTGCCGCGCAGGCCTCACCGCCCCACCATACTCCCATCGCTGGCCTAGCCATCCCTCTACTCACCCACACCTGCTGTTATTCTCCGGCGATGGCAGGCGAGCCAGTAAACCCTCATACAGTCGTACTCCCCTCCGCGTGGGAAACAACTGCCGAGTCTTCCCTGGCTCCATGTCATTCCCTTCCTAGGTCTCGCTGTCATCCACCGCCCTGGTGCTCTCGGCGTGGCGTGGTCAACATGTCAATGACCGACATGCATCTGAAGTGGACTGTACGTGGAGAGGATGACAGCTGGGTCCATGGCCGCACGCAAGGAAATGCCTCCTTATAACACGCAAAATAATGATTCCTCCACCTGACATCTGGGACCCATCGAAAGGGCCTCTGTACTTCGCTGAAAAAACGTTACCACCGCTAACAGCTCGGACCCACCAGCTATATCTTCGCACGCAAGGAAGTGCCTCCTTATTACGCACAAAAAAATGAATACTCCCCCTGCTAGCTGGGACCACCTTTGTGGGAGGCTGACTTGTGGGCCTACTAACTTGACGTGGACGGAGGGCTTTGTCAACTTAGTCAATATAAACAATTCTAGCTCCAGTGACCGTACGATGTCCATCCAACGGTCATAGTGCTTCTTCAACCTCTGGTCTTCTTGCTCCAGCCGCCCAAAGCAGTGCCGGTTGTGCCGCATGCTCCTGCCTCCTGTGGCCGGCTGTGCTGCCGCGGAGGCCTCACTGCCCCCAACCATTCCCACCGCTAGCCAGGCCCTGCGGGGACGACAGCCTCACACCGCAGCCGAACTAGTGAACCCTCGCACTCCTCTCCGCGCGGGCTTCCACTGCCGCGTCTTCCTCGGCTCTGTGTCGTCCCCTTCCTAGTCCTCGCCATCGTCCACCGCCGTGGTGCTCTCGGTGCGGCTTGGTCAACATGGTCAAGGAACGACTTCCATCGGACGTGGACTGTACGTGGAGAGGCTGACAGCTGGGTCCACGGCCGCAGCAAGGAAGTGCCTCCTTATTACGCGGAAAATAATGATACATCCACCTGACAGCAGGGACCCACCGAACGGGCCACTGTATTTCGCGAAAAAAATGTTTCCCCCCTGACTGCTGGGACCCACCAGCTATACCTTCGCATGCAAGGAAGTGCGTCCGGGCAAAAAAAATGATTCGCACCCTGACTGCTGGGACCCACCAGCTACATCTTCGCACGCAAGGAAGTGCCTGACAGTCGGGACCCACCTGGTAAAAGCGTACGTAGCATTGTCATTCTGGTCGCAAACGTGTATGTACATATATACTGCTCGATGTGGAGGCGCGCACTTGTCGTAGTAGAGGCGCGTACGTAGCATGTACACGTACGTACATCAGCCACTGTGCAAGAAATAAAATACGGCCACGTATGTGTACATACGGGTGGTGTCTCGAAGGCATACTCGCGCATACGTACGGCCAGGGCTCATGTACATGGCTGGGTCAGAACGGAGAAACAGCGTCGTCGTCGTGTTCATGGCGAGGCAACAGAATGCGTCGTGTTCATGGGGAGGCAACGGAATGCATGGGAGCCAACCGGCTGGGTCGGAACGAAATGCGTCGTCGTGTTCATCGGGAGGGCTTGGATGGAACAGGCGATGGAAACGAGGCCTGGCGTACCGTAGAATGGAAGAAACGGCCTTGTGTTTGACCGGCCATGTTCGAAACGGGATCCTGTTCATCGGGAGGGGTCTGGCGTACCGCAAAACGGAGGAAACGGACCTCTTACGGTCGAAATGGGGGTCATGTTGATTAGGAGGGGTGTGGCATACTACAAAACGGATGAAACAGACTTGTGTTGGAGCGCTACGGTCGAAACAGGGGTCCTGTTCATCGGGAGGGGTGTGGCGTACCGCAAAATGGGACTCCACGGGATACTGTTCATCTCCACCGTCGACCTCCTCCAGCCTCCACGGGCTACCGTCGACCTCCTCCAGCCTCCACGGGCTCCTGTTCATCCAGCCTCAACCGCGTGCTACTCCACCGGCTACTGTTCAACCACCCCTCCACGGGCACCCCTCCACCATCTACTGTTCATCTAGCCCTCCACGGGGTCGTCCTGTTCATCCAGCCCTCCACACCACGGGGTCCTGTTCATCCAGAGGTAACGCCACCGCT
>NC_041385.1:648343370-648368515 GCF_002162155.2 Triticum dicoccoides
AGCATCGATCGGCTTTAGTTAGCAGCATTAGAGCTACATTCGCCCGATAGGGTTCTGTTAACAGCCATCGATAGATCGCTCTGGTTCAGTAACGAGTAGCCTGCAGTGCAATCGCTCGGGTTCAGTTAGAGCCCAACGCCTCTCTCGGGTTCAGTTAGAGCCAACGCCTCGCACACACGCGCGTACGTGTACGAGAGAAACACGCATCACTCGGCCCCCGACCTCCCACCGTAACCGGGAACTCCCCAAAATTTTCCTCGCCCTCGCTTCTACCACGGTTTTTTCCATCATGGACGGCCCAAAGAATGTCATGCAGCTGCGTCTCCGGCCCGCCCAGGAAGAAAAGCCCATTTTTTGTCATGATTTTTTGTCATAGAAGTAGGAGCCCACCACATCTATGATGATACCAGGTTTTGTCACAATTATCGTCATAGAAGTGTCATATGTATCACAGAAAAAAAATTCGTTCGGCCCAAAATGTCATGGATGTGTCTTTTTTTGTAGTGTCCTATGGTCAAAACAGGGTTCTGTTGATCGGGAGGGGTGTGGCGTACCGCAAAAAGGAGGAAACGGCCTTGTGTTGGAGGCTTGAAGCTCTACGGTCGAAACAGGGGTCCTGTCCATCGGGAGGGGTGTGGCATACCGCAAAACGGGACTCCATGGGATATTGTTCATCTCCACCGTCAACTGCCTCCACGGGCTACTCTTCATCCACCGTCGGCCTCCTCCAGCCTCCACCTAATACTGTTCATCCATGGTGTCTCCCCTCCTGCCTCCACCAGCCACTGTTCATCCATGGTCTCCTGTTCATCCAGCCTCCACCGCTCATCCACCGGCTACTGTTCAACCAGCCCTCTCCACGAGGTCCTGTTTAACCACCCCTCCACGGGCTACTGTTAATCCATCCCTCCACCAGCTACTGTTCAACCAACCCTCCATGGGTAGGGATGACAATGGGGCCCCATACCCGCCAAACCCATGGGGATTTCATCTATTAGGGGGTGGGGATGGGCGAAAAACATCCCCATGGGGATATTTACCAAACTATTTTATTCCCCATAGGGTACAACGGGGATGGGGACGATATCCTATTCCCCAGACCCAATACCCATCATGGACCCAGTTAGTAACTGTGATACTGCGGTCAACCTTAAAATATTCACAAACAAACTTGCAAAAACAAAAAAGCTCTGAGAAACCTTAAATATATCTCACATCCTCACCTCAGCTGCCACCATGACCAAGAAGTCAATACGACCTAGATAGGCGTTAGCAGGACAAGGACAACACCGTGTATGTATGTTGATTATAGGGTGTCATATTATCTATATGAGTATTTGTTTATGGGGATGCGGACCCTAATGGGGCCCTATTCCCAAGTGGGGCATGGGTATGGGGAAATTTCATCCCCAGTCATGTAAATGGGGATGGGGATGGGATGATAGGGAATAGATGGTGATGGGGATGTTGTAGGTATCCCCGTAGGGGATTGTCCCCATTGCCATCCCTATCCACGGGGTCATGTTCATCCAGCCCTCCACGTGGTCCTGTTCATCGACCCCTAACCGGCTCAATCGATCGGGGTCCTGTTCATCCAGCGGCAATGTCCTCTACTACCACGGGGTCCTGTTCATCCAACCCCCCCACTGGGAACTGTTCATCCACCCCCCCCAACAACGCTCATTGTTCATCAAGGGAAGGAGGTAGCAGGGTTCGATCGGCTTCAGTTAGCAGCAGTAGCGAAGGAATCACTCGATCGGGTTGAGTTAACAGCTAGATCGATCGATCACTCGGGTTCAGTAACGCATAGCCTACAGTGCAATCGTGTGGGTTAAGTAGGTGAACGCCTTGCTCGGGTTCAGTTAGAGCCCAATGCCTCGCACCCACGCGCGTACGTGTATGAGAGAAACGCGCATCGCTCGGCCCCGACCACCCACCATAACCGGGAACTCCCCGATATTTTCCTCGCCCTCGCTTCTACCATGGTTTTTTCTGTCATGGACGGCCCAAAGAATGTCATGCAGCTGCGTCTCTAGCCCGCCCAGGATGAAAAGCCCATTTTATGTCATGATTTTTTGTCATATAAGTAGGAGCCCATCACATCTATGATGATACCGGGTTTTGTCACAATTATCGTCATAGAAGTGTCATAAGCATGACAGGAAAAAAACTTCAGCCCAAAATGTCATGGATGTGTCTTTTTTTGTAGTGTATGGGTCCATAGTAGCTAGATGACTTCTTCTCTCTGTTTGATCTTCAATACATTCTCCTCGATGTTCTTGAAGTTTTATCCGATGTAACCACTTTTTGCGGTGTATTTGTTGGGATCCGGTAAATTGTGAGTTTATGATCAGATCTATCCATGAATATTACTTGAATTTTCTTTGGACTCTTTTATGCATGATTACTATAGCTTATTCTCTCTATTTGGTTTGGCCAACTAGATTGATTTATCTTGCAATGGGAGAGGTGTTTTGTAATGAGTTCGATCTTGCAGTGCTCAATCCCAGCGACAGAAGGGGACATGACATGTATGTATCGTTCCTATTAAGGGAAAGAAGATGAGGTTTATTCATACGTGAGTTTATCTTGTCTACATCATGTCATCTTGCTGAAGGTGGTACTCCATTCTTTATGAACATAATACTCTAGATGCATGCTGGATAGTGGTCGATGTGTGGAGTAATAGTAGTAGATGCAGGCAGGAGTCAGTCTACTTGTCTCAGATGTGATGCCTATATATGATCATTGCCTTGGATGTCGTCATAATTATTTCCTTTTATATCAATTTCCCAACAGTAATTTGTTTACCCACCGTATGTTATTTTCAAGAGAGAAACCTCTAGTGAAAACTATGGCCCCGGGTCTATCTTTTATTTATTTTATTAAAACAAAAAACACCTTGCTGCGTTTTTACTTTATTTATTTTATTTTGTATTTTTGTCTGATCTATCTATCAAACACCATACAATTTAATCTTGCTCGTAATCATTGAGGGATTGACAACCTCTTGTTCGCGTTGGGTTGCAAGGATTTTTTGTTTGTGTACAAAGTGCTGCTAACGAGGTGTTGCTTGGTTCTCCTACTAGATTGATAACAATGATTCTTAACTAAGAGAAATACTTATCTCTACTATACTGCATCATCCTCTTATCTTCGGGGAAATCCCAACGCAGTTCGCAAGTAGCATTCTCCCCTTATATTGTACCGGGGGCACCACAGTGGCCACCAATAGCGTGCATGATACATTGCACATGGTCGACACAACTTGCTCGACCCACATGGATCCCTTAGGGTGTTTTAGCTGTAGTGTGTGGCAGCCAAAGGCAGTTCCTGGGGACGTGTTCCACCTTGCTGCCATCAGCTCATCAGGTCCCATCGGTCAACGACAGAGAGTTGATGTAGACATGACGCACTCCGCGTGGCTGGAGTCAAAAGTGGGGAGGGGGCACCAGTCATGTATTTGATAAGTGCCACTCTTTATCACCTCAGACTTCATCAAACGAGCGTATTGTACCAGCATGAGGGGCCTTGACGGGGCATAGACCATCGTAGGCACACATGTTCTGCCTTAAAAGCACCGATCAGCCATCAGGGCTATAAGAGAGCTCCACTGGCCTCTCATTGAATGTTTGGTAGGCTGGTGCCCCCTGAAGGATCCACCAGAGACGAGCTCATGCTCAGAGGATTTGAAGGTGCTCGGTATTGGGAAACATAGTAGAAAACAGAAAAATCACACCTACGCACAACCAGGATCAATATGAAGATGTATAACGGGTTGAGATCACGATCTTTACCGTCACCGAGTTGCAGCGGAAGAAGATCATGCTGGTGTAGACGTACTTGGAGTCCCTTGAACTGTCGATGAATGATCCTGCGAACCACCCACTTATACGTCTCCAATGTATCTATAATTTTTGATTGTTCCATGCTATTACAGTATCAATCTTGGATGTTTTATATGTAACTTTATATCATTTTCTGGGACAAACCTATTAACCTAGTGCCCAGTCCCAGTTGCTATTTTTTGCTTGTTTTTTGGCTTTTCAGAAATCAATATCAAATAGATCCAAACAGAGAAAAATCTTTCGATTAATTTTTCTGGAGCAGAAGAGACCCAAAAAGTTTGAGAGAAAACCAGAAGAGCCACGAGGGAGCGACAAGCTCGCTAGGCGCGCCCCAGGGGGCACGCCCCCAGGCTTGTGGGCCCCTTGTGGCACCGCTTGACATAATTCCGCCACTATAAATTCCCAAATATTCCCAATATAGCAGAGAGCCACCCGAAACACTTTTTCCACCTCCACAAGCTTCCGTTCTTCCGTGATCCCATCTAGAGGCCTTTTTCAGTACTCTACCAGAGGGGGAATCAATCACGGAGGGCTTCTACATTATCCTCATTGCCCTATTGATGATGCGTGAGTAGTTTACCATAGACCTATGAGTCCATAGCTAGTAGATAGATGGCTTTTTCTCTCTCTTTGATCTTCAATACCATGTTCTCCATGATCTTCTTGGAGTTCTATCAGATGTAATCTTCTTTTGTGGTGTCTTTGTTGGGATATGATGAATTGTGGGTTTATGATCTGAATATTTATGAATATTAATGGAGTCTTTTCTGAACTTTATTATGCATGTTTGTTATAGCTTTGTATTTCTCTTTGATCTATCAGTTTGGTTTGGCCAACTAGACTGATTTATCTTCAGTGGGAGAGGTGCTTTGTAATGGGTTCAATCTCATGGTGCTCTATCCCAGTGACAAAGTAGGGAACAACACACGTATTTGTATTGTTAACATTAAGTATATAGTTGAGTTTACTTTGTCTACATCATGTCATCTTGCTTAAGGCGTTACTCTATTTTAATAACTTGATACCCTAGATGCATGTTGGATAGTGGTCGATGAGTGGAGTAATAGTAGTAGATGCAGGTAGGAGTCGGTCTACATGTCAGGACCCCGACTCAATGTCACATCGATCTAGCCGGTAACACCTCATATCACTTTGCGGCCTCACGCACGGTATCCCCACGGGTGTTGCCTTACCTTTGCCCGGGATCGTTTGCGCCTTTTGGCTCACGTATATGATAGTGTTGCTAGCATCCATATGATAAGGAGCCCGGGCTGACATGACTAGTCGTAAACCCAAAGTGGCACAGACTTACAGGGACAGGCATCCATGACCCAGCTTCAAACGTGTCGGTCATCAGCAAGTGGGTCCGGGCTGTAGCACTGGGCTAGCAGGACTCCGGTAAACCGGGCTGTAGCGGGCTAACAGGACTCCGGTACTCAAAGCGTGACATTTCCCCAAAGGGACAGACACAGGAACGAAGAAGGACACATGCCGGCCAGCCTAAGTGTTCCAGAGCAGTAGCAAGCTACCATGGCTCAGCGGTAACACTAGGAGGCATTTCCCGGTAAGAGAGGCTACTAAAGATAAACAACTAGATGGTCAGATCCCACACATACCAAGCATTTCAGTCATACACACAATATGCTCGATATGTGCAAATACAACGAAGCATCACAACATGACTCTACGACACAAGTACTTTATTTAAGGCTCAGGGAGCCATACATAACATACACAAAGGTACGGGTCTCACGACCCAACATACAATTCATACAGTCATACAAACCAGCAGCGGAAGTAACTTGTCTGAGTACAGACAACTAGTAAAATAAAAGAGGCTTGGAAAGCCTAGCTATACTACGTGGTCCTTCACAAGCTCAGGGTCACCACCTGGGTCTTTAGCCTACTCGTTGATGTCAACGTCTACATAGAACCCATCAGAAGGGGTTGCAGCGTCTTCTGTAAAAATGTAAATTATAGCAACATGAGTACAAAGGTACTCAGCAAGACTTACATCAGATCCTACATACATGCATATTATCAAGAAGGGTTGGTGGAGTTATTGCAGCAAGCCAGCTTTGACTCTTGGCTAGACTATCCTACGATACTCCAACTTGAAATGGTTTTGCGCACACGAGTCCACTACTCACCACTTCAATACACTACCGAGGATCCACCTCCGTCTTCCTACGGAAGAGCCATCCTCGGCACTCACACTTATCTTGAGGCTTTTAACAGTTTCCATTTACTTGTCTATGAACTGTATAGGCAACCAAGTAGTCCTTTACCGCGGACGCGGCTATTCGAATAGATCATGTTAACCCTGCAGGGGTGTACTCCTTCATACACGCTCTCACCACTTACCGTTGTTTAGACGACATGTACTCGGCAACCTTCAAGCGGAAGCCCAACGTGGGTGTCGGCCACGACCTACCTAACCACCTAAGCCTCCAGTCCAGGTTTATCGCCTATCCAGGTTCCATCCGCAGGGAGTCCGGCCGAGGTTTCCCATACGGCCCCGAACGATGTGAACAGGGTTCCCGAGATACCTAACGGGTATTCGGTACACCGTGCCACGTACCTACCGCATCACAGCCCACCCCTACGGTCAGCGCTGTCCACGGCCTCCAGTAGGCTACAAACACCAGAAACTACTTGCAACTCCTGGACGGAGAACTAGGGTGAATAAGAAGCCGAGAGGGTCCATTGGTTTCGGGCCCAATGCATGGTAGTAGCTGATTCTTAAATCACACATACAGATCTCAGTGCTTAGGGTCGGCTTCAATGAAACAACCCACCATGTACTCCTACATGGCCTCTCATCGATACCTTTACCAAATCGTGTTCACCACACCACTCTCATTACCGACATAATCATTTCACTCTAGCCATCACCCAGATGAACCAGACCTGACACGACTCTAAGCATAGCAGGCATAGCAAGGTAGGAACAACACATACATATGGCTCAATCAACTCCTACACATGCTAGTGGGTTTCATCTAGTTACTGTGGCAATGACAGGTCATGCAGAGGAAATGGGTTCAACTACCGTAGCACACAGCAGTTTGAAACGCATTGTCTTAATGCAGTAAAAGAGAGCAGGAGCGAGAACATGGGATTGTATCGATATGATCAAACGGTTGGTTGCTTGCCTGATGGTTCGATGCACTGATACGGTTCTTCGTTAGGGTAATCACGGTACTCCTCGGAGGCAGAACCTGTCGCAAAGGACACCGATACACAACCATCACCAAACAATGTGCAACAATATGATGCATGCATGAAACATGGCAATATGAGTGTGTTGGGCTAATGCAACTAAAACCAGAAGGGTTTGAGCAAATTTGAATCAAGGATTCAAATTTCAAATTCAAATATGGCCTTTCAAAGTGCTTTTCCTTGTTCTGCTTAAAACATCAATTTAACTTGTTTGATCATGCATGAAAATAGTACAGATGGATAGATTGGATTTTTCTGATCATTTTTCATATATAATTTGTCCAATTTGGAGTTACAGAATAAAAGTTATGAATTTTTGAAGTTTAAATAATATTCTGGAATTTCCTGATTTAATTTAAATCCAGAAATATAATTATTGCGCCAGCATGACGTCAGCATGACGTCAGTGGTCAACTGCGGCTGGTTGAGGTCAAACCTGACGTGTGGGGCCCACACGTCAGTGACAGGGGGGTTAAACAGAGTTAAATTAATCCTAATTACTAATTAGTGGCGCTGGGGCCCACTGGTCAGTGTCAGGGGGTTAACTAACAGTGGTTAGCGCTAATGATGTCCACCTGGCCGACGGGGCCCACGCGTCAGTGACCCTGGGGGGGTCAAACCCCAGGTCGGACAAGTCAAACCCCACCGGCGACATGACGCCGGCGAGGTCCGAGACGGCGGCGTGATGCGGGATCGCGCTACAGGGCACGAGCGAGGCTGTGCTTGGGCTCGTTGGAGAGCCCTTGCTCCCGCGCGTCGAACGGTGGTGGTGGCCGGGCCTGAGGTGGCCGGAGTCGACGGCGGCGAGCTCGGCTGCGGCCGCCGGAGTTCGATCGTGCACGGAAACGGGGTTGGAGCTCGAAGGCGAGCTAAGCGAGGCGCTAGGGATGTTCTACGGAGCCTTACGAACTCGTTGGACTCGCCGGGGTGACCAAATGGTCACCGGAGCTGCGTCGACGGCGAGCTCGGCGACGGCGGAGGTTCGGCCGTGGTGGGGAGGAGGCTGCGGTGAGGGAACGAGGGGGAGAAGAGGGGTAAACGGTGGCGTAGCTCACCGCTGTTGCAGTGGGCGTTGAAGCGGGCTCGGGGACGCGCTGGAGACGGCGAATCGACGGCGACGGTGGTCGGAGTCCGAGGAGGGGAACGGCGACGTGACGGCGATGCAGGGCTTCCGGAGACCCGTGGAGCGGTGGGGAGGAAGAGGAGGTCGAGGCGGAGCTCCTGAGCTAGTCGGGGGAGCGAGGGGTGGCCGGGGTCGGCTGCTATGGCGAACGGCGGCGACGGTGGTGTTCGGCCGTGTGAGAGAGAGAGCGAGGGAGAGGAGGGGAGAGCCGAGGGCGAGTGAGAGAGAGCAGGGGGGAAGGCGTGGCGTCATCCAGGGCATCGAGGCGAGGAGGGGAGGGCAGGCAGGCAGGGAGAGAGGTGGCGTGGCGCGGTGGCGCGCGCGCGCCGGCCACACTCCCCTCCCTCTGTCGGGACGAAGACGACAGAGGAGGGAGGCGGGCTGGGCCGCCTGCTGGCTGGGCCGGCCAGCTGGCTGGGCTGCACAGGGAGGAGCCCAGGTAAGTTTCTCCCTTTATTTATTTTTCTGTTTTTCTAATTTCTGACATTTGTTTTAATTTAAATAATATATTAAATCATTTATTTAACTTATGCCAAATTTTTTCAGGGGCTAGATATATTATTCCAGAGCTCCTTTATAATTGGCATAATATTTGGACATATATTTATATATATAGAAATATATTTCCAAAGCAAATATTTATGCATTAATTCCAAATGCCCAAAATAAATGTCCATGAGCCACTAAAAATATTGGTTTGATTTTTATCTCTGTCCAATATTTTCAGAGATCAACATGATCATTTTCTTGGACCCTTTTGGAGAAATTTTTATTTGGGTCATTTTCAAAATGATTCTGAGGGTTTCACAAATCCCCATTTCAAGTTTCTGATGGAAGAGTAAACATGATGCAACACTCTAATGCATGACTAGCTAGGGTGTGACAACTCACCCCCACTCAAAAGAATCTCGTCCCGAGATTTGGGTTCCTCCGGGAAGAAGGCGGGATACTCAAGTCGAAGACGATCCTCCGTTTCCCAAGTTGCTTCATCCTCAGAATGGTGCGACCATTGTACCTTGAGAAACTTGGTATTATGACGTCGAGTGGTACGTTCGGCCTGATCGAGGATACGAATGGGGTACTCTCGATATGTAAGATTATCTTGGAGATCAAGCATTTCGTGGTCCACTCCACGGATAGGATCCGAGAAGCAACGCCTGAGTTGAGAAACGTGGAAGACATCGTGGACCCTGGAGAGGTGCGGAGGTAGTTCCAACTGGTAGGCAACTTCCCCTCGTTTGGCGAGAATGCGAAAAGGTCCAATGTAACGAGGAGCCAATTTGCCTTTGATACCGAAATGATGGGTTCCCTTCAGAGGGGTGACCCGAAGATAAGCCTTCTCGTCAACCTCGAAAGTCATAGCCTTATGTTTTCGGTCATATTGACTCTTTTGACGAGATTGGGCTGTTTTCAACTTTTCACGCAACGATACGAACTTGTTCTTCTGCTTCCTGAATCATATCCGGGCCAAAAAATTGTCTTTCCCCGGTCTCTGACCAGTTAAGGGGTGTTCGACACCGTCGTCCATAGAGAACTTCAAAAGGGGCTTTACCCAAGCTAGATTGATAGCTGTTGTTGTAAGCGAATTCGGCGAATGGAAGGCACTTTTCCCAGTCCATACCGAATAAGATAACAGAGGCTCGAAGCATGTCTTCTAGAATCTGGTTGACGCGTTCCACTTGACCACTCGACTGAGGGTGGAAGGCGGTGCTAAAGGAGAGACGGGTTCCCATAGCATTTTGGAAACTTTCCCAAAATCGAGAGGTGAAAAGACTTCCTCGATCCGAGTTGATTTCCAAAGGAACACCATGGAGGGACACTATTCGGGAGATGTATAAGTCTGCCAATTGACTAGCGGTTATACTCTCACGAATAGGTAGGAAATGGGCTACTTTGGAAAGACGATCGACAACGACGAAGATAGCATTATTCCCTCTCTTGGTCCTGGGAAAACCGGTAATGAAATCCATACCAATTTTATCCCATTTCCATTCAGGAATAGCTAAGGGTTGAAGGGTGCCAGCAGGCCGTTGGTGCTCTGCTTTTACACGACGACAGACGTCGCAATTAGCAATATACTGAGCAATTTCTCTCTTCATCCTAGTCCACCAGAACCTCTGGCGTAGGTCCTGATACATCTTAGTACTACCGGGATGAATGGTGAGAGGAGATTCATGAGCCTCCTTAAGGATCAATCGCCTCAGGTTTCGCACTTTGGGAACCACTAGTCGATTCCCGAAGTATACGACCCCTTGATCGTTAATGGAGAAGCAATTCGCAATTCCTTTCTGGATGTTTCTTTTGATGCGGGAAATTCCCGGATCTACCTTCTGTGCTTTGATAATCAGATCCGTAATGGTAGGTTTTACCACCAAGGTGGAAAGAAAACCTTGAGGTACAATGTGAAGGTTAAGCTTCCGAAATTCCTCATGGAGAAGGGGTTGACTTTGTTGTAACATCAGATTGTTACAATAAGATTTACGACTTAGCGCATCAGCCATGACGTTGGCTTTCCCTGGGGTGTAGGTTATTCCTAAGTCGAAGTCTGTGATCAATTCAACCCAACGTCTTTGCCTGAGATTCAGATCCGGTTGGGTGAAAATGTACTTCAGACTTTGGTGATCAGTGAATATTTCGCAACGGTTACCGAGGAGGTAATGTCGCCAGGTCTTAAGTGCATAGACTACGGCTGCAAGCTCTAGATCATGAGTAGGATAATTCTCCTCATGTGGGTGCAATTGCCGTGAAGCGTAGGCAATTACATGTCGATCTTGCATGAGAATGCAACCTAGTCCTTGTCGCGAGGCGTCGCAGTAGATAACAAAGTCCTTGGAGAAGTCTGGCGGTACCAGTACGGGAGCAGAGGTCAGGCGTCTTTTCAGCTCCTGAAAGCTGTGCTCACATTGTGGAGTCCATTCGAACTTCTTATCTTTCTTGAGGAGTTCGGTTAGAGGTTTGGCAACTTTGGAGAAGTTCTCGACAAAGCGACGACAATAGCTCGCTAAGCCCAGAAAACTCCGAACTTGCTTGACCGATTCAGGTGGAGTCCAATTAAGGACGGCTTGAACTCGCTCAGGGTTAACAGCAATACCTTTACCAGATATTACATGACCCAGATAGGTCACTTCTGACAACCAGAATTCACATTTAGAAAATTTGGCATAAAGGCGATGCTCTCGAAGTTTCTTCAACACTAGCCTTAAATGTTCGGCATGTTCTTCCTCGTTCTTGGAGTAGATGAGTATGTCATCGAGGTAAACCACGACGAATTTATCCAAATACTCCATGAAGATTGAGTTCATTAACCGAGAAAAGGTGGCTGGAGCGTTGGTTAATCCGAAGGACATGACGGTGTACTCGTATTGGCCATAACGAGTAACAAAGGCCGTTTTAGGAATGTCCCCGTTTCTGATTTTGATTTGATGGTAGCCCAACCTCAAATCCATCTTAGAGAAGACTGAGGATCCAGCGAGCTGATCATACAGGTCGTTGATCCTGGGAAGTGGATATTTGTTCTTGATTGTGACCAAATTGACAGGTCGGTAATCTACAACCATCCGGTCCGTACCATCCTTCTTCTTGACGAATAGGACGGGGCAAGCCCACGGAGAAGAGCTAGGTCGGATGAAACCCTTTTTCAAGGACTCATCGAGTTGTTTCTTAAGCTCGGCTAGTTCTAGGGGTGCCATCTTATAAGGTCTTCTAGCAATCGGAACGGTTCCTGGAATGAGGTCTATTACAAACTCAACATCCCTGTCAGGTGGAACACCTGGCAATTCCTCTGGAAAGACATCCGGGAAGTCACGGACTACCGGAACGTCCTCAAGGTCTGGCAAAGGGCTGGCGTTAAGAGAATATAATTGTCGCTTGGCTATTCGGGTCAAGACATTGACTATCTTGCCCGAAGGGTGAGTGAGTTGAACAGTCCTAGAGAAGCAATCAATTTTGGCATGATGAGCTGACATCCAGTCCATACCCAAAATGATATTAATATCTGAAAATTTAAGGGCTATCAAAGACGCGAGGAAAACAAGTCTGTCGACTTGGATTTCATTTCCATAACTTACCCTAGAGGTCTGCCATCTAGAACCAGGGGTAGAAATCTCCATAGTGGATGGCATGTCACAGAATGCAACGTTATGCAAACGAGCATAATTTTCGGATATAAAAGAATGAGAGGCTCCTGTATCGAAAAGAACAGATGCCGGGTGGCAATTAACAAGAAGCGTACCAAGAACGACGTTGGGATCCTCTTGAGCTTCTTCGGCAGAGATACAGTTGACATGGCCACGTGAGGCGGTGACCGGCTTGGCGTGGAGTATTTTTCCTGTCGGCTTGCCACGGCCAACAGCTTTAGCAGACTGGTTGGGGTTGGTCTGGGGACACTCACGCATATAGTGGCCAAATTCCCCACACTTGAAACAAGTCACGGAACTGGTACGTGGAGGAACATTGTTGGTTGGACCCCCATAGGGCTTGGCCGGTGCAGACTGTTGAACGGGGCGAGGCGCCTGGAAGGATGGCCTCGGTGTGAACCTGGGTGGCAGGGCGGTGTTGGGTACCCACACGCGGCGCTTCTGAGGACCAGCACCGGATGAGGAACCCATATCACGGCCATGCTTGCGTGATGCGTCATAGTCAGTCTGACCAGTTTCAGCACTGATGGCTTTGTTGACCAGTTTCTGAAAAGATGTGCACTCATGCAGATGGAGGTCACGACGAAGCTCAGGACTAAGTCCCTTACGGAACCTTGCTTGCTTCTTGGCATCAGTAGACACTTCCTCAGTTGCATATCGTGCGAGATTACCAAACTCCCTGCTGTAAGCATCCACAGAAAGTCGGCCTTGGGTGAAACTGCAAAATTCTTCACGTTTACGGTCCATGAGACCCTCCGGAATGTGATGTTCACGGAAAGCCTCACTGAACTCAGCCCAAGTAGTGACATGGCCCGCCGGGCGCATAGCTCCATAATTTTCCCACCATAGACTGGCGGGGCCTTCGAGATGATATGCAGCAAAGGTGACCTTGTCAGCCTCCGCTACCAGCGCGGAACGCAGTTTGTGAGAGATACTGCGAAGCCAGTCATCAGCGTCGAGAGGCTCGACGGAGTGGTGGAACGTGGGTGGATGTAATTTGATAAAATCACTGAGTGACACCACGTTAGTCCTCTGATGGTGTGCTGTGTTCTGTTCAATACGCTCCAACAAACGGTTGGTCTCCCGCTTGTTTCTCTCAGCTTCCATCATAACCTCGGCTAGTGAAGGGGGATGAGGCAGATTTGCATCCCTGACTTCACTGCCTTCGGCCTGCTCTTGAGAAGCAGGGTTAGCGCGCGTGTTGACCATTCTAGGTAAACAAGACAATGATTTAGTCAGGATGATAAAATTCCGACATAGGATATAAAATGTAAGGTATAACTCGAAATGCAAGATGATCATCCGTATGACATGGTAGATACAGAAACTGCTGCTTTATTCCATCGTCATACACACCATACAGGGTTTAGTACAAGACCAAACAAGTACTATTACGGTGAAAGAGGATTACATCTCATCGGAGGCATTCCAAGCTCCTATACATTATTTTTCTACACCTCCGGAAAGAGTACAAGCTAGGTCATATCCCACGAGTCACGCGGGATGATAGAAGACACAGCTAGTGCGAACTAGTGATACTACCGCTAACTCAGACCGATCCGTAGTAGTCCTCGTAAAAGTCACCTTCATAGCCTGGGAGCTCAACATGATCATCCGGAAACAGACGATCTCGCGGAGCTTGTGGACCATAGGGGCTAGGATGAGGCCTTGGACCAACAGACGGTGGCCTGCGGGGCCCGCGAGGTGGGGTGATGCCTCCTACATCACGCCAAACCATCACGTCTGGCAGAGCAGATCTCACAGGATAGAGATCGCGCATATCTGAGAATCCAGCTTGCACCGCCGGTGCGAACCGAGTCAAAGTGGCCCAGTGGTCAGCACGGGTATTGAAGAGCTCTAACCTCAAGGCCCGATTTTCACGGTCCTTATCCTCGAGCATCTCAGCAGTGGTGCGAGTCCGTGAATCCTCCTGAGTGGGGTCAGCATAAATGGCCTGGAGATACCCTTGTGCTCCCGGAAGTGATCCTGGCATATACCGGAAATCTGAGTCCCGAAATATACCAGATCTGACTCACATAATGGTCATCATAGGGTAGGCGGCGTCCTGCACAGCCATCTCAATAGTAATCCCGAGTCCATAGGAGCAGTGAAGAGGCTCGGTGGATCCAGGATAAGATGGAAATATCCTGACAGTGCAGAGATACTGGCTTTGATTAAAGTCTCGGAATTGCTCTTCGACCGTGTACTCAGGATACCAGCGGTATCCAGCCTCAGTCATTACCCTGACCAACTTGGCAGTATGGCCGGGTACATCTAGGCATCGAGTTAGGCGAACCACTTGATTGAGGTCGCGAGTGGCCATCTGAAAGCACAATCATAATGCAAAGGCATTAGAATTTCTAGCAAAATTTCGGCAGCATAACAGCTGTAAATGCTCAAGAAGGATTTTGAGACATTTGACAAAGGATTACATACACACTCATCATCATCATAACAAAGTTCTGAATCCATTCTAACATCATAATGTGGTAGTAGAACTGAACTAGGCTTGTATCCATCAAACTTATAAGGTACTACTGATTAGTAACACGTGATCCTGATAGAGAGAACAGATCCTAATTCCTTATCCCCCGGTAGAAGAATGGACTGACTCAGATCAGAATGTCATGAGATAAAGGAGTAAAAAGAGCCTTACGTTCCATCCCACAAACAATTCCCCTACATATAACTAAAGAATTTCTAGACTCAACATCGACCAGTTTGGCTTGGAGAACCTACAGGCAGTCCGGCTCTGATACCAACGCTGTCAGGACCCCGACTCAATGTCACATCGATCTAGCCGGTAACACCTCATATCACTTTGCGGCCTCACGCACGGTATCCCCACGGGTGTCGCCTTACCTTTGCCCGGGACCGTTTGCGCCTTTTGGCTCACGTATATGATAGTGTCGCTAGCATCCATATGATAAGGAGCCCGGGCTGACATGACTAGTCGTAAACCCAAAGTGGCACAGACTTACAGGGACAGGCATCCATGACCCAGCTTCGAACGTGTCGGTCATCAGCAAGTGGGTCCGGGCTGTAGCACTGGGCTAGCAGGACTCCGGTAAACCGGGCTGTAGCGGGCTAACAGGACTCCGGTACTCAATGCGTGACATTTCCCCGAAGGGACAGACACAGGAACGAAGAAGGACACATGCCGGCCAACCTAAGTGTTCCAGAGCAGTAGCAAGCTACCATGGCTCAGCGGTAACACTAGGAGACATTTCCCGGTAAGAGAGGCTACTAAAGATAAATAACTAGATAGTCAGATCCCACACATACCAAGCATTTCAATCATACACACAATATGCTCGATATGTGCAAATACAACGAAGCATCACAACATGACTCTACGACACAAGTACTTTATTTAAGGCTCAGGGAGCCATACATAACATACACAAAGGTACGGGTCTCACGACCCAACATACAAGTCATACAGTCATACAAACCAGCAGCGGAAGTAACTTGTCTGAGTACAGACAACTAGTAAAATAAAAGAGGCTTGGAAAGCCTAGCTATACTACATGGTCCTTCACAAGCTCAGGGTCACCACCTGGGTCTTTAGCCTACTCGTTGATGTCAACGTCTACATAGAACCCATCAGAAGGGGTTGCAGCGTCTTCTGTAAAAATGTAGATTATAGCATCATGAGTACAAAGGTACTCAGCAAGACTTACATCAGATCCTACATACATGCATATTATCAAGAAGGGTTGGTGGAGTTATTGCAGCAAGCCAGCTTTGACTCTTGGCTAGACTATCCTACGATACTCCAACTTGAAATGGTTTTGCGCACACGAGTCCACTACTCACCACTTCAATACACTACCGAGGATCCGCCTCCGTCTTCCTACGGAAGAGCCATCCTCGGCACTCACACTTATCTTGAGGCTTTTAGTAGTTTCCATTTACTTGTCTATGAACTGTATAGGCAACCAAGTAGTCCTTTACCGCGGACGCGGCTATTCGAATAGATCATGTTAACCCAGCAGGGGTGTACTCCTTCATAGACGCTCTCACCACTTACCGTCGTTTACACGACATGTACTCGGCAACCTTCAAGCGGAAGCCCAACGTGGGTGTCGGCCACGACCTACCTAATCACCTAAGCCTCCAGTCCAGGTTTATCGCCTATTCAGGTTCCATCCGCAGGGAGTCCGGCCGAGGTTTCCCATACGGCCCCGAACGATGTGAACAGGGTTCCCGAGATACCTAACGGGTATTCGGTACACCCGGCCACGTACCTACCGCATCACAGCCCACCCCTACGGTCAGCGCTGTCCACGGCCTCCAGTAGGCTACAAACACCAGAAACTACTTGCAACTCCTGGACGGAGAACTAGGGTGAATAAGAAGCCGAGAGGGTCCATTGGTTTCGGGCCCAATGCATGGTAGTAGCTGATTCTTAAATCACACATACAGATCTCAGTGCTTAGGGTCGGCTTCAATGAAACAACCCACCATGTACTCCTACATGGCCTCTCATCGATACCTTTACCAAATCGTGTTCACCACACCACTCTCATTACCGACATAATCATTTCACTCTAGCCATCACCCAGATGAACCAGACCTGACACGACTCTAAGCATAGCAGGCATAGCAAGGTAGGAACAACACATACATATGGCTCAATCAACTCCTACACATGCTAGTGGGTTTCATCTAGTTACTGTGGCAATGACAGGTCATGCAGAGGAAATGGGTTCAACTACCGTAGCACACAGCAGTTTGAAACGCATTGTCTTAATGCAGTAAAAGAGAGCAGGAGCGAGAACATGGGATTGTATCGATATGATCAAACGGTTGGTTGCTTGCCTGATGGTTCGATGCACTGATACGGTTCTTCGTTAGGGTAATCACGGTACTCCTCGGAGGCAGAACCTGTCGCAACGGACACCGATACACAACCATCACCAAACAATGTGCAACAATATGATGCATGCATGAAACATGGCAATATGAGTGTGTTGGGCTAATGCAACTAAAACCAGAAGGGTTTGAGCAAATTTGAATCAAGGATTCAAATTTCAAATTCAAATATGGCCTTTCAAAGTGCTTTTCCTTGTTCTGCTTAAAACATCAATTTAACTTGTTTGATCATGCATGAAAATAGTACAGATGGATAGATTGGATTTTTCTGATCATTTTTCATATATAATTTGTCCAATTTGGAGTTACAGAATAAAAGTTATGAATTTTTGAAGTTTAAATAATATTCTGGAATTTCCTGATTTAATTTAAATCCAGAAATATAATTATTGCGCCAGCATGACGTCAGCATGACGTCAGTGGTCAACTGCGGCTGGTTGAGGTCAAACCTGATGTGTGGGGCCCACACGTCAGTGACAGGGGGGTTAAACAGAGTTAAATTAATCCTAATTACTAATTAGTGGCGCTGGGGCCCACTGGTCAGTGTCAGGGGGTTAACTAACAGTGGTTAGCGCTAATGATGTCCACCTGGCCGACGGGGCCCACGCGTCAGTGACCCTGGGGGGGTCAAACCCCAGGTCGGACAAGTCAAACCCCACCGGCGACATGACGCCGGCGAGGTCCGAGACGGCGGCGTGATGCGGGATCGCGCTACAGGGCACGGGCGAGGCTGTGCTTGGGCTCGTTGGAGAGCCCTTGCTCCCGCGCGTCGAACGGTGGTGGTGGCCGGGCCTGAGGTGGCCGGAGTCGACGGCGGCGAGCTCGGCTGCGGCCGCCGGAGTTCGGTCGTGCACGGAAACGGGGTTGGAGCTCGAAGGCGAGCTAAGCGAGGCGCTAGGGATGCTCTACGGAGCCTTACGAACTCGTTGGACTCGCCGGGGTGACCAAATGGTCACCGGAGCTGCGTCGACGGCGAGCTCGGCGACGGCGGAGGTTCGGCCGTGGTGGGGAGGAGGCTGCGGTGAGGGAACGAGGGGGAGAAGAGGGGTAAACGGTGGCGTAGCTCACCGCGGTTGCAGTGGGCGTCGAAGCGGGCTCGGGGACGCGCTGGAGACGGCAAATCGACGGCGACGGTGGTCGGAGTCCGAGGAGGGGAACGGCGACGTGACGGCGATGCGGGGCTTCCGGAGACCCGTGGAGCGGTGGGGAGGAAGAGGAGGTCGAGGCGGAGCTCCTGAGCTAGTCGGGGGAGCGAGGGGTGGCCGGGGTCGGCTGCTATGGCGAACGGCGGCGACGGTGGTGTTCGGCCGTGTGAGATAGAGAGCGCGAGGGAGAGGAGGGGAGAGCCGAGGGCGAGTGAGAGAGAGCAGGGGGGAAGGCGTGGCGTCGTCCAGGGCATCGAGGCGAGGAGGGGAGGGCAGGCAGGCAGGGAGAGAGGTGGCGTGGCGCGGTGGCGCGCGCGCGCGCCGGCCACACTCCCCTCCCTCTGTCGGGACGAAGACGACAGAGGAGGGAGGCGGGCTGGGCCGCCTGCTGGCTGGGCCGGCCAGCTGGCTGGGCTGCACAGGGAGGAGCCCAGGTAAGTTTCTCCCTTTATTTATTTTTCTGTTTTTCTAATTTCTGACATTTGTTTTAATTTAAATAATATATTAAATCATTTATTTAACTTATGCCAAATTTTTTCAGGGGCTAGATATATTATTCCAGAGCTCCTTTATAATTGGCATAATATTTGGACATATATTTATATATATAGAAATATATTTCCAAAGCAAATATTTATGCATTAATTCCAAATGCCCAAAATAAATGTCCATGAGCCACTAAAAATATTGGTTTGATTTTTATCTCTGTCCAATATTTTCAGAGATCAACATGAGCATTTTCTTGGACCCTTTTGGAGAAATTTTTATTTGGGTCATTTTCAAAATGATTCTGAGGGTTTCACAAATCCCCATTTCAAGTTTCTGATGGAAGAGTAAACATGATGCAACACTCTAATGCATGACTAGCTAGGGTGTGACACTACATGTCTCGGACGTGATGTCTATATACATGATCACTGCCATGAATATCATCATAACAATGCGCTTTTCTATCAATTGCCCAATAGTAATTTGTTCACCCACTGTATGCTATGTGTTCGAGATACAAGCCTGTAGTCAAAACTATGACGCCGGGTCTACTTTTATCATATATAAGACACAAAAAAACATTGCTGCAATTTTATTTATTTTATTTTGTTTACAATTTACTTTATTATCTACCACTACAATATTTAATCCTTGCAAGTAACCGCCAAGGGGATTGGCAACCCTCTTGTTTGTGTTGGGTGCAAGTATTTGCTTTTGTGTGTGCAAGTGATGTTCACGAGGTTCTATGTGGTTCTCCTAATGGATTGATAACCTTGGTTCTTAACTGAGGGAAATACTTATCTCTACTATACTACATCATCCTCTCCTCTTCAAGGAAATCCCAACGCAGCTCAAAAGTAGTAGGAAGTATTTCTGGTGCTGTTGCTGGGGAGACATCATCAAAGCCTATCAAGTACCTTTGCACAAACTAAAATCTACTTGCTCTACTTTTTATTTGCATTTTCCTCTCATTTTCATCTCCCCCACTTCTCATAAAAATTACAAAAACACAAAAATGTTTTATTTTGCTTGCTTTTATTGCCTTCTTGTCAACACTCAACAAACAGAAAATGTAAGGAAAAATTTAAGATAACTATGGATCCTCATACACTTGCTAATCTTTTCAAATGGTCTAATTATGATGATCCAATTGCTAGTGAGTTGAGTGCACTTTATTTCCTCTATGAAGTTTTGCTTGAAATTCATGAATCTAAAAATTGTGATGAAGTGTTAAAAGAAGAAATTTATAAAGTGATTCGTGATAGCTCATTGAATGATAAGCATGATTGCAATGATGTCACTATAAAGTCTATTAATGTCAATTTTGCTAATGGTATGCAAAGCTACAAGCTTGGAGATGGCAATTTTGTTATGTCCACTACTTATTGCAATGATCATGATCAGGGTGACAATGCTTCTAACGATCTTGAAAATTTATTTAAGCCTCATGATGAGTATGTTATTGATAATAATGTTTAAAATGCTATTGAAAGTGGGTTTGAAAGAGTGTCAACTTTAGGTCAAAAGAATCCCACATATTCGGAGAGTGTTCAATCTTATGAAATTTTTGATAAAAGTGGGTTTGGAGAGGTCATGACTTTAGTTGATGTTAATCCCACTATCTTGGATGATTATAGAAATTTTATGCATGTGGATCATGAAGAGAAAATTTTATATGATAGCTATATTATTGAATTTTATTATGATCCTACATGTAATTAATATGAGAGAGGAAAATATGGTTGTAGAAATTTTTGTGTTACTAAATTACCTCTCGATGTGTTGAGATTGTCAATGATTTATTCTTCTTCTTTGCATTTGCTAGATATTTCTTGTCTTGATAACTTGTTTGCTTCTAAAATTCCTATGCACAATAAGTATGTTAGACTTAAATGTGTTTGTCACATATATTATGATGCTCTCTTGGTGCTTCAATTCTTGTCTTTCATTTGAGCATCATTGAAATCTCTAAGCCTATCTTAATGGCTATAAAGGAAAAGCTTGTTGGGAGAAAACCCAATAGTTATCATTTATATATTTCTTAAGTTTTCAAATACTTATGCTTCTATTTTTATTATGTTTTTATGTTTTAATTAGTGTTTGTGCCAAGTAAAGCCTTTGGGATGATTTGGTGTATAGTTGACTTGATTCTGTGAAGAAACAGAAACTTTTGCGCCCAGTACTGGAATTTTTAAAATTCACTGGAACAAGATAAAATTCTGAACTTTTTACACATTATTTATATACAAATTTCCCATGTTGTTCTAATTTTTCAGAAGTTTTGAAGTTACAGAGGTATGATTGTTGTTCAGATCATTATAGACTGTTATGTTTTTGACAGATTCTGTTTTCATTGCATAGTTTGGTCGTTTTGATGAATCTATGGGTTATATCGGAGGTACAATTCATCGAGAATTTAGAATACAATATGTATTATAAAATATTAATTATTAATGAGTTTACAACAGTACCTAAAGTTTATGGTATGTTTATTATACTGACGGATCTCACGAGGTTTTTGTTGAGTTTTGTGTGTTGAAGTTTTCAAGTTTTGGGTGAGATCACGATGGATGCAGGAATAAGGAGCAGCAAGACCCCAATCTTGGGGATGCCCAAGGCACCACAAGGTAATATTCAAGGAAGACCCAAGTGTCTAAGTTTGGGGATGCCCTAGATGGCATCCCCTCTTTCGTCTACAAACCATCGGTAAATTACTTGGAGCTATATTTTTATTCATCACATGATATGAGTCTTGCTTGGAGCATCATGTATTATAGTGGTATTTGCTTTGTTTGCTTTTATTTTGCCACAATAATCTTTTTTTGGACACAACTTTTGAGAGGGGCATGCATTTGTTCGTGATTCGTTAGAATACTCTATGTGCTTCACTTATATGTTTTCAGCTAGGCAGTTGCTCTATTGCTTCACTTATATATTTTCGAGCACGGTGGTGGTTATATTTTAAATAAATAGTTGACTCTCATGCTTCACCTATATCTTTTTGAGAGTCTAATAAATAGTAATGGAAATATGCATGGGTGATGAAATTGGTCCTAATATGATAGGCATTCAAGAGGGGTATAACAAAGACTTCAATAGATCACTGAATACGATAAGTTTGATTCCTTGCAATTGTTTTGCGATGTTAAGAAGGTAATATGTGGGAGGTACCAGTGAATGATTGCAATTTAATAAAAATATTCGTGTTAAGGTTCGTGATTCCCGAAGCATGCACGTATAGTCTCTAGTTAAGCCAAGAAGTTGGAGCATGATTTATTATTGATTGTCTTCCTTATGAGTGGTGGTCGGGGATGAGCGATGGTCTTTTCCTACCAATCTATCCCCCTAGGGGCATGCATAGTAGTAGTTTGCTTCGAGGGCTAATACACTTTCACAATAAGTATGTGAGTTCTTTAAGACTAATGTGAGTCCATGGATTATACCCACTCACATTTCCACAATTTGCTAGCATATTTGATACCGTGCATTGCCCTTTCTCACCTTGAGAGTCAGTGCAAAATTCGTCGGTGCATCCAAACCCCGTGATATGATACGCTGTATCACATGTAAGCCTCCTTATATCTTCCTCAAAACAGCCACCATACCTACCTATAATGCCATTTCCATAGCCATTCCGAGATATATTTCCATGCAACTTCCACCATTCCATTTATATGACACACACGCCTTCATTGTCATATTGCTTTGCATGATCATATAGCTGACATAGTCTTTGTGGCTCAGCCACCGTTCATTATTTTTATACATGTTCCGCTAGATCATTGTACATTGCTAGAGGCATTCATATAGAGTCATACTTTTCGGTTTTATCGAGTTGTAAATAAATAGAAGTGTGATGATCATCATTATTAGAGCATTGTCCTAGTGAGGAAATAAAAAAAATGCCAAAAGAGCCCAAGAAAAAAAAAGAAAAATTGAGAGAAAAAGATAGAAGGGGCAAGGTTACTCTCCTTTTCCACACTTGTGCTTCTTGGGGCTTCTTTGGCAACCGTGAAGTCACTATATGAATTGCCGAGTAGATAGATCAGATCAGGACGCTGCAGTTGTTCCACGGTGATACGGACTCGACCCGCTCCTACCCACCCTGGGTTATCATAGCATGTCGGGAATCGAGGGGGGACATACTGGACGTAACTACTCCCGTCGGTTGGGGGCTCTGCCGCCCTTCCTTTCGATCGATACACAGTTGAGGAGGCCGATTATGAACGTGACAGGTGTGCGAGAGATCTTGGGAAGGTAAGATATAATATAATATAATATAATATGCACCCAGATTTAGCTGAATATCGTGAGTGTTCAGCAAAGTCTGCTAGCCATTAGCCTTACGTTCAGGATACTCCTTTCTGTCTTTGCGATGTTTGGTTATAAGAGAATGTTACTCTTCAGAAAACGCGTATAGTGGCCTTCGTCGATGGGACAAACGCTCCAGTGTATGCGTTACAAGGCAACTAGCATTTTGTCATGGAAGTTCGTGAAAGAATGTTCTTGTTTTTCATAGGAAAAAACAACGCCAACGTCAAGATCAGTCTCCTTTCCTTTCAAAAGTGAGCGAGCAGAGATGAAAAAGATGGAGTTACCTGGAGATGAGATTTCTTTCTACGATATGAAGGATAGAAATATGCTATTTGCTGCTATTACAACGAATCAACTAATTCATACTAAATGTTCCCGTCTTCCCGATTTACATGATTTTTTCCCAACCAACATCTCTCAGAACTTTGCTATAACGCCAAACTTGGATATAACGCAAACGCCTGAGCGAATTGTCGGCGTCACAATAGTTTTACAAATAGAAGGGTATTTGGGCCATCAGGATATAGTTGTTGATGTATGCTAGCCAGTGGATGATGCCGCTGTGGAGGATGGCGGGGTCAGTATAAATATTGATCCACCACCAAGGGACATAACAATGACTCTCACAAGCAGTGCTAGCCCCCCACGTTCTAGAGGAGGATGTGGCAGTATGTACTCTGATGCTCAACGGATCGATATCGGAAAAGAATAGCATAAAGGAGTAGTTGAAGCCATCTGCGGCGGTGAGGAGGACATAATTTTGGAAGTTTCTTTTACTCCGAATGGCCGGCGGTTTTGAGAGAAAGGTCTGTTGGCCAGTCATGGGGTCATACACGCACAAGTGAGTAGCACCATGTTTTTCATATAGAGAGTCTCCTATGTAGTCACTTTCATATACTAGTGCGAATTTTTCATTATAGAACTTTGCTTGTATATTTTGATGATGGGCTTCCTCAAATTCCCGAGGTCTTCATGAGCAAGCAAGTTGGATGCACACCCACTTAGTTGTCAGTTTGAGCTTTCATACACTTAGACCTCTTAGTGAATCCGTTGCATGGCAATCCCTACTCCTTGCATTGACATCAATTGATGGGAATCT
The DNA here is from genome assembly GCF_002162155.2 of Triticum dicoccoides. Taxonomy (NCBI): domain Eukaryota; kingdom Viridiplantae; phylum Streptophyta; class Magnoliopsida; order Poales; family Poaceae; genus Triticum; species Triticum dicoccoides. Next base: position 648,367,625 of record NC_041385.1, read on the forward strand.
CCATAGCCCATTGATTAGTCGCGTCGATGTGAGACTATCTTCCTTTTTTGACTTCCCCTTATTAATATCTATCACCACATTTTTTCCACTCATAGTGCTATGTCCATGGCTTGCGCTCATGTATTGAGTGGAGGTTGAAAAAGCTAAAGCCGTTAAAAAGTATGAACCAATTGCTCAGCTTGTAATCATGGTTGTGCATGATAAATACTTTGTGTTAAGAAGATGGAGCACGACAAGACTATTTGATTTTGTAGGGATAACGTTCTTTAGCATTTTTATTTTGAAAGACAAGATTGTTTGTTAGTATGCGTGAGTATTCATGTCTTTATATCAAACTATAGACTATTGTTTTGAATCATCCAGATCTTAATATCCATACCATAAAAGAAATATTGCATGATGAACATGTTAGGTAGCATTCCACATCAAAAGATCTATTTTTATCATTTACCTACTCGAGGACAAGCATGAATTAAGCTTGGGGATGCTAGATACTATTGGAAAACGTAGCATGCAATTTCAAAAAAAAAATCCTATGCTCACGCAAGATCTATCTAGGATATGCATAGCAACAAGAGAGGGAGAGTGTCTCCATGTACCCTCATAGACCGAAAGCGGAAGCGTTTGACAACGCAGTTGATGTAGTCAAACTTCTTCTTGATCTGACCAATCAAGTACCAAATGTATGGCACCTCCGAGTTCTGGACACGTTCAACTCGATGACGTCCCTCGAACTCTTGATCCAGCAAAGTGTCGAGGGATAGTTCCGTCAGTACGACGGTGTGGTGACGGTGATGGTGAAGTGATCCGCGCAGGGCTTTGCCTAAGCACTACGTGAATATGACCGGAGATGTAAATTGTGGAGGGGGGCGCCGCACACGGCTAGGAATA
>NC_041385.1:648368909-648371138 GCF_002162155.2 Triticum dicoccoides
TATTCTGTTACGCGTAACAGAATATTATTCTGTTACCATTTTTGGACTGACGGATTCAGGTGGTTGTACTGATGTTTTCGAAGTGGTTGAACTGATGCTTTCAGTTGTGTTTAACAGATCGTCTTCTTTAGTTCAAAAACCTTTTGTAATTTTTTTGTTGGAACGGGGCGTGTAATATATCGTTGGAAAGCTCTTGACAACCATATTTCAAGTATATTGAACATTTTTTGCAAAATCATTACGGTTTAAGAGCAATTTTGAAAAAAACGTTTTTTTCAAAACCGAGAACGTGAATCGTATTTTGGACTCAATTTTCAAAGGTTTGTCGGAATTGAGCAAATAAGATGGTGTTGGAAAGCTGGTGAAAATCCGCATCTTCCATATATGTATTGTTTTTTCTAATTCTATATGATTTAAAAGTAATTTGACAAACGGTGAAATTTTGGGCGGAACGTATTTTCGCGATTTTTTGCAAACAGTTTGTCGGATTGACACAAATGATACGGCGTTGGAAAGCTATGGAAAATGCGCAACTTTTGCGTATAGAAAGTGTTTTCTAATTCCTTATGGTTTAAATACAAATTCAAATACGGTTAAAATTGATTTCGAACGCGGTTTTTTAAAAAGTTTGTCGAAATGGGGCAAATAATATACCGTTGGATAGCTATCGAAAATGCGAAACTTAGTCATGTTGGACGTTTTCTTTACTTCGCAACCGTTTAAGAGTAATTTGGAATACGGCATGATGGATCCTGTTGTTTTCTCGTCTGAAAAACAGAGTAGTCATACTGATATACGTGTATGTTTGTACTGAGCTATTTTTTATACAGTAGTTTTGAATGGTTCCAGAAAAGTATACTTGTACTGAAATTTGCACGGGTTTGTACTAAGCGTGTTTTCACTAACTAGATTTTTCTCTATTTTTTGGTAATTTTTTTCTCGTAAGTTTTCAACGGTGTACTGTATCCTAGCCCCGAACTTGCATGGTTTTTATTGTTGAACTGAATGTTATTTTTTTGCCAAATTTTTTTTTTGCGTGTTTCTTTTTTTAAGTCAATTTTTTTATGCAACGAATGTTCTAGATTTCTCTTGTTTTCCAACTTGAACTTTTTACCATTTTAAACTTTTACCAACTTGAATTATCATGTGTGGATGAGCACTTGAACTTGTAGAATTTAAAATTTTCTGTTTTAGTTCTTATTTGTTTTCTTGTCCGAACTTATGGTACCATTATCACTGAACCTGCGTGGTTTCTGTAGCTGAACTAAAATCCATGTTGTCTGTGAAAACCAGGAAAATTGCATCTACTCAATGGGCCATGATGCAAGCATCGCCGCCGGCAATACTTGACGCACCAGAGAACCCGCACTGCTGGATTTGTCGAGAGAGAACTGAGGGCAGCACATCCCATGCCTTTTTTTGCAGCAGCTACACTTGGTTTACCAACTCACACACACACAAAATTGATAACAAGTTGGCACACGACCTGATAACAAGAGCACACATGAACTGATAAACAAGAGCACACCGGTGATTAACATAATATAAATCCATTGTCGTTTTTCCATTTGTTAAGTTGCTTTTTTCCTTCGAACCTTTACTGCTATGATTTTTTTGCAAATTTGTCTCCTTGAGTCAGAACTTAGGCAATTCTTAATTTTTAATTTATGGTACTTATGGTACTAGAGAGTTTGTACTTCTTAAAAAATAATCACTCGATGTTCTTTTAGTTTTAGTTTTTAATTTTCTTTCTCATCCTTATCCTTACTATCAATGTCATCACCATCGTACTTTTATGGTTTATATAGTTGAACGGACTTACATTTTTACCATTCCTTTTAAAAAGGAAGATTTTTTGATCGAGTCGGGTGAACCGGCTACCTGTACTCCGGTGGACTGATGGCTCCGTCGAGGTGGAGCTGATGGAAGCAGGGATGCGGTCAGCCGGCGTGCGTGGGAGGGAGCGGCCGGAGTGTCGAGAGGAAGGCGGCCATAGCGCAGGGAGGAAGGTGGACGGAGCGCCACGAGGAAGGCAACAGGAGAGTGCGGGGGAGGAAGGTGGCTGGCGAGCAGCCTAACTCCGGCGAGCAAGACTCATAGGTCCTCCTCGGCCTTGGATCTCGGCGGCCGGCCATGGCGGTGTAGGGGTGGTGGTGCACTGGTGCGCAGGTCGTCGGGTGAGGCGGCGCATGGGAGATAGACAGGGAGGGATGCGCGCTGCGGATGGCG
>NC_041385.1:648371472-648469975 GCF_002162155.2 Triticum dicoccoides
ACGCTGGCGGATGGAGGCGGGTCGTCGGCAGGAGGCAAGTTGGGGGCGGGGGTCGGTGACGGGAGGCATGCTGGGAGGAGGGGGATTGGCGGAGGCGCTCTGGGAGGAGGGGGTAGAGCCAGCGGCGCGCAGGGTGGCGGTGGATCCGAGCGGCGGCGCGCTGGGTGGAGGTGGGATCGGGGTGGCACGCTGGGCGGAGGTGGGTTCGGGTGGCGGCAGGAGGAAGAAAACGGACACGCCTCTATATAGGGCACGAGGGTAACAGAATAATATTCTGTTACCGGTAACAGAATAGTCCAGCCCTATATATATATATATATATATATATATATATAGGTGGGAGAGGGAGAGAGGCAGCAAGGGGCGCCCCAAGTAGGAGGGATCCTACTTGGGTGCCTCCTCCAAGTCGGCCTCCCCCCCTTCCATATGCATTGGAGGGGGAAGGAAAGAGAGGGGGGAGGGGAAGGAAAGGGGGATGCCGAATCCTCCCCTTTCCTTCTCCCTTCCTTCCTTTCCTTTCCCCCTTATTTCGGCCTACCCAGTACCCTGAAACACTTCCGGAGTTCGAATACTATCGTTATATATATGAATCTTTACCTATCGACCATTTACAGACTCCTCGTCACGTTCGTGATCTCATCCGGGAATCCAAACAACATTCAGTCACCAAATCACATAACTCATATAATATAAAATTGTCATCGAACGTTAAGCGTGCGGACCCTACGGGTTCGAGAATTATGTACACATGACCGAGACACCTCTCCGGTGAATAAACAATAGTGGAACCTAGATGCTCATATTGGTTCCTACATATTCTATGAAGATCTTTGTCGGTCAAACCATAATGACAACATAGGTTATTCCCTTTGTCATCGGTATGTTACTTGCCCGGGATTCGATCATCGGTATCTTTATACCTAGTTCAATCTCGTTACTGGCAAGTCTCTTTACTCATTCTGTAATACATAATCCCGCAACTAACTCATTAGTCACATTCTTGCAAGGCTTATTATGATGTGTATTGCCGAGAGGGCCTAGAGATACCTCTCCGATGCTCGGAGTAACAAATACTAATCTCGATCTATTTCAACCCAACAAACACCTTCGGAGATACCTGTAGAGCATCTTTATAATCACGCAGTTACGTTGTGACGTTTGATAGCACACAAGGTATTCCTCCGGTATTCGGGAGTTGCATAATCTCATAGTCAAAGGAATATGTATATGCCATGAAGAAAGCAATAGCAATAAAACTTAACGATCATTATGCTAAGCTAACAGATGGGTCTTGTCCATCACATCATTCTCCTAATGATGTGATCCTATTCATCAAATGACAACACATGTCCATGGTTAGGAAACTTAACCATCTTTGATTAACGAGCTAGTCTAGTAGAGGCTTACTAGGGACACTGTGTTTTGTCTATGTATCCACACATGTATCAAGTTTCCGGTTAATAAAATTCTAGCATGAATAATAAACATTTATCATGATATAAGGAAATATAAATAACAACTTTATTATTGCCTTTAGGGCATATTTCTTTCAGTCTCCCACTTGCACTAGAGTCAGTTATGTAGTTCACATCGTCATCTGATTTAACACCAATAGTTCACATCTTTATGTGATTAATACCTGATGTCTAGTACACAACTTTATTCTTGTAGACACGTGTTGGGCCTCCAAGCGCAGAGTTTTGTAGGACAGTAGCAATTTTCCCTCAAGTGGATGACTTAAGGTTTATCAATCCGTGGGAGGTGTAGGATGAAGATTGTCTCTCTCAACCAACCCTGCAACCAAATAATAAAAAGTCTCTTGTGTCCCCAACACACCAAATACAATGGTAATTTGTATAGGTGCACTAGTTCGGCGAAGAGATGGTGATAAAAGTGTAATATTGATGGTAGAAATATATTTTTATAATCTGAATAAATAAAAACAGCAAGGTATCAAATAGTAAACGGGCAGAAAAACGGTATTGCAGTGCTTGAAAATGAGGCCTAGGGTCCGTACTTTCGCTAGTGCAATCTCTCAACAGTGCTAATATAATTGGATTATATAACCACCCCTCAAAGTGCGATGAAGAATCACTCCAAAGTTTCTGTCTAGCAGAGAACATAAGAAGAAATCGTGTGTAAGATACGAAACCACCATGGAGCTATTCTTTTCGATCGATCTATCCAAGAGTTCGTACTAAAATAACAGAAAATAATTTCAGATTCATAATACTCAATCCAACACAAAGAACTTCAATGAGTGCCCCAAGATTTCTACCAGAGAAACAAAGACAACAACGTGCATCAACCCCTATGCGTAGATTACCCCAATGTCACCTCGGGAATCCGCGAGTTGAGTGCCAAAACATATATCAAGTGTTGGAAATATGCCCTAGAGGCAATAATAAATTGATTATTATTATATTTCCTTGTTCATGATAATCGTTTATTATCCATGCTAGAATTGTATTGATAGGAAACTCAGATACATGTGTGGATACATAGACAACACCATGTCCCTAGTAAGCCTCTAGTTGACTAGCTCGTTAATCAATAGATGGTTACGGTTTCCTGACCATGGACATTGGATGTCGTTGATAACGGGATCACATCATTAGGAGAATGATGTGATGGACAAGACCCAATCCTAAGCCTAGCACAAGATCATGTAGTTCGTATGCTAAAGCTTTTCTAATGTCAAGTATCATTTCCTTAGACCATGAGATTGTGCAACTCCCGGATACTGTAGGAGTGCTTTGGGTGTGCCAAACGTCACAACGTAACTGGGTGGCTATAAAGGTACACTACGGGTATCTCTGAAAGTGTCTGTTGGGTTGGCACGAATCGAGATTGGGATTTTGTCACTCCGTGTAAACGGAGAGGTATCTCTGGGCCCACTCGGTAGGACATCATCATAATGTGCACAATGTGACCAAGGGTTTGATCACGGGATGATGTGTTACGGAACGAGTAAAGAGACTTGCCGGTAACGAGATTGAACAAGGTATCGGTATACCGACGATCGAATCTCGGGGAAGTACCATACCGCTAGACAAAGGGAATTGTATACGGGATTGATTGAGTCCTTGACATCGTGGTTCATCCGATGAGATCATCGTGGAACATGTGGGAGCCAACATGGGTATCCAGATCCCGCTGTTGGTTATTGACCGGAGAACATCTCGGTCATGACTACATGTCTCCCGAACCCGTAGGGTCTACACACTTAAGGTTCGATGACGCTAGGGTTATAAAGGAAGTTTGTATGTGGTTACCGAATGTTGTTCAGAGTCCCGGATGAGATCCCGGACGTCACGAGGAGTTCCGGAATGGTCCAGAGGTAAAGATTTATATATAGGAAGTCCTGTTTCGGCCATCGGGACAAGTTTCGGGGTCATCGGTATTGTACCGGGACCACCGGAAGGGTCCCGGGGGCCCACCGGGTGGGGCCACCTGCCCCGGGGGGCCAGATGGGCTGTAGGGGGTGCGCCTTGGCCTACATGGGCCAAGGGCACCAGCCCCTAGAGGTCCATGCGCCAAGATATAGGAAAAAGGGGAGAGTCCTAAAGGGGGAAGGCACCTCCGAGGTGCCTTGGGGAGGATGGACTCCTCCCCCCTCCTTAGCCGCACCCCTTCCTTGGAGGAGGGGGCAAGGCTGCGCCTCCCCCCTCTCCCCTGCCCCTATATATAGTGGAGGGGAGGGAGGGCATCCATACCTGAGCCCTTGGCGCCTCCCTCCCTCCCGTGACACCTCCTCCTCTCCCGTAGGTGCTTGGCGAAGCCCTGCAGGATTGCCACGCTCCTCCATCACCACCACGCCGTTGTGCTGCTGCTGGATGGAGTCTTCCTCAACCTCTCCCTCTCTCCTTGCTGGATCAAGGCGTGGGAGACATCGTCGAGCTGTACGTGTGTGGAACGCGGAGGTGCCGTCCGTTCGGCACTAGGATCATCGGTGATCTGAATCACGACGAGTACGACTCCATCAACCCCGTTCACTTGAACGCTTCCGCTTAGCGATCTACAAGGGTATGTAGATGCACTCTCCTTTCTACTCGTTGCTGGTCTCTCCATAGATAGATCTTGGTGATTCGTAGGAAAAATTTTGAATTTCTGCTACGTTCCCCAACAGTGGCATCATGAGCTAGGTCTATTGCGTAGATTCTTTGCACGAGTAGAACACAAAGTAGTTGTGGGCGTCGATATTGTTCAATATGCTTGCCGTTACTAGTCTTATCTTGATTCGGCGGCATCGTGGGATGAAGCGGCCCGGACCAACCTTACACGTACTCTTACGTGAGACCGGTTCCACCGACAAACATGCACTAGTTGCATAAGGTGGCTGGCGGGTGTCTGTCTCTCCCACTTTAGTCGGATCGGATTCGATGAAAAGGGTCCTTATGAAGGGTAAATAGCAATTGGCATATCACGTTGTGGTTCATGCGTAGGTAAGAAACGTTCTTGCTAGAAACCCATAGCAGCCACGTAAAACATGCAAACAACAATTAGAGGACGTCTAACTTGTTTTTGCAGGGTATGCTATGTGATGTGATATGGCCAAAAAGGATGTGATGAATGATATATGTGATGTATGAGATTGATCATGTTCTTGTAACAGGAATCACGACTTGCATGTCGATGAGTATGACAACCGGCAGGAGCCATAGGAGTTGTCTTTATTTATTTGTGACCTGCGTGTCAACTTAAACGTCATGTAATTACTTTACTTTATTGCTAACCGTTAGCCATAGTAGTAGAAGTAATAGTTGGCGAGGCAACTTCATGAAGACACGATGATGGAGATCATGATGATGGAGATCATGGTGTCATGCCGGTGACGATGATGATCATGGAGCCCCGAAGATGGAGATCAAAAGGAGCAAAGTGATGATGGCCATATCATGTCACTATTTGATTGCATGTGATGTTTATCATGTTTATACATCTTATTTGCTTAGAACGACGGTAGTAAATAAGATGATCCCTTACAACAATTTCAAGAAGTGTTCTCCCCTAACTGTGCACCGTTGCGACAGTTCGCTGTTTCAAAACATCACGTGATGATCGGGTGTTTTATTCAGACGTTCAAAGACAACGGGTGTTGACGAGCCTAGCATGTACAGACATGGCCTCGGAACACACGCGAAACACTTAGGGTTAACTTGACGAGCCTAGCATGTACAGACATGGCCTCGGAACACGGAGACCGAAAGGTCGAACATGAGTCGTATAGAAGATACGATCAACATGAAGATGTTCACCGATGATGACTAGTCCGTCTCACGTGATGATCGGACACGGCCTAGTTTGACTCGGATCATGTAATCACTTAGATGACTAGAGGGATGTCTATCTGAGTGGGAGTTCATAAGATGAACTTAATTATCCTGAACATAGTCAAAAGGTTTTTGCAAATTATGTCGTAGCTCACGCTATAGTTCTACTGTTTAGATATGTTCCTAGAGAAAAATTAGTTGAAAGTTGATAGTAGCAATTATGCGGACTAGGTCCGTAAACTGAGGATTGTCCTCATTGCTTCATAGAAGGCTTATGTCCTTAATGCACCGCTCAGTGTGCTGAACCTCGAACGTTGTCTGTGGTTGTTGCGAACATCTGACATACACGTTTTGATAACTACGTGATAGTTCAGTTAAACGGTTTAGAGTTAAGGCACCAAAGACGTTTTTGAAACATCGCGAAACATATGAGATGTTTTGAGGGCTGAAATTGGGATTTCAGGCTCGTGCCCATGTCAAGAGGTATAAGACCTCCGATGACTTTCTTAACCTGCAAACTAAGGAGAAAAGCTCAATTGTTGAGCTTGTGCTCAGATTGTCTGAGTACAACAATCATTTGAATCGAGTGGGAGTTGATCTTCCAGATAAGACAGTGATGGTTCTCCGAAGTCATTACCACCAAGCTGTTAGAGCTTCGTGATGAACTATAACATATCAGGGATAGATATGATGATCCTTGAGATATTCGTGATGTTTGACACCACGAAAGTAGAAATCAAGAAGGAGCATCAATTGTTGATGGTTGGTGAAACCACTAGTTTCAAGAAGGGCAAGGGCAAGAAGGGATACTTCATGAAACGGCAAATCAGCTGCCGCTCTAGTGAAGAAACCCAAGGTAAAACCCAAACCCGAGACTAGGTGCTTCTGTAATAAGGGGAACAACCACTAGAGCAGAATTACCCTAGATACTTGGTAGATAAGAAGGCTGGCAAGGTCGATAGAAGTATATTGGATATACATTGTGTTAATGTGTACTTTTCTAGTACTCCTAGTAGCACCAGGGTATTAGATACCGGTTCGGTTGCTAAGTGTTAGTAACTCGAAACAAAAGGCTACGGAATAAACGGAGACTAGCTAAAGGTGAGCTGACGATATGTGTTGGAAGTTTTTCCAAGCTTGATATGATCAAGCATCGCACGCTCCCTCTACCAAAGAGATTGGTGTTAAACCTAAATAATTGTTATTTGGTGTTTGCGTTGAGCATAGACATGATTGGATTACGTCTATTGCAATACGGTTATTCATTTAAGGAGAATAATGGTTACTCTGTTTATTTGAATAATACCTTCAATGGTCTTACACCTAAAATGAATGGTTTATTAAATCTCGATCGTAGTGATACACATGTTCATGCCAAAAGATAGTAATGATAGTACCACCTACTTGTGGCACTGCCACGTAAGTCATATCGGTATAAAACGCATGAAGAAGCTCCATATTGATGGATCTTTGGGCTCACTCGTTTTTGAAAAGTTTGAGACATGCGAACCATGTCTATTGGTGTATATGCATGAAGAAACTCCATGCAAATGGACCGTTTTGACTCACTTGGGACATGCAAATCATACCACATGGGCAAGATGACTGAAAAGCCTCGTTTTCAGTAAGATGGAACAAGATAGCAACTTGTTGGAAGTAACACATTTTGATGTGTGCAGTCCAATGAGTGCTGAGGCATGCATTGAATATCGTTATGTTCTTACTTCACAGATGATTCGAGTAGATGTTGAGTATATTTACTTGATGAATCACGAGTCTGAATTATTGAAAGGTTCAAGTAATTTCAGTGTGAAGTTGAAAGATCGCCGTGACAAGAGGATAAAAGATCTATGATATGATCATAGAGATGAATATCTGAGTTACGAGTTTTGGCACACAATTAAGACATTGTGGAAAATGTTTCACAATTAATACCGCCTGGAACACCATAGTGTGATGGTGTGTCCGAACATCATAGTTGCACCCTATTGGATATGGTGCGTACCATGATGTCTCTTATCGAGTTACCACTATCGTTCATGGGTTAGGCATTACAGACAACCACATTCACTTTAAATAGGGCACCACATAATTTCGTTGAGACGACACCGTATGAACTATGGTTTGGAGAAACCTAAGTTGCCGTTTCTTGAAAGTTTGGGGCTGCGACGCTTATGTGAAAAGGTTTCAGGTTGATAAGCTCGAACCCAAAGCGGATAAATGCATCTTCATAGGACACCCAAAACAGTTGGGTATACCTCCTAATTCAGATCCGAAAGCAATATGGATTGTTTCTTGAATCGGATCCTTTCTCGAGGAAAGGTTTCTCTCGAAAAGTTGAGTGGGAGGATGGTGGAGACTTGATGAGGTTATTGAACCGTCACTTCAACAAGTGTGTAGCAGGGCACTGGAAGTTGTTCCTGTGGCACCTACACCAATTGAAGTGGAAGCTTATGATAGTCATCATGAAGTTTCGGATCAAGTCACTACCGAACCTCGTAGGGTGACAAGGATACGTACTACTTCAGAGTGGTACAGTAATCCTGTCTTGAAAGGTCATGTTGCTAGACAACAATGAACCTACGAGCTATGGAGAAGCAATGGTGGGCCCAAATTCCGACAAATGGTTAGAAGCCATAAAATCCGAGATAGGATCCATGTATGAAAACAAAGTGTAGACTTTGGCAGAACAACTCGATGGTCGTAAGGCTGTTGAGTACATATGGATTTTGAAAGGAAGACAGACAATGATGGTAAGTGTCACCATTGAGAAAGCTCGACTTGTCGTTAAGATGTTTTTCGACAAGTTCAAGGAGTTGACTACGATGAGACTTTCTCACTCGTAGCGATGCTAAGAGTCTGTTGGAATTATATTAGCAATTACTGCATTATTTATGAAATCTTGCAGATAGGATGTCAAAACATTGTTTCCTCGACGATTCTTGAGGAAAGGTTGTATGTGATACAACCGGAAGGTTTTGTCTATCCTGAAATATGCTAATAAGTATGCAAAGCTCCAGCAATCTTTCTGAGGACTGGAGTGAGCATCTCGGAGTTGGAATGTATGCTTTGATGATGATCAAAGAGTTTGGGTGTATACAAAGTTTATGAGAAACTTGTATTTCCAAAGAAGTGAGTGGGAGCACTATAGAATTTCTGATGAGTATATGTTGTTGACATATTAATGATCAGAAATGACGTAGAATTTCTGGAAAGCATATAGGGTTATTTGGAAAGTGTTTTCAATGGAAAACCTGGATTAAGCTACTTGAACATTGAGCATCAAGATCTATAAGGATAGATCAAAACGCTTAATAGTACTTTCAAATGAGCACATGCCTTGACGTGATCTTGAAGGTGTTCAAGATGGATCAGTCAAAGAAGGAGTTCTTGCCTGAGTTGTAAGGTATGAAGTTAAGACTTAAAGCTCGACCATGGCAGAATAGAGAGAAAGGAACGAAGGTCGTCCCCTATGCTTAAGACATAGGCTCTACAGTATGCTATGCTGTGTACCGCACCTGAAGTGTGCTTTACCATGAGTCAGTCAAGGGGTACAAGAGTGATCCAAGAATGGATCACAGGACAGCGGTCAAAGTTATCCTTAGTAACTAGTGGACTAAGGAATTTTCTCGATTATGGAGGTGGTAAAAGAGTTCGTCGTAAAGGGTTACGTCGATGCAAGCTTAACACCTATCCGGATAGCTCTGAGTAGAGATACCGGATACGTATAATGGAGCAACAATTTAGAATAGCTCCAAGTAGAACAGTTATTTTGAATAGCTCCAAATAGAACGTGGTAGCTGCATCTAGGAGATGACATAGAGATTTGTAAAGCACACACGGATCTGAAAGGTTCAGACCCGTTGACTATAACCTCTCTCACAAGCATAACATGATCAAACCCAGAACTCATCGAGTGTTAATCACATGGTAAATGTGAACTAGATTATTGACTCTAGTAAACTCTTTGGGTGTTAGTCACATGGGGATGCGACCTTGAGTGTTAATCACATATCGATGTGAACTAGATTATTGACTCTAGTGCAAGTGGGAGATTGTTGGAAATATGCCCTAGAGGCAATAATAAATTGATTATTATTATATTTCCTTGTTCATGATAATCGTTTATTATCCATGCTAGAATTGTATTGATAGGAAACTCAGATACATGTGTGGATACATAGACAACACCATGTCCCTAGTAAGCCTCTAGTTGACTAGCTCGTTAATCAATAGATGGTTACGGTTTCCTGACCATGGACATTGGATGTCATTGATAACGGGATCACATCATTAGGAGAATGATGTGATGGACAAGACCCAATCCTAAGCCTAGCACAAGATCATGTAGTTCGTATGCTAAAGCTTTTCTAATGTCAAGTATCATTTCCTTAGACCATGAGATTGTGCAACTCCCGGATACCGTAGGAGTGCTTTGGGTGTGCCAAATGTCACAACGTAACTGGGTGGCTATAAAGGTACACTACGGGTATCTCTGAAAGTGTCTGTTGGGTTGGCACGAATCGAGATTGGGATTTTGTCACTCCGTGTAAACGGAGAGGTATCTCTGGGCCCACTCGGTAGGACATCATCATAATGTGCACAATGTGACCAAGGGGTTGATCATGGGATGATGTGTTACGGAACGAGTAAAGAGACTTGCCGGTAACGAGATTGAACAAGGTATCGGTATACCGACGATCGAATCTCGGGCAAGTACCATACCGCTAGACAAAGGGAATTGTATACGGGATTGATTGAGTCCTTGACATCGTGGTTCATCCGATGAGATCATCGTGGAACATGTGGGAGCCAACATGGGTATCCAGATCCCTCTGTTGGTTATTGACCGGAGAACATCTCGGTCATGACTACATGTCTCCCGAACCCGTAGGGTCTACACACTTAAGGTTCGATGACGCTAGGGTTATAAAGGAAGTTTGTATGTGGTTACCGAATGTTGTTCGGAGTCCCGGATGAGATCCCGGACGTCACGAGGAGTTCCGGAATGGTCCGGAGGTAAAGATTTATATATAGGAAGTCCTGTTTCGGCCATCGGGACAAGTTTCGGGGTCATCGGTATTGTACCGGGACCACCGGAAGGGTCCCGGGGGCCCACCGGGTGGGGCCACCTGCCCCGGGGGGGCACATGGGCTGTAGGGGGTGCGCCTTGGCCTACATGGGCCAAGGGCACCAGCCCCTAGAGGTCCATGCGCCAAGATATAGGAAAAAGGGGAGAGTCCTAAAGGGGGAAGGCACCTCCGAGGTGCCTTGGGGAGGATGGACTCCTCCCCCCTCCTTAGCCGCACCCCTTCCTTGGAGGAGGGGGCAAGGCTGCGCCTCCCCCCTCTCCCCTGCCCCTATATATAGTGGAGGGGAGGGAGGGCATCCATACCTGAGCCCTTGGCGCCTCCCTCCCTCCCGTGACACCTCCTCCTCTCCCGTAGGTGCTTGGCGAAGCCCTGCAGGATTGCCACGCTCCTCCATCACCACCACGCCGTTGTGCTGCTGCTGGATGGAGTCTTCCTCAACCTCTCCCTCTCTCCTTGCTGGATCATGTTGGGTTTCGTAGTAATTTCAAAAATTTCCTACGCGCACACAGGATCATGTGATGCATAGCAACGAGGGGAAGAGTATTGTCTACGTACCCTACGCAGACCGACTGCGGAAGCGATGACACGACGTAGAGGAAGTAGTCGTACGTCTTCTCGATCCAACCGATCAAGCACCGAAATTACGGCACCTCCGAGTTCGAGCACACGTTCAGCTCGATGACGATCCCCGGACTCCGATCCAGCAAAGTGTCGGGGATGAGTTCCGTCAGCACGACGGCGTGATGACGATCTTGATGAACTACAGCAGCAGGGCTTCGCCTAAACTCCGCTACAGTATTATCGAGGAATATGGTGGCAGGGGGCACCGCACACGGCTAAGGAATCGATCACGTGGATCAACTTGTGTCAACTTGTGTCTATGGGGTGCCCCCCTGCCCCTGTATATAAAGGATGGAGGAGGAGGAGGCCGGCCAAGGCAAAGGTGCGGCCAGGATAGGGAGTCCTACTAGGACTCCAAGTCCTAGTAGGAGTCCACCAAGAGGGGAGGAAGGGAGAAGGAATAGGAGGAGAAGGAGAGGTGGCCGGCCCCCTTTTCCCTAGTCCAATTCGGACTAGAGGGGAGGGGGGGGGCGCAGCCTTTTTCTCCTCTTCCCACTAAAGCCCATCAAGGCCCAATACTCTTCCCCGTATTTCCGTAACCCCCCGGTACTCCGGAAAATACCCGAATCACTCGGAACCTTTCCGAACTCCGAATATAGTCGTCCAATATATCGATCTTTACGTCTCGACCATTTCGAGACTCCTCGTCATGTCCCCGATCTCATCCGGGACTCCGAACTCCTTCGGTACATCAAAACTCATAAACTCATAATATAACTGTCATCGAAACCTTAAGCGTGCGGACCCTACGGGTTCGAGAACAATGTAGACATGACCAAGACACGTTTCCGGTCAATAACCAATAGCGGGACCTGGATGCCCATATTGGCTCCTACATATTCTACGAAGATCTTTATCGGTCAGACCGCATAACGACATACGTTGTTCCCTTTGTCATCGGTATGTTACTTGCCCGAGATTCGATCGTCGGTATCCAATACCTAGTTCAATCTCGTTACCGGCAAGTCTCTTTACTCGTTCCGTAATACATCATCTTACAACTAACATATTAGTTGTAATGCTTGCAAGGCTTATGTGATGTGTATTACCGAGAGGGCCCAGAGATACCTCTCCGACAATCGGAGTGACAAATCCTAATCTCGAAATACGCCAACCCAACATCTACCTTTGGAGACACCTGTAATGCTCCTTTATAATCACCCAGTTACGTTGTGACGTTTGGTAGCACCCAAAGTGTTCCTCCGGTAAACGGGAGTTGCATAATCTCATAGTCATAGGAACATGTATAAGTCATGAAGAAAGCAATAGCAACATACTAAACGATCAGGTGCTAAGCTAATGGAATGGGTCATGTCAATCAGATCATTCAACTAATGATGTGACCTCGTTACTCAAATAACAACTCATTGTTCATGGTCAGGAAACATAACCATCTTTGATTAACGAGCTAGTCAAGTAGAGGCATACTAGTGACACTTTGTTTGTCTATGTATTCACACATGTATTATGTTTCCGGTTAATACAATTCTAGCATGAATAATAAACATTTAACATGAAATAAGGAAATAAATAATAACTTTATTATTGCCTCTAGGGCATATTTCCTTCAGTCTCCCACTTGCACTAGAGTTAATAATCTAGTTCACATCGCCATGTGATTTAACAGCAATAGTTCACATCACCATGTGATTAACACCCATAGTTCACATCGATATGTGATCAACACCCAAAGGGTTTTACTAGATTCAGTCATCTAGTTCACATCGCTATGTGATTAACACCCAAGGAGTACTAAGGTGCGATCATGTTTTGCTTGTGAGAGAATCTTAGTCAACGGGTCTGTCACATTCAGATCCGTAAGTATTTTGCAAATATTTATGTCAACAATGCTCTGCACGGAGCTACTCTAGCTAATTGCTCCCACTTTCAATATGTATCCAGGTTGAGACTTAGTGTAACTTTTACAACAAACTCTTTTATCACCTCCATAATCGAGAAACATCTCCTTAGTCCTTACTAAGGATATTCTTGACCAATGTCCAGTGATCTACTCCTAGATCACTATTGTACTCTCTTGCCAAATTCAGAGTAAGGTATACAATAGGTCTGGTACATAGCATAGCATACTTTATAGAACCTATGACTGAGGTACAGGGAATGACTTTTCATTTTTTCTATTTTCTGCTGTGGTCGGGATTTGAGTCTTACTCAATTTCATACCTTTGCAACACAGGCAAGAACTCTTTCTTTGACTGTTCCATTTTGAACTATTTTCAAAATCTTGCCAAGGTATGTACTCATTGAAAATCTTATCAAGCGTCTTGATCTATCTCAATAGATCTTGATGCTTAATATGTAAGTAGCTTTTACTGAGGTCTTTTCCTTTTAAAGAACTCCTTTAAAACACTCATTTATGCTTTGCAGAAAAATTCTACATCATTTCTGATCAACAATATGTCACTCACATATACTAATCAGAAAGGCTGTAGTGCTCCCACTCACTTTATTGTAAATACAGGCTTCTCAAAAAGTCTGTATAAAACCATATGCTTTGATCAACTCATCAAAGCGTATATTCCAACTCCGAGAGGCTTGCACCAGTCCATAGATGGATCGCTGGAGCTTGCACATTTTGTTAGTACCTTTAGGATTGACAAAACCTTCTGGTTGCATCATATACAACTCTTCTTTAATAAATCCATTAAGGAATGCAGTTTTGTTTATCCATTTGCCAGATTTCATAAAATGCGGCAATTGCTAACATGATTCAGACAGACTTAAGCATAGATACGAGTGAGAAAATCTCATCGTAGTCAACACCTTGAACTTGTCGAAAACCTTTTTGCGACAATTCTAGCTTTGTAGATAGTAACACTACTATCAGCGTCCGTCTTCCTCTTGAAGATCCATTTATTCTCAATTGCTTGCTGATCATCGGGCAAGTCAACCAAAGTCCAAACTTTGTTCTCATACATGGATCATATCTCAGATTTCATGGCCTCAAACCATTTTGCGGAATCTGGGCTCATCATTGCTTCCTCATAGTTCGTAGGTTCATCATGGTCTAGTAACATGACTTCCAGAACATGATTACCGTACCACTCTAGTGCGGATCTTACTCTGGAAGACCTACGAGGTTTGGTAGTAACTTGATCTGAAGTTTGATGATCATCATCATTAACTTCCTCACTTATTGGTGTAGGAATCACTGGAACTGATTTCTGTGATGAACTACTTTCCAATAAGGGAGAAGGTATAATTACCTCATCAAGTTCTACTCTCCTCCCACTCACTTCTTTCGAGAGAAACTCCTTCTCTGGAAAGGATCCATTTTAGCAACGAATGTCTTGCCTTCGGATCTGTGATAGAAGGTGTACCCAACAATTTCCTTTGGGTATGAAGACGCACTTCTCCGATTTGGGTTCGAGCTTATCAGGATGAAACTTTTTCACATAAGCATCGCAGCCCCAAACTTTAAGAAACAACAGGTTAGGTTTACTGCTAAACCATAGTTCATACAGTGTCGTCTCAACGGATTTAGATGGTGCCCTATTTTAAAACGTGAATGCAGCTGTCTCTAATGCATAACCCCAAAACGATAGTGGTAGATCGGTAAGACACATCATAGATCGCACCATATCTAATAAAGTACGGTTATGACGTTTGGACACACCATTATATTGTGGTGTTCTAGGTGGCATAAGTAGTGAAACTATTTCACATTGTTTTTAACTGAAGGCCAAACTCGTAACTCAAATACTCTTCTCTATGATCAGATCGTAGAAACTTTATTTTCTTGTTACGATGATTTTTCACTTCACTCTGAAATTCTTTGAACTTTTCAAATGTTTCAGACTTATGTTTCATCAAGTAGATATACTCATATCTGCTCAAATCATCTGTGAAGATCAGAAAATAATGATACCTGTCGAGAGCCTCAATATTCATCGGACTACATACATCAGTATGTATGATTTTCAACAAATCTATTGCTCGCTCCATTGTTCCGAAGAACAGAGTCTTAGTCATCTTGCCCATGAGGCATGGTTCGCAAGCATCAACTGATTCATAATCAAGTGATTCCAAAAGCCCATCAGTATGGAGTTTCTTCATGCGCTTTACACCAATATGACCTAAACGGCAGTGCTACAAACAAGTTGCACTTATCATTATTAACTTTTGCATCTTTTGGTTTCAATATTATGATTATGTGTATCACTATGATCGAGATCCAACGAACTATTTTCATTGGGTGTGTAACCATATAAGGTTTCATTCATGTAAACAGAACAACAATTTATTCTCTTACTTAAATGAATAACCGTATTACAATAAACATGATCAAATCATATTCATGCTCAACGCAAACACCAAATAACATTTATTTAGGTTCAACACTAATCCCGAAAGAATAGGGAGTGTGCGATGATGATCATATCAATCTTGAAACTATTTTCAACACACATCATCACTTCACCCTTAACTAGTTTCTGTTTATTCTGCAACTCCCGTTTCGAGTTGCTACTCTTAGCAACTAAACCAGTACCAAATACCGAGGGGTTGCTATAAACACTAGTAAAGTACACATCAAACACCTGTATATCAAATATACCCTTTTTCACTTTGCCATCCTTCTTATCCACCAAATATTTAGGGTAGTTCCGCTTCCAGTGACTATTTCCTTTGCAGTGTAAGCACTCAGTTTCAGGCTTTGGTTCAGCTTTGGGCTTCTTCGTGGGAGTGACAACTTGCTTGTCAATCTACTTGAAGTTCCCCTTTCTTTCCCTTTGCCCTTTTCTTAAAACTAGTGATCTTGTCAACCATCAACACTTGATGCTCTTTCTTGATTTCTACCTTCGTTGATTTCAACATCACGAAGAGCTCGGGAATCATTTTCATCATCCCTTGCATACTATAGTTTATCACGAAGTTCTACTAACTTGGTGATGGTGACTAGAGAATTCTGTCAATCACTATCTTATCTGGAAGATTAACTCCCACTTGATTCAAGCGATTGAAGTACCCAGACAATCTGAGCACATGCTCACTAGTTGAGCGATTCTCCTCCATCTTTTAGTTATAGAACTTGTTGGAGACTTCATATCTCTCAACTCGGGTATTTGCTTGAAATATTAACTTCAATTCCTGGAACATCTCATATGGTCCATGACGTTCAAAACGTCTTTGAAGTCCCGATTCTAAGCCGTTAAGCATGGTGCACTAAACTATCAAGTAGTCATCATATTGAGCTAGCCAGACGTTCATAACTTCTGCATCTGCTCCTGCAATAGGTCCGTCACCTAGCGGTGCATCAAGGACATAATTCTTCTGTGCAGCAATGAGGATAAACCTCAGATCGCGGATCAAATCCGCATCATTGCTACTAACATTTTTCAACACAATTTTCTCTAGGAACATATCAAAATAAACACAGGGAAGCAACAACGCGAGCTATCGATCTACAACATAATTTGCAAAATACTACCAGGACTAAGTTCATGATAAATTTAAGTTCAATTTAATCATATTACTTAAGAACTCCCACTTAGATAGATATCCCTCTAATCTTCTAAGTGATCACGTGATCCAAATCAACTAAACCATAACCGATCATCACGTGAGATGGAGTAGTTTCATCGGTGAACATCTTTATGTTGATCATATCTACTATATGATTCACGCTCGACCTTTCGGTCTCCGTGTTCCGAGGCCATATCTGCATATGCTAGGCTCGTCAAGTTTAACTTGAGTATTCTGCGTGCGCAACTGTTTTGCACCCGTTGTATTTGAACGTAGAGCCTATCACACCCGATCATCACGTGGTGTCTCAGCACGAAGAACTTTTGCAACGGTGCATACTCAGGGAGAACACTTCTTGATAATTTAGTGAGAGATCATCTTATAATGCTACCGTCAATCAAAGCAAGATAAGATGCATAAAAAGATAAACATCACATGCAATCAATATAAGTGATATGATATGGCCATCATCATCTTGTGCTTGTGATCTCCATCTCCGAAGCACCGTCATGATCACCATCGTCACCGGCGCGACACCTTGATCTCCATCGTAGCATCGTTGTTGTCTCGCCAATCTTATGCTTCCACGACTATCACTACCGTTTAGTAATAAAGTAAAGCATTACATCGCGATTGCATTGCATACAATAAAGCGACAACCATATGGCTCCAGCCAGTTGCCGATAACTCGGTTACAAAACATGATCATCTCATACAATAAAATTTAGCATCATGCCTTGACCATATCACATCACAACATGCCCTGCAAAAACAAGTTAGACGTCCTCTACTTTGTTGTTGCATGTTTTACGTGGCTGCTACGGGCTTAAGTAAGAACCAATCTCACCTACGCATCAAAACCACAACGATAGTTTGTCAAATAGACTCCGTTTTAACCTTCTCAAGGACCGGGCGTAGCCATACTCGGTTCAACTAAAGTTGGAGAGGCAGTCGCCCGCAAGCCATCTCTGTGCAAAGCACGTCGAGGGAACCGGTCTCGCGTAAGCGTACGCGTAAGGTTGGTCCGGGTCGTCTCGTCCAACAATACCGCCGAACCAAAATATGACATGCTGGTAGGCAGTATGACTTGTATCGTCCACAACTCACTTGTGTTCTACTCGTGCATATAACATCAACATAAGTAACCTAGGCTCGGATGCCACTGTTGGGTTTCGTAGTAATTTCAAAAATTTCCTACGCGCACACAGGATCATGTGATGCATAGCAACGAGGGGAAGAGTATTGTCTACGTACCCTACGCAGACCGACTGCGGAAGCGATGACACGACGTAGAGGAAGTAGTCATACGTCTTCTCGATCCAACCGATCAAGCACCGAAATTACGGCACCTCCGAGTTCGAGCACACGTTCAGCTCGATGACGATCCCCGGACTCCGATCCAGCAAAGTGTCGGGGATGAGTTCCGTCAGCACGACGGCGTGATGACGATCTTGATGAACTACAGCAGCAGGGCTTCGCCTAAACTCCGCTACAGTATTATCGAGGAATATGGTGGCAGGGGGCACCGCACACGGCTAAGGAATCGATCACGTGGATCAACTTGTGTCAACTTGTGTCTATGGGGTGCCCCCCTGCCCCTGTATATAAAGGATGGAGGAGGAGGAGGCCGGCCAAGGCAAAGGTGCGGCCAGGATAGGGAGTCCTACTAGGACTCCAAGTCCTAGTAGGAGTCCACCAAGAGGGGAGGAAGGGAGAAGGAATAGGAGGAGAAGGAGAGGTGGCCGGCCCCCTTTTCCCTAGTCCAATTCGGACTAGAGGGGAGGGGGGGGCGCAGCCTTTTTCTCCTCTTCCCACTAAAGCCCATCAAGGCCCAATACTCTTCCCCGTATTTCCGTAACCCCCCGGTACTCCGGAAAATACCCGAATCACTCGGAACCTTTCCGAACTCCGAATATAGTCGTCCAATATATCGATCTTTACGTCTCGACCATTTCGAGACTCCTCGTCATGTCCCCGATCTCATCCGGGACTCCGAACTCCTTCGGTACATCAAAACTCATAAACTCATAATATAACTGTCATCGAAACCTTAAGCGTGCGGACCCTACGGGTTCGAGAACAATGTAGACATGACCAAGACACGTTTCCGGTCAATAACCAATAGCGAGACCTGGATGCCCATATTGGCTCCTACATATTCTACGAAGATCTTTATCGGTCAGACCGCATAACGACATACGTTGTTCCCTTTGTCATCGGTATGTTACTTGCCCGAGATTCGATCGTCGGTATCCAATACCTAGTTCAATCTCGTTACCGGCAAGTCTCTTTACTCGTTCCGTAATACATCATCTTACAACTAACATATTAGTTGTAATGCTTGCAAGGCTTATGTGATGTGTATTACCGAGAGGGCCCAGAGATACCTCTCCGACAATCGGAGTGACAAATCCTAATCTCGAAATACGCCAACCCAACATCTACCTTTGGAGACACCTGTAATGCTCCTTTATAATCACCCAGTTACGTTGTGACGTTTGGTAGCACCCAAAGTGTTCCTCCGGTAAACGGGAGTTGCATAATCTCATAGTCATAGGAACATGTATAAGTCATGAAGAAAGCAATAGCAACATACTAAACGATCAGGTGCTAAGCTAATGGAATGGGTCATGTCAATCAGATCATTCAACTAATGATGTGACCTCGTTACTCAAATAACAACTCATTGTTCATGGTCAGGAAACATAACCATCTTTGATTAACGAGCTAGTCAAGTAGAGGCATACTAGTGACACTTTGTTTGTCTATGTATTCACACATGTATTATGTTTCCGGTTAATACAATTCTAGCATGAATAATAAACATTTATCATGAAATAAGGAAATAAATAATAACTTTATTATTGCCTCTAGGGCATATTTCCTTCAGATCAAGGCGTGGGAGACATCGTCGAGCTGTACGTGTGTTGAACGCGGAGGTGCCGTCCGTTCGGCACTAGGATCATCGGTGATCTGAATCACGACGAGTACGACTCCATCAACCCCGTTCACTTGAATGCTTCCGCTTAGCGATCTACAAGGGTATGTAGATGCACTCTCCTTTCTACTCGTTGCTGGTCTCTCCATAGATAGATCTTGGTGAATTTTCGTAGGAAAATTTTTGAATTTCTGCTACGTTCCCCAACATCAAGTGAATCAAAATAATACCCCATTTTCACCAGGAGTATTCATTTGCAAGACATATATCAAGTGCTCTCAAATCCATAAAAGTATTCAACCTGATAAAATGAAATCTCAAAGGCAAAACTCAATTCATCACAAGATAGAGAGGGGAAAACACCATATGATCCGACTATATTAACAAAGCCCGCGATACATCAAGATTGTGATATCTCAATAACACAAGAGAGAGAGAGAGAGAGATTAAACACATAGCTACTGGTACAAACCCTCAGCCCCGAGGGTGGACTACTCCCTCCTCATTGATACGTCTCCAACGTATCTATAATTTTTGATTGTTCCATGCTATTATATTACCCCTTTTGGATGTTTATGGGCTTTATTTTACACATTTATATCATTTTTGGACTAACCTACTAACCGGAGGCCCAGCCCGTATTGCTGTTTTTTTTGCCTATTTCAGTATTTCAAAGAAAAGGAATATCAAACGGAGTTCAAATGGAATGAAACCTTCGGGAGCGTGATTTTTGGAACGAACGTGATCCAGAGGACTTGGAGTGCAAGTCAAGAAGCAGCCAACGCTCCCATAAGATAGGAGGGCGCCCCCCTGTAGGGTGCGCCCCCTGTCTCGTGGGCCCCTTGGGTGGCCACCTACGTACTTCTTCCTCCTATATAAGCCTACGCACCCCGAAAACATCTAGGAGCAGGACGAAACATAATTTCCACCACCGTAACCTTCTGTATCCGCGAGATCCCATCTTGGAGCCTTCGCCGGCACTCTGCCGGAGGGGTATCAACCGCGGAGGGCTTCTACATCAACACCCTTGCCTCTCCGATGAGTTGTGTGTAGTTTACCACAGACCTACGGGTCCATAGTTATTAGCTAGATGGCTTCTTCTCTCTTTTTGGATCTCAATACAATGTTCTCCCCCTCTCTTGTGGAGAACTATTCGATGTAATCTCTCTTTGCGTTGTGTTTGTCGAGATCCGATGAATTGTGGGTTTATGATCAGCTTTATCTATGGATAATAATTGAATCTTCTCTTAATTCTTTTATATGATTGAGTTATCTTTGCAAGTCTCTTCGAATTATCGGTTTGGTTTGGCCTACTTGATTGATCTTTCTTGCCATGGGAGAAGTGCTTAGCTTTGGGTTCAATCTTGCGGTGTTCTTACCCAGTGACAGAAAGGGTTGCAAGACACGTATTGTATTGTTGCCATCGAGGATAACAAGATGGGGTTTATATCATATTGCTTGAGTTTATCCCTCTACATCATGTCATCTTGCTTAATGCGTTACTCTGTTCTTATGAACTTAATACTCTAGATGCATGCTGGATAGCGATCGATGTGTGGAGTAATAGTAGTAGATGCAGGCAGGAGTCGGTCTACTTGTTATGGACGTGATGTCTATATACATGATCATGCCTAGATAACGTCATAATTATTCGCTTTTCTATCAGTTGCTCAACAGTAATTTGTTCACCCACCGTAATACTTATGCTCTCGAGAGAAGCCTCTAGTGAAACCTATGGCCCCCGGGTCTATCTCTTATCATATTTGCTTTCAATCTAATTTTATTTGCATCTTTATTTTCTGCATCTATATTATAAAATACCAAAAATATATTTATATTATCATACTATCTCTATCAGATCTCACTTTCGCAAGTGGCCGTGAAGGGATTAACAACCCCTTTGTCACGTTGATTACGAGTTCTTTGTTTGTTTGTGTAGGTTCGTGGGACTTGTTGAGGAGCCTCCTACTGGATTGATACCTTGGTTCTCAAAAATTGAGGGAAATACTTACGCTACTATTGCTACATCACCCTCTCCTCTTGGAGGAAAACCAACGCAAGCCCAAGACATAGCAAGAAGGATTTCTGGCGCCGTTGCCGGGGAGGTCTTCGCTCAAGTCAAGACATACCAAGTACCCATCACAAACCCATCTCCCTCGCATTTACATTATTTGTCATTTGCCTCTCGTTTTCCTCTCCCCCACTTCACCCTTGCCGTTTTATTCGCCCTCTCTTTCCCAATATCTCCTCTCTTTTGCTTGCCCTTTCGTTTGCTCGTTTGGTTGGAATAGATGCTTATTTATTGCTAAACAGGGAACTTAAGATCTATGGATCCTCATCCGCTTGCTAATATTTTTAAGAGATCCAATTATGATGAACCAATTGTTAGTGAGTTTTGTGCACTAGATTATCTTTATGAGGTTTTGCTTGATATTCATGAATCTGAAAATTGTGAAGAGATTCACGATAGCTCCTTGAATAAAAAGCATGATTGCAATAATTTTACTATAAATTCTCTTGATGTCAATTGTGCTAATAATATGCAAAACCCTAAGCTTGGGGATGCTAGTTTTGCTATGTCTACTACTTGTTGCAATGATCATGATTGGAGTGATTCTTCTTATGATCTTGAAAATTTGTTTAAGCCCCATGATGAATATGAGATTGATAATAGTGTTTGCAATAATATTGAAAGTGGGTTTGGAAGAGTGTAAAATTTAGATCCCACATATTTGGAGTATGTTCAATCTTATGATATTTTTGATAAAAGTGGGTCTAGAGAGGTCATGACTTTAGTTAATGTTAATCCCACTATCTTGCAAGAGTGTCAACTTTGCATGCATGTGGATCATGTTGAGAATATGTTTTGTGATAGCGATATTGTTGAATTTTCTTATGATCCTACATTTAATTATTATGAGAGAGGAAAATATGGTTGTAGAAATTTTCATGTTACTAAATTACCTCTCATCATGTTGAGATTGCTATCGTCTCTTTCTTCTTCCTTGCATATGCTAGTTTTTGCTTGCCTTGCAAATTTGTTTGCTTATAGTATGCCTATGCATAGGAAGTATGTTAGACTTAGATGTGTTTGTCACGTGTTTCATGATGCTCTCTTTGCGCTTCAATTCTTGTCTTTCATGTGAGCATCACTAAAATTATCAATGCCTAGCTAAAAGGCTTTAAAGAAAAGCGCTTGTCGGGAGACAACCCGATATCTTTCCTTGCTGTTATTCAATAAATTTTGCATCTACTTTCTTTTTAGATGTGTTTTCATGTTTTATTTAGTGTTTGTGCCAAGTAGAACCTATAGGATAAACTACGATGATAGTTGATTTGATTCTGCTGAAAAACAGAAACTTTGCGCTCACGAGAAAAAATTCAATAAATCACAGAAAAGTTCTTTTGCATTGATTATTTTTTCTGCTGATCAATAAACAAATTTTACAGTACGTCCTATTTTGGTAGGATTTTTAGAGTTCCATAAGTTTGCGTTAGTTATAGATTGCTACAGATTGTTCTGTTTTTGACAGATTCTGTTTTTCGTGTGTTGTTTGCTTATTTTGATGCATCTATGGCTAGTAAAATAGTTATAAACCATATAGAAGTTTGAATACAGTAGGTTTAACACAAAAATAAATAAAGAATGAGTTCATTACAGTACCTTATGTGGTGGTTTTGTTTTCTTTCACTAACGGAGCTTATAAGATTTCCTGTTGAGTTTTGTGTTGTGAAGTTTTCAAGTTTTGGGTAAAGCTTTTATGGACTATGGAATAAAGGGTGGCAAGAGCCTAAGCTTGGGGATTCCCAAGGCACCCCAAGATATTCAAGGATAGCCAAAAGCCTAAGCTTGGGGATGCCCCGGGAAGGCATCCCCTCTTTCGTCTTCGTTCATTGGTAACTTTACTTGGAGCTATATTTTTATTCGCCACATGATATGTGTTTTGCTTGGAGGATCGTGTATTATATTAGTCTGTGCTTTTTAGTTTAACACAATCATCCTTGCTGTACACACCTTTTTGGAGAAGCCTATTTGATTAGAATTTGCTAGAATACTCTATGTGCTTCACTTATATCTTTTGAGCTTGATAGTTTTTGCTCTAGTACTTCACTTATATCTTTTAGAGCACGGTGGTGTCTTAATTTTGGAGAAATTTCTAGTCTCTCATGATTAACTTATATTATTTTGAGAGTCTTTTAGAACAGCATGGTATTTGCTTTGGTTACAAATTTGGTCCTAGAATGATGAGCATCCAAGTTGGGTACAATAAAAACTATCATAGAAATTGAATTGGATGCTATGATCAATTTGTTGCTTGATAATTGTTTTGAGATATAAAGGTAGTAATGTTAGGGTCATGCTAGTGGATAATTATGAAATTGAGAAATACTTTTGTTGAAGTTGGCAAGTCCCGTAGCATGCACGTATGGTAAAAGTTGTGTGACCAATTTGTTGCATGAGGTGCTCTTTTGAGTGTCTTCCTTATGAGTGGCTGTCGGGGACGAGCGATGGAATTGTTTCCTACCAATCTATCCCTCTTGGGGCATGCGTAGTAGTACTTTTCTTCGAGGGCTAAGTAGACTTTTGCAATAAGTATATGAGTTCTTTATGACTAATGTGAGTCCATGGATATATGCACACTCATCCTTCCACTTTGCTAGCTTTTCTTATTATCGTGCAACTCTCGCCGGTATTGAACCCATTATTTACATTCCTCAAAACAGCCACCATACCTACCCATTATGGCATTTCCATAGCCATTCCGAGATATATTTCCATGCAACTTTCCACTGTTTAGTTTACTATGACACGTTTCATCATTGTCATGTTGCTCTTTGCATGATCATGTACTTGACATCGTATTTGTGGCAAAGCCACCTTCATAATTTTCATACATGTCGCTCTTGATTCATTGCATATCCCGATACACCGCCGGAGGCATTCACATAGAGTCATATCTTGTTCTAGCTTTGAGTTGTAATTCTTGAGTTGTAAATCCATAAAAGTGTGATGATCTTCATTACTAGAGCATTGTTCTAGTGAGGAAAGGATGATGAAGACTATGATTCCCCCACAAGTCGGGATGAGACTTCAGACTTTATAAACATAAAAGAGGCCAAAGAATCCCACCAAAAAGAAAAAAGAAAAGAAAAAGAAAAAAAGAAAAAAAGAAAAAAAAAGAGATATAAAAAGAAATAAAAAAGAGAGAAAAAGAGAGAAGGGACAATTCCTACTATCTCTTTTTCCACACTTGTGCTTCAAAAATAGCACCATGATCTTCATGATAGAAAGTCTCATATGTTGTCACTTTCATACACTAGTGGGAATTTTTTATTATAGAACTTGGCTTGTATATTCCAATGATGGGCTTCCTCAAAGTGCCCTAGGTCTTCGTGAGCAAGCAAGTTGGATGCACACCCACTTAGTTTCTTTTGCTGAGCTTTCATATATTTATAGCTCTAGTGCATCCATTGCATGGCAATCCCTACTCACTCACATTGATATCTATTGATGGGCATCTCCATAGCCCGTTGATATGCCTAGTTGATGTGAGACTATCTTCTCCCACTTTTTGTCCTTACAACCACCACCATTTACCACCATAGTGCTATGTCCATGGCTTGCGCTCATGTATTGCATAAGAGTTGAAAAAGCTTAAGTGCGTTAAAAAGTATGAACCAATTGCTCGGCTCGTCATTGGTGTTGTACATGATGGGACTATTTTGTGTAATGAAAATGAAGCATGGCCTAACTATATGATTTTGTAGGGATAAGCTTTCTTTGGCTATGCTATTTTGATAGGACATGATTATTTATTAGTATGCTTTGAAGCATTATTATTTTTATGTTTTATAAGCTTTTATCTTGAATCATTTGGATCTGAACATTCATGCCACATTAAAGAAAATTACATTGAGAATTATGCTAGGTAGCATTCCACATCAAAAATTTCTCTTTTATCATTTATCTACTCGAGGACGAGTAGGAATTAAGCTTGGCGATGCCTGATACGTCTCCAACGTATCTATAATTTTTGATTGTTCCATGCTATTATATTACCCCTTTTGAATGTTTATGGGCTTTATTTTACACATTTATATCATTTTTGGGACTAACCTACTAACCGGAGGCCCAGCCCGTATTGCTGTTTTTTTGCCTATTTCAGTATTTCGAAGAAAAGGAATATCAAACGGAGTCCAAACGGAATGAAACCTTCGGGAGCGTGATTTTGTAACGAACGTGATCCAGAGGACTTGGATTGCAAGTCAAGAAGCAGCCAAGGCTCCCACGAGATAGGAGGGCGCCCCCCTGTAGGGCGCGCCCCCTATCTCGTGGGCCCCTCGGGCAGCCACCGACGTACTTCTTCCTCCTATATAAGCCTACGTACCCTGAAAACATCTAGGTGGACGCTCTTATTTTGCCGCAAGAAAGCTAATTTTATGGGGAAAATCTGGGCGAAAGATTCACCCCAATCGGAGTTACGGATCTCCAGATATAAAGGAAACGGTGAAGGGCCAGAATCAGGGAACGCAGAAACAGAGAGATAGATCCAATCTCGGAGGGGCTCTCGCCCCTCCCACGCCATGGAGCCAAAGACCAGAGGGTAAAGCCTTCTCCCATCTAGGGAGGAGGTCAAGGAATAAGAAGAAGAAGGGGGGCTCTCTCCCCCTTGCTTTCGGTGGCGCCGGAACGCCGCCGGGGGCCATCGTCATCACCGCGATCTTCACCAACACCTCCGCCATCTTCACCAACATCTCCATCACCTTCCCCCTTCTATATTCAGCGTTCCACTCTCTCGCATCCCCCTGTACCCTCTACTTGAACATGGTGTTTTATGCTTCATATTATTATCCAATGATGTGTTGCCATCCTATGATGTCTGAGTAGATTTTCGTTGTCCTACCGGTGATTGATGAATTGCTATGATTGGTTTAATTTTCTTGTGGTTATGTTGTTGTCCTATTGTGCCCTCTGTGTCACGCAAGCGTGAGGGAGTACCATTGTAGGGTGTTGCAATATGTTCATGATTCGCTTATAGTGGGTTGCTTGAGTGACAGAAGCATAAACCCGAGTAAGGGGATTGTTGCGTATGCGATAAAAGGGGACTTGATGCTTTAATGCTATGGTTGGGTTTTACCTTAATGAATCTTTAGTAGTTGCGGACGCTTTCTATAGTTCCAATCATAAGTGCATATGATCCAAGAAGAGAAAGTATGTTAGCTTATGCCTCTCCCACATAAAACTTGCTATCAATCTAGTAACGTAGTCAATTGCTTAGGGACAATTTCACAACTCCTACCACCACTTTTCCACACTCGTTATATTTACTTTATTGCTTATTTATCTAAACAGCCCCTAGTTTATATTTATGTACTCTTTATTATCTTGCAACCTATCCTATCACACCTACAAAGTACTTCTAGTTTCATACTTGTTCTAGGTAAAGCGAACGTCAAGCGTGCGTAGAGTCGTATCAGTGGCCGATAGGACTTGAGATAGTATTTGTTCTACCTTTAGCTCCTCGTTGTGTTCGACACTCTTACTTATCGAAAGAGGCTACAACTATCTCGTATACTTGCGGGTTATCAAGACCTTTTTCTGGCGCCGTTGCAGGGGAGTCATCGCGTGGGGTGAATATTCTCGTGTGTGCTTGTTTGCTTTATCACTAAGTAATTTTTATTTGTTGTTCTTGGTTGTTCTCTATCTTTAGTTATGGATAAGGAACACAAAATACCAAAAAAATAGGTGTACTTGCTACTCATAGAGATGGGGTAACTCCGAAAACCCTCGATTCTCATTATGTGAAAGATATTATGTACTACTTTGATAATCCTGAGAAAACCCCATTCAACTTTATAATGGGAGACACGTTGGATCAACCTGAATACTTTAGGGATTATCGCTCGACACAAAAAGGGAAACTATTATGGGATCAATTTATTATGTTGCGTTGGTATGCCCGGGATCTATGCTTGAGATATGATATTACTTGTTGCTCTAGGATGAAGGCTCCACACCTTCCCTTTTCATGCAAATTTAATGATAATGAAACCTTAGCTTCTTATGCTAATGGTATATATGATTACTATGATGTGGAACAAATAGAAGAGTTTGTTGCTTTTAAGGCTGCTTATGAAATTGAATCTTTGTTTGAAAAGTATGAAGCTTTAGATGATGATGTTTATAGGGCAGAAAATCTTGCTATACTTAGATATTGCTATGAAAATTATGAATACAATTACGATATTAATGCTTTTATTGAGAAAGTCTCCGCTGTCCAACAAGAGACTAATATTTTGCAGGAAGCTATGGAAGAAGAAACTGATGAAACTGTGAGCTCATTGGATGAAAAAGATGATGAGGAGAGCGAAGAACAAAAGGAGGAAGAGCGGATTGATCACCCGTGGCCACCTTCTAATGAGAGTAACTCTTCAACTCATACATTGTTTAATTCCCCTTCGTGCTTACCGAAGGATGATTGCTATGATGATTGCTATGATCCCTTGAATTTATTTGAAATATCCCTTTTTGATGATGCTTGCTATGCTTGTGGCCAAGATGCCAACATGAATTATGCTTATGGAGATGAACTTGATATATTTCCTTATGTTAAACATGAAATTGTTTCTATTGCACACACGCATGATAGTCCTGTTATCTTTTTGAATTCTCCAAACTACACTATATCGGAGAAGTTTGTGCTTATTAAGGATTATATTGATGGGTTGCATTTTACCGTTGCACATGATGGTTTTGATGAATGTAATATGCATGTGCTTGCTGCTCCTACTTGCAATTATTATGAGAGAGGAACTATTTCTCCACCTCTCTATGTTTCCAATATGATAAAATTGCAAGAAACTACTTATACTATGCATTGGCCTTTACTTGGTGTGCATGAATTGTTCTTTTATGACATGCCGATGCATAGGAAGAGAGTTAGACTTCGTTGTTGCATGATATATGTTACTTTGTGCTCAGTACTAAATTACAAATCATTGTTAATTAAAATTGGCTTTGATATACCTTGGGATTCGGGTGGATTCATTACTTGAGCACTAAATGCCTAGCTTAATGGCTTTAAAGAAATCGCTGCCAGGGAGACAACCCGGAAGTTTTAGAGAGTCATTTATTTCTGTTGAGTGCTTTTATATAGTTTAAAAAAAAGTGGGGAACCTAAAAAAATTTCAAAAAGGAAAGTGAAAGTGAGAAAGACAAGCATTGTTGAAGTGGGAGCTAGCCTTGAACTTTGTTCATGCTCACAGAAACTTTGTGAATCTTGATTACAGAAACTTTTCATAAAAAATAATTATCCCCTTGTATAATTCCATTGTATTATAAAAATTATGTGTCAAGGTTTGCCTTTAGGATGTTTACAATGCTTGTTGGTTTGTACGGTGCAGGACAGAAACTTTGGTTGTAGTGCGCGATTTTACATTTTAAACTGGAACGTCAATTGGTTCTTATTCCTTTTGCACTGTCTTTCTGTACAAATTGTTTGCTAATTTTGGTAGAATTTTTGGGGTACTAGAGGTATGGTGGATGTTCAGATTGCTACAGACATTTCTGTTTTTGACAGATTCTGTTTTTGATGCATAGTTTGCTTGTTTTGATGAATCTATCAATTTATATCAGTGGATTAAGCCATGAAAAAGTTATATTACAGTAGACACAATGCAAAAACAAAATATGAATTGGTTTTCAACATTACTTAGAGTGGTGATTTGCTTTATTATACTAACGGATCTTACCAAGTTTTCTGTTGAAGTTTTGTGTGGATGAAGTGTCTAAACGAGGAGGTCTCGATATGAGGAAAAGGAAGAGAGGCAAGAGCTCAAGCTTGGGGATGACTGATGCACCCCAAGTAAATATTCAAGGAGACTCAAGCGTATAAGCTTGGGCATGCCCCGGAAGGCATCCCCTCTTTCTTCAACAAGTATCGTTATGTTTTCATATTCGTTTCATTCATGTGATATGTGCAAGTCTTGGAGCGTCTTTTGCATTTAGTTTTCATTTTTCTTTTATGCACCATGCTAGTATGAGATAGTACTTGGTTGATTTATATAATGCTCATTGCATTTCACTTATATCTTTTGAGTATGGCTTTATAGAATGCTTCATGCGCTTCACTTATATCATTTGAAGTCTGGATTGCCTGTTTCTCTTCACATAGAAAACCACCATTTGTAGAACGCTCTTTTGCTTCACTTATATTTGTTAGAGCGTGGGCATTTATTTTGTAGAAAGAACTAAACTCTCTTGCTTCACTTATACCTATTTAGAGAGATGACAGGAATTGGTCATTCACATGGTTAGTCATAAAATCCTACATAAACTTGTAGATCACTAAATATGATATGTTTGATTCCTTGCAATAGTTTTGCGATATAAAGATGGTGATATTAGAGTCGTGCTAGTTGAGTAATTGTGAAATTGAGAAATACTTGTGCTGAGGTTTGCAAGTCCCGTAGCATGCACGTACGGTGAACCGTTATGTAACGAAGTTGGAGCATGAGGTGTTCATTAATTGTCTTCCTTATGAGTGGCAGTCGGGGACGAGCGATGGTCTTCTCCTACCAATCTATCCCTCTAGGGGCATGCGTAGTAGTACTTTGCTTTGAGGGCTAAGTAGGCTTTTGCAATAAGTATATGAGTTCTTTATTACTAATGTGAGTCCATGGATTATACGCACTTGTACCTTTCCATCATTGCTAGCCTCTTCGGTACCATGCATTGCCCTTTCTCACCTCGAGAGTCGGTGCAAACTTCGCCAATGCATCCAAACCCCGTGATATGATACGCTCTATCACACATAAGCCTCATTATATCTTCCTCAAAACAGCCACCATACCTACCTATTATGGTATTTCCATAGCAATTCCGAGATATATTGCCATGCAACTTCCATCATCACCATATACATGACTTGAGCATTTATTGTCATATTGCTTTGCATGATCATAAGATAGCTAGCATGATGTTTACATGGCTTGTCCGTTTTTTTGATGTCATTGCTACGCTAGATCATTGCACATCCCGGTACACTGCCGGAAGCATTCATATAGAGTCATATCTTTGTTCGAGATATCGAGTTTTAATATTGAGTTGTAAGTAAATAAAAGTGTGATGATCATCATTATTAGAGCATTGCCCTAGTGAGGAAAGGATGAAGGAGACTATGATTCCCCCACAAGTTGGGATGAGACTCCAGACTTTATGAAAAATAAAAGAGGCCAAAGAAGCCCAAATAAAAAAAGAGGCCAAAGAAGCCCACCAAAAAGAAAGAAAAAAATAAAAAATAAAAAATAAAAAAAATGAGAGAAAAAGAGAGAAGGGGCAATGTTACTATACTTTTACCACACGCGTGCTTCAGAGTAGCACCATGTTCTTCATATAGAGAGTCTCTTGAGTTATCACTTTCATATACTAGTGGGAATTTTCATTATAGAACTTGGCTTGTATATTCCGATGATGGGCTTCCTCAAACGCCCGAGGTCTTCATGAAAAAGCAAGTTGGATGCACACCCACTTAGTTTCTAGTTTGAGCTTTCATACACTTATAGCTCTTAGTGCATCCGTTGCATGGCAATCCCTACTCCTCGCATTTACATCAATTGATGGGCATCTCCATAGCCCGTTGATTAGCTGCGTCGATGTGAGACTTTCTCCCTTTTTGTCTTCTCCACATAAACCTCCACCATCATATTCTATTCCACCTATAGTGCTATGACCATGGCTTGCGCTTATGTATTGTGTAATAGTTGAAAAAGCTGAAGCGCGTTAAAAAGTACGAACCAATTGCTCGGCTCGTCATCGGGGTTGTGCATGATTTGAATGTTTTGTGTGATGAAGATGGAGCATAGCCAGACTATATGATTTTGTAGGGATGAGCTTTCTTTCGCTATGTTATTTCGATAAGACATAATTGCTTGGTTGGTATGCTCGAAGTATTATTGTTTTTATGTCAAATGATAGACTATTGCTTTGAATCACTCGTGTCTTAATATTCATGCCATGATTAGACACATGATCAAGATTATGCTAGGTAGCATTCCACATCAAAAATTATCTTTTTATCATTTACCTACTCGAGGACGAGCAGGAATTAAGCTTGGGGATGCTGATACGTCTCCGTTGTATCTATAATTTTTTATTGTTCCATGCCAATATTCTTCAACTTTCATATACTTTTGGCAACTTTTTATACTACTTTTGGAAATAACATATTGATCGAGTGCCCAGTGTTAGTTCCTATTTGTTGCATGTTTTATGTTTCACAGAAACCCAATATTAAACGGAATCCAAATGGGATACAAATGGACAGAGAATTATTTTGGAATATTTGGGATTTTCCGGAGGAAGAATCAATACGAAACAGTGCCCGAGGTGGCCACGAGACAAGGGGCGCGCCTGGCACTCTCCTGGGCCACCCGTAAGGCGGTTAACGCTTTTCTTTTGCCGCAAGAAAGCTAATTTTACAAGAAAAATCTGGGCGAAAGATTCACCCCAATCGGAGTTACGGATCTCTAGATATAAATGAAACGGTGAAGGGGCAGAATCAGGGAACGCAGAAACAGAGAGATAGATACAATCTCGCAGGGGCTCTCGCCCCTCCCATGCCATGGGAGCCAAGGACCAGAGGGGAAACCCTTCTCCCATCTAGGGAGGAGGTCAGGGAAGAAGAAGAAGAAGGGGGCTCTCTCCCCCTTGCTTCTGGTGGTGCGGGAACACCGCCGGGGGCCATCATCATCACCGCGATCTTCACCAACACCTCCGCCATCTTAACCAACATCTCCATCACCTTCCCCCTTCTATATTCAGCGATCCACTCTCCCGCATCCCGCTGTACCCTCTACTTGAACATGGTGCTTTATGCTTCATATTATTATCCAATGATGTGTTGCCATCCTATGATGTCTGAGTAGATTTTCGTTGTCCTACCGGTGATTGATGAATTGCTATGATTGGTTTAATTTGCTTGTGGTTATGTTGCTGTCCTATTGTGCCCTCCGTGTCACGCAAGCGTGAGGGAGTACCGCTGTAGGGTGTTGCAATATGTTCATGATTCTCTTATAGTGGGTTGCTTGAGTGACAGAAGCATAAACCCGAGTAAGGGGATTGTTGCGTATGGGATAAAAGGGGACTTGATGCTTTAGTGCTATGGTTGGGTTTTACCTTAATGAATCTTTAGTAGTTGCGGACGCTTGCTAGAGTTCCAATCATAAGTGCATATGATCCAAGAAGAGAAAGTATGTTAGCTTATGCCTCTCCCGCATAAAACTTGCTATCGGTCTAGTAACGTAGTCAATTGCTTAGGGATAATTTCACAACTCCTACCACCACTTTTCCACACTCGTTATATTTACTTTATTGCTTCTTTATCTAAACACCCCCTAGTTTATATTTACGTACTCTTTATTATCTTGCAACCTATCCTATCACACCTACAAAGTACTTCTAGTTTCATACTTGTTCTAGGTAAAGCGAACGTCAAGCGTGCGTAGAGTCGTATCAGTGGCCGATAGGACTTGAGAGACTATTTGTTCTACCTTTAGCTCCTCGTTGGGTTCGACACTCTTACTTATCGAAAGAGGCTACAACTATCCCGTATACTTGCAGGTTATCAAGAGGCCCTGGTCCTCTTCCCAGATGTTTAGGCGGGAAGGGATCCCACAACGGCCAATTCAAAGGGGGGCAACTAATACAAGCTATCCTGACAAAAGGTGGCCTTCGCCTGCCAAAGGCTCTAGTGGTGACGACGTCGTGGGCTCCGCGGTGACCTTCACCCCGCCATCCTGCTGGTCTTGATCTCGTTGCACCAATATGGAAACCTTTGCCTGATGCCTCAGGACTCCTCGCGTGCGCCTGCTCCTTTAGCACCAAAGAGGAAACCAGTACTCTGCGCCCGCCTGGCCTTGGTCGTCATGGCTCACGTCACGGAAACCTCACGAGGTTCCCCCACCTTGATCTCTCCGCTCCTCGCGAGCCAGCCTAGTGAGGCTGCCCCCGAGGAGGTCTTGTGTCACCCGCCTCGCGACGCTTAGCCCCTCACGAGGGTCTTGAGTGTTTGCCGGTGAAGATGGGCCGTACCAGGCCATTGGTGGAGCCACGCCTTGGGCCACAGACAAGCAAGCCTGGGGACCCCCATTCCCAGGACGCCGAAAGTGACGTCTACCGGCGGTTGAAGCAGAAGAAGTATATCGCCATAGATGAGTGAGTACCTCATCTCCGTGATTCCATGAGTGTTACACCCCCTCCTGACCATAGCTCTTCAGGATCCCTTCGGCTGGAGCGGCGAAATCTCCTGGGAAGCGGCCTCCTCCCATCCTGAGCTCACCACTGATCTTGAGCACTCCCCGTCGGGCTGCTGCGTGTGGCTCGGGGCCTATTGAAGAGGCGGACGTGCTAGCGGGGGGTCTTGATCCTGCGTTCTTGTCGCCCCTCCTTCACGGTCCTGTCTGGGGTGCGGGAGGCATGCCTAGGGCTCCCCCATTGGTCATTGCCCATAGCTGGGTGATCCCAGCCCTGGTATCGTCTTTAAGCGGTGAGGCCTCACCCTACAGCTCCTCTGCCGAGGCCCGAAAGGTGACGGGGAAGGCGCCGGCTTCTATCCCAGCTGGGAGCATGCAGGCCATCTCAAGCTTCCCCGATGATTCCCTGCGCGAAGGATGGACTCGGCCACGCGCTTGAGCTCACGCGTGGGCATGGTGTTATCCGCCATGAGCTTTTCCGGGAGGCGATAGATGCGCTGAGCCGGCTTGGAGAAGAGCTCGTTGTTGTTGACGCTCACCTTGAGTCGGAATACCTCCGACTGGCAGACAAGTGGCATCAGTTGAAGGTGGTCGTCAACCTTGGGCGTCTTCAGCACGAACGCGCCAACGCGAAGGCCGAGGTGTCCCTTGCGACCTCACGCGAGGCCAGCGCCTAGGCCTTGGAGGAGGCCAAGGAGGCTGATCGCCGACGCGAGGTCGCCAAGAAGTGCGGACGGGAGCTCTAGGCCTTGAATGCTGCTCTTGAGCAGCAGATTGAGGCGCGCACGACCGTCCTGGCGTCAATGAGGGGGGCGCCCTCCGAAGAGAAGGAGATCCAGGAGTGCGAGGAGGCACTGATGCTGGAGGCTTCGGAGCGCAGCCTCGAGCTTGAACATTTGGAGACGAGGGAGCGCCAGGTGACCCTGGCTGGGGACGTCGTCAATGTGCGTGAAGCCGGGATCTAGAAGGAGGTTGACCGGAGGGTGGTGAAGGCTCGCACAGATCTTGCCGATGAGTACGATCTGAAGCTGAAGTTCCTAGAGGCCGAAGCTGAGGGCAGGACCGCTGCCCTCAGGACACGGCTGAACGAGGCGGAGCAGCATGAGAGGGCCACTACGGCGGCCCTTACCTCTACCCAGGCTGATCTAGGCTCCGCGCGCGCCAACTTGCTCTCGCTCCAGCAGCAGATTGATGATGCTACGACCCTCGTGGAGCAGAACAGGGAGGAGGCGTGTCGTCGGCAAACACTGCAACGCAAGCACGCCCCCATGCTTCAGGCCCTCAGGGTGAGGGCTAACCGAGCCCTGGGCTTCATCTATGAGGAGAACGCCCCTCATCCCCGCGTGGAAGATTATGCAAGCCACCTTCGCTTCTTCACCGAAGTCGTGACGCGTTTGGAGGACCGGGCCAGGTGGGCTTGTGAGCTTGTCGAGGAGAGGAGTCGCGGCCTCCTTGGGCGCGCGTTCTCACGAGTCTTCAGTAATCTTCAGAACCTCGACCCCCACTTCGACTTCAACACTGCCATAGCCCCAGTGCCCGGGGTTATCCGGGACAACCTGTCACACTGGGTGGACAATCATGTGGATGCTCACCACTGAGGACGACACAGTGGTGATCGTGGTGGACGAAGATGGCGCAGTCGACGACGGCGAAGACAACGCTAGTGACAGTGCTAGCAGCGCGTATGAGAGCGACCGGGGCGATGTTGTGAGCAGCACATCCAGTTAAGCATTCCTTCACCTGAACCTGCACGCAAAGACTTGGACACGGCCCCGCAGGGCGTGAAAGCATTTTGGAGGGGGAGCCCCTTATGTATGTAAATTAATGTTCTATATTTTAAGTCGGACCTGAAACATGCGAGCTTGTGAGCCCCTGAGCAGGGTTGTCGTTGTGACTTACCTCGATCCTAGCAGGCCTTGAGCGGGTTTTGAGGTTGCTGATGCGCCTTTCTCCTGAGGGGAGCCCTTTAGGGGCTCACGAGGTTTTAGATATCCCGAGGAGCCTGCTGATCCGCCTGAGAGAGCCTCACGAGGAGCGAATGCCAGAATATGGCAGGGTGTGCGCGCGGTGGTCCTACGGCGATTATACTCTCGGTCTTGGGGGGTTGTCGCCACCCGGGCTCGCCTGAGCGCGGTCAACATGCGCATACCATGCCCAGCCCCCCCTCGTGAGGTGCTCGTAAGGGGAGGCGTAGCAGGTGCGAGCCTCAAAATAAAGCACGCAACCAAAATGCAAGAAACCGATAGGAACGAGAGAAGACTCCCCCCACGCTTTCAACAAAAAAGGCTTCAAATTCAGTCCAAAAGGTTGGCGAATCGAGTTACAAAAAAAGGGATGAAAGCAAATGGCCGCGTCTAGCACCTAGCTAGTCTTCTTGTCTTCTCACGCATGGAGCTAAGTGCTTTCACTGGTTGTGAGCATAGTCATTGGGGGACAGTGTCGACGGCCAGCACGGAGCATGGTGCTTCCACTAGGACGTGGGCGGGAGCCCCTGAGGCCCGAGAACGACACTCCGGAGACTCGGGGCATGTACAGCCCCACCCATTATTATGTGAGAGTGACATGAGCGGAGACCTTCATAGGCGTGAGCCTTGCTTCATATCGCCAGACAAGGGCCTCGCCTTGCGCCACCCCCGACCACCGTTGGGGCGTCCGGAAACCAGGACGAGACCAAGGAGCAAGGAGGACGCTAGTGGCGCCCTCGGAGACCATGGGCCCTCTACCGGGGGGAAGAGCTCATCGGCGGAGGGAGTCCTGGATTAAGGGGTCCTCGGGCGTCCGGGCTATGTAACATGGGCCGGACTGATGGGCTATGAAGACACAAGACAGAAGACTTCTTCCCGTGTCCGGATGGGAATCTCCTTTGCGTGGATGGCAAGCTTGGCGTTCGGATATGTAGATTCCTTCCTCTATAACCGATTTTGTACAACCCTAGTCCCCTCTGGTGTCTATATAAACCAGAGGGCTTAGTCCATAAAGACAATCACAATCATACAGGATAGACATCTAGGGTTTAGCCATTATGATCTTGTGGTAGATCAACTCTTGTAATCCTCATATTCATCAAGATCAATCAAGCAGGAAGTAGGGTATTACCTCCATCGAGAGGGCCTGAACCTGGGTAAACATCGTGTCCCCCGTCTCCTGTTACCATCGACCCTAGACGTACAGTTTGGGACCCCCTACCCGAGATCCGCCGGTTTTGACACCGGCATTGGTGCTTTCATTGAGAGTTCCACTGTGATGTCGTCAAGAGGTTCGATGGCTCCATCAATCATCTACAACAATGCTGCCCTGGGGTAAGTTTTTTCCCCTGGCCAGATCTTTGTGTTTGGCGGCTTCGCACTACGGGCCAACTCGCTTGGCCATCTACAGCAGATCCACAGCTACGCCCCAGGTCACCAGATTAGTTTTGGAAACCTGGACTATGTCGCTAATATCCGAGGAGACTTGATCTTCCAAGGATTCGCGGCCCCAACCTCCGCTCTGGCCTTAGATCCGGAGTGTATCGCCAGGTCCGAAGACGGGCTTCCTGAGCCCGATGGACTATCTGCGGCTACTAGGCCCATTATGGGAGAGCCGGAGAAAGTAGTGTCACTGGCAACCATCATGAAGCCGGACCCTTCTCTAGAGACTGGCTCCGAACCCACGGAGTCAGCTTCGTGTGAGTTCGGCCAAGGAGTTTTCCCCCTGCCATACTCCACAGACTCCCTTTTCCCTGGCCAAACCTCGCCTTTAAGCGAGGCTCTGGACTTGATGCGATCTCTTGTCATTACAGAGGATCAATATCTGAACTACGCCCAGCCCGGACTAGGGGCTAAGAGCACAAAACTTTACGTCCCACCCACTAACGGTGTCCTAGACTAGGGGGTACTCACCACGTCATCTCCCGGTCAGTTGGATTGGGCCGAGGACCCCCATGGCCGTTTACTCATGGGCCAGTTCGGACGACCGATTTATACACAAGGAAGATTCCACAAGACTTGGTGATCAAGACAAGGACTCCTCTCCACTGGCGTATTTGACTAGGACTCTTGTTATCCTATGCCTCCGGTATGTTATATAAGCCGAGGCTAGGCTAGTCGATAGAGGATTATGACATTACTCATCATACCCTTAGGTCTTAGACCATAACATATGATCTCGAGGTAGATCAACTTTTGTAATCATATATTCATCAAGATCAATCAAGCAGGAAGTAGGGTATTACCTCGATAGAGAGGGCCCGAACCTAGGTAAACATTGTGTCCCCTGTATCCTGTTACCCATCGATCCATGGCACACAGCTTGGGACCCCCTACCCGAGAACTAGCAATTTTGACACCGACAATGGTGCTTTCATTGAGAGTTCCGTTGTGTGATCGACAAAGGATCAATGGCTCGCCCGCAGATTAACTGCGACGTCGATATCTTCGTCGCTGGCTCGACTGGTCACCTTGGCTTGACCGAGGACTGCACTCCATCTCCGATCGTCATGTTCGGACGGGGACCTTCATCAACATCAACTCTGATCTCTATCATGATCATAGAGTAATCATCCATGGAGCTCGGGGGCTTAACGTCAACATTGCCCTCGGACAGTCGTGCTATTTTTCTGGACAGCGAACTTGTATTGGTCGTCACCGCCTCCTCGAGCGTCGGTTTGACAATTGCTTCGGTGGAATAGTGCGGAATTAAGTCTACAACAGCCATGCAAAATTTCGTCGAGCTCCGATGGAGGAATCTCCAGCAATCTACGATATACCGGAGCCTTGTCAAATCTGGACAGGAATCTGGATGAGTTTAGGGCATGGTCTCCAGAGCCCAGCTCGGAGGTCCTTTGGAAGATCCAACCGTTCATATACTATGGAATTTCCATATCTACCACCCCTCACAATTTCAGCTCGATCTGACGGTTCAAACTCCGGGAACCTTCTGATGAGTGGACCAATTTTTGGATCTG
This sequence comes from Triticum dicoccoides, assembly GCF_002162155.2. NCBI lineage: Eukaryota > Viridiplantae > Streptophyta > Magnoliopsida > Poales > Poaceae > Triticum > Triticum dicoccoides. Next base: position 648,410,074 of record NC_041385.1, read on the forward strand.
TTTTACGCACGAATACGGATCCGACCCGAATTCATGTTTCTTTATGAACGTGATATTGGACAACCTTCTTAAAGGAATTTTCTTCTAGGGTGTTGTGCGTTGTTTTTAAACACATGCCCATAAAATTTTAAGTCTCCTCGGAGGTAATCTTCACCATCATGCTGGTGTCAAACCAGTTCGGCAATATTGCTCCACGGCTGCCGACCTGCGCTAGACCCGTAGTCGCTTTTTGAGCCGAGCTCAACTTCTTCGGATCATCATCTCGGCGAGCGAACAAGAGTTCGGAATCGCCAAGGATAAATCATCACCAACATCGCCGCCCCACGAATTACACGGAGCGGGCACACCGGCATCGCTGCATGGTCACTTCATCAAGCCGGCATTGACTGCGTCACAAGTTACGACTGGCGTCGGCATGGCCTCACTGTTGCTTCTTCAAGATGATGTCCATCATGCTGAACTGCTTCAACACCTCAGTTGACATGGCAGCTGCAACATCTCCTTACCGACCTGCTCCGTCTCCTCGGCTAGACCGAGGGCTTCGCCATCTCTTTATCAACTTACTTCGGAGACTTCGGCGTCACCAGCCGACCAGCTTCATCACATTATCTGGACCACAGGCTTTGCCTCGACGAGCCAACCTTTGCCGACATCGCCATGCCATCACTTCATCACCCATCAGGCAATGGGTGCGTGGATCGAGTCCCAATTTTGGGAGTAACCTTCCTTCATATTACTACAATAGATACACCAGGTGCTATTAATCCTAGTAATTTTTTCTTGGTTGGGTTTATTTTTCCTGAGGAATTAATACTCTGGTTTGTTCCATCATCTGTACATAGGTCTGTCAAATGGTGGCCGCATTAACAAAGGTCGCGTAGTGGTTTGGTTAGTTTCCGTATACAGTTCGGCGATTGCCGCATCCGGAACTCGGACCAGCTTGTGAATTCAGGATTTGCCACGTCTTCACTGCGTCACACCGACGCCCTGCATCAACATTGACTTCAGCGCCAGGCCACATCTCTTTAAATAAATTATTTTTGTGAAAAGCAATTATGCAAGGATTTTATATATATATATATATATATATATATATATATATATATATATATATATATATATATATATATAATTCCTTTTGGACCGCACTATTTTACGTGTGTAGGTGATCAACTTCGACTACGTCACGCGGTCACTTCGGCAACCTAACATCGTCGTCCCAGTTGGCATAAATCGGCTCGCACGATCACCTTGTTGATCGAATTGCCATACCAAAATTTTCGGTTGCCTTAGGGACCTCGGCATCAACAAGAGGGTCCTACCTAGTCGGGTGTTCGGCACACGGGCGATATTTCTCTTATTACTCATCTTGCGTAAATTATTTATTATGCTATGACTTTTTTTAATTTATTATTATTACTGCTCTCCGACTTGCACAATTTTCTGTGCACAGGTAAATGATCTGGGTTGGGCAGCGCTGTCACCTTGGCGTACCGACATACCACGTCGCCTTGGCTAGACCGGGGGCTTCGTCATCACTTCATTAACCCATGCTGGGGATTTCGGCGTCACTCTGCCGGCCTGCATTGGCCATGCTATGTCACCACTTCAGAGTGCCGAGCTCTTCGCTCTGCCACCTCGGGACTGGCTTGGGGGATGGAGTCTTGTCCCGCATCAAGCTCGGACCGCGTCGTCAATGCCGAACACATTAACTAGCTAAGTCGCTTTCATGCTCAAAAACTTTCAATTTTAAATTTTGTTCGGTTTGACCAAGCATTATACTTTTTTGGCAAAAAGTTGTTTGTGAAAAACTTCCTTGTCAAAACTTTGTTTGTGACACACAAATTCAAATACCCCGTTTACTCGGGGGCTTCCTTTATGAAGCCTTTCTCTTGCAAATGATCATACTTGTATGGCTTCGTTCCTTGTTCGTGTATTATGCCACAATATGCACCATGTTGACTTAAGTGTTCCGCAAGCTGGGTTGCCTTGCTCCTGTGTTTACCCCTATGTTCCCGATTGTTCGGATAGGGAGTAAAGGGAGCACCTCTACGATTGTCACAATCGGGTCATCCGAGCTTGAACCTCAGACTGGGTGAAGCCGAAAGCTAGTGCTCTTATTGTTTTCAATCATGGTCCGCACACAACGGAACTCATGAGTGCAAAAAATGTATTGCACAAGTCTCATAGTAACAATGAGCAACCGAAGAAAGGTATCAGTGGGGATACTATTTTCTTTGAAGATGCTTCTTAGACTTCAGTATTAATATAGCATAAGTTCACTGAGTGCGCTTTGTCTGTTATAGCCCTATGGCCTGATTGCCTGGTTATCGGAAACACCGTCGATATTCTTGACAGGTGGAGTACATAAAACTTTTCGGCCCTTGACCGAAGAGGGAGAAGCCAACAGTCGGTTAAGACGCGTTTAAAGTTTCGGTAAACACAGATATGATATAAGTACTTCGGTACATACAATGATTATACATAAAATTCTTTTACCCAAATCACTTGGGGGCTCTTAAAATTTACATGAGATGTTCTATAATAATGTGTTTTCTTCTTGGTCGGTGCAAAGTCTTTTTCTACCGCTCCTTTCTCGACTCGAGTGTATGGTCAATGGCCGGATAGCCTAGCTTCTCACTAAAGTCGTTCGAGTTTAGTTTGCTAAACTGGCCTCGTAGAAGCACTCCGCCTTCGGGATAAGGCTCTTGAAGCCGTAGGCTGACCGCTTGAAGTCTTGAGATCGGATGTGTCATGTTAAAGCACGACATAAGCACAATTTTTTTAAGACCAATTTCTGGATTGACACCAAAATCTCGGTTTAGTCCATACGTCAAGCTTTTACATAATTTTGTGGCTTTTTGATCCTATGGCACTTTTTAAACTATTTGTGTGTTTCCAGCATAAGTCTCGTAGTGCAACGCCGGACACCTTTAGAATTTCTGCAAAAACATTCTCGAATATTGCTATATATGCATCGGTTTCGAATAGTGTCTTTGGTTAATAGTTGGGTTGCCCAGCTCATGTGCTTGTCTCCTACGTTCCGCTTTGTTCAGCTAGGTGTGCAAAGGGAGAACCACTACAATTGTGCTTCCAGCTCGCATGGTTAAGCACCTCAGTGGAGAAAGTCAAAAACTGACTGTCACAATAAGCGTAAACTGGTCTGTGATCCGATGACTATGTTAAATGATGGGCCGTTCATAACATTGGCCGAAGTGTTTACAGCTTGACCTTGGCTGTCGCCGAACACTAACCGAGGCTAGTAACTAGCCTCCCTACTTTAAGCTCCTATGACTAAGTGAAAGTTATAAAGCCCACATATCTGACTACCTTGTTTCCGCTAACACAACCACCTTCGGGCACCGAGATGTCGGCTAAGGGTTGTTTTGTTATTGCAGAATCACCTTGCATAGCATCTACAAAGGGGTGGAAGCCGACGATGGCCCACTTTCAATTGATAAACGGACGCAACGGAGTCAAAATAAACATATCCTTAGCGTTTGTATTCAATATACAAATGTTGCCTTCTATAATTATCGTTATAAAGCCATAAATATGCATCAATTTGACTTAAGATTTTGGCCAAGCTGGGTTGCCTGGCTCCTGTGCTTACCCCTACGTTCCCGATTGTTCGGCTAGGCGGTAAAGGGAGCACCTCTATGATTGTTACTACCGGGTCATCCGAGTTAGTACCTCAGACTGGGTGAAGCCGAAAGCTAGCGATCTTAAAGGATATAATTGGTCGGCAACGACGGAAGTGAAAATTTTGATTCATTAATACCATAGAGTTCGGGAACTTTCCCCGAACTAAATCCTCAATATTTTCCTCCCACATTGATTGGAGGTGAGGTTTCATGATCATGATCAGCATGAGAACCCAAAGAAAGGAACCGATAGCGGGACTATTTTCTTTGGAAGATGTTTCTTACGATTAAGTAATATAACATGTCTCTCCGCATACCTTTGGTTATAAAACCGTATGGCCGGATTTCCTTGTTTGCCGTAAAACTTTGCCCTTATAAAGGCTTTATAAAGTAGGACAAAGATTCCCCGGCTTCTGGCCGAGGAGGTTGAAGCCGATGGTCGGTCAACAAAGTTTTGTACAATGTGGATCCGAGCATTAATTATGTAAAGTACTTGGATACATAGAATCATTACACGTAATTTGTGATTTTACTCTGGAAATCGATCCTTAATTCGGCCACCTGTGCCCACATTAGGGCTCGGGGTCTACTGGGCTTCACGCTCACTATTTATAAATATTAAAGGGGCACATCGATCCCCTGATCTGGTGTTGCCACCCGACCAGTGTCTCGTGGGCTACTGCATTGCCTGTTCAATGCAGAAAATTCAAAGTGCTCGGTGTTCGGCATGATCGAACTATGGGCAAACGCGTCTTCGGACAACAATAGGTACCATCTGGACCTATCTGGCATCAAGCTAATATATTGCGGCAACTTCTCAAGACCCTCTCTCAAGGGCCCGTTCGCCGATCACTATTATCTCTAATATATTACACTGCGTTTCTATTCCTACGTATGCTGCCGAGCTAGGAGTTGATCCTCAGGCCGATTTCGCGCATCGACCTGAGTCTCAGGGGCTACTAGGATCAGCGGTTTCATGTTTTCCTTTAGGTGCATCTAGGGTTTTAGACTGACACACACCTTGAGGGCTACTGGCTATATATCTCGGCAGAGAATAAATTGCACCGATCAAAATATTCACAAAGAATCAGCCGCGGTCGGGCTGGTGCACCACCTCAGAAGCGGTTCGGCATAAAGCTCGGATTCGAATGGCTCCTTCCATAGAGAACTTTTCAGCATTAAACTCGAATAACCTCCTTCAAACTTTTTCAAGCCAAGGTGATCTATGAAACCTTGGATACAGTCCGGCGTTGGAGCTCGGATATAGTCCGGCGTTGGAGCTCGGATACAGTCCGGCGTTGGTGCTCGGCTGCAAAAGATATCTCGAATGCAGTCTGGCGTTGGAGCTTAGACGCAAGGGGATGTCGCCGCACAGGAACAACTTCAAACCCGAGGTGTGGCGTAACAAATAACAAGGCATTGATAAAGGCTGAGAACTTAAAGGGGCTCCTCGGATACCCGATGTATAAGATCTTTGGATTCACTTCGGTGATCCTCAAGATAGAAGATGGGAATATTTTTTGAACTAGTTTTCAAGACCAACGACCGAAGACGAAGAATAGTTCGGAAGAACCGAGGAGCATCCCCAACTTGAAGACCGGTTCAGGGGGCTACTGACGGTGTCCTAGACTAGGGTTTACTCACCACGTCATCTCCCGATCAGTTGGATTGGGTCGAGGACCCCCATGGCCGTTTACTCATGGGCCAGTTTGGACGACCGATGTATACACAAGGAAGATTCCACAAGACTTGGTGATCAAGACAAGTACTCCTCTCCACCGGTGTATTCGACTAGGACTCTTGTTATCCTATGCCTCCGGTATGTTATATAAGCCGAGGCTAGGCTAGTCGATAGAGGATTATGACATTACTCATCATACCATTAGGTCTTAGACCATAACATATGATCTCGAGGTAGATCAACTTTTGTAATCATATATTCATCAAGATCAATCAAGCAGGAAGTAGGGTATTACCTCGATAGAGAGGGCCCGAACCTGGGTAAACATCATGTCCCTGTCTCCTGTTACCCATCGATCCATGGAACACAGCTTGGGACCCCCTACCCGAGATCTGCCGGTTTTGACACTGACACCCACCACCCACTTTATAGCCACTGTCGAGGACTTAACCGACATGCTCGATTACGACTCCGAAGACATCGACGGTATGGACGACGATGCCGGAGAAGAACAGGCCCAAAACCCGCCGTTTACCGACGCTGGATGGCCACATCCTTGTATGACGTGTACATGGTGGATACACCCAAATAAACTAACAGCAATGACAAAGAAGATCCAGCCAAGGATAAACCTCCTAAGACACAGCCAAAACGACGATGTCAGCGGCGCCGCTCTAAGTCACGCCGTGGAAAAGACAGCAATATCGGCACGGGAGAAAATAACACTCTGGACGGTGCCAAAGACCAAGAAGACCCCGTCGAGCCAACCTCCGAGCAGGACAATCGAGACGACAGGCATGCTAGCCATGATGAACAGGCCGTGAACGAAAACTTGGAGGACAGTAATTATCTTCCACTCTCCGAGGATGAGGTAAGCCTCAGCGACGAGGACTTTATTGTGCCTGAGGAACCTCTCGAGCGGGAGTGCTTTAAGGAGCCTGAAAAAGAAACAGCAGCAGCTACAAGCTGATCAAGATCTGCTCAACGACAGATGGACTAATGTCCTGGCAGCCGAGGAATACGGCCTCGAGCTCCCAACCAAAAGTTACCTGAAGTGCAAACTGCTACCCCAATTTGACGACGAGGCCCTTGAGCCCGTACCATCAGCGCGTAATGCGGCTGACCGACCACCACGTGGCCGGGACAAAGCAGCAACTCAAGCCGAACACCAGCCCATACCACCTTGCTGTAAGGGAGATACAACAGCTCGAGGATATACATACGACCTACGGCAGGACCTGGACAGTAGAGCAGGTCAGACCAGATCGATATACGGATTGCGGGGGCGTGCCCCGACACGCGACGACCGCTGTCTAGCCGGACGTGATAAGCATAATCACGCCCGGGCCGAAAACCGCAGACGGACTCCATCCGAGCTACGTCACGACTTGGCCCCATATAGAGGCTCCGCACACCCCCTTTGCTTCACTGATGAAGTAATGGAGCACGAATTCCCAGAAGGGTTTAAACCCGTGAACATTGAATCATATGATGGGACAACAGACCCCGCGGTATAGATTGAGGATTTTCTTCTCCATATTCATATGGCCCGCGGTGATGATCTTCATGCCATCAAATACCTCTCGCTAAAACTCAAGGGACCAGCTCGGCACTGGTTGAACAGCCTGCCTGAAAACTCCATTGGCAGCTGGGAGGACTTGGAGGACGCCTTCCGCGATAACTTCCAAGGTACATACGTCAGACCTCCGGATACCGATGACTTGAGTCACATAGTTCAACAACCCGGAGAGTCAGCCAGGAAATTCTGCACTAGGTTCTTAACTAAAAAGAACCAGATTGTCGACTGTCCGGATGCCGAAGCCCTAGCAGCCTTTAAGCATAGCATCTACGATGAATGGCTCGCCCGACACCTCGGCTAGGAAAAGCCAAAGTCCATGGAAGCCCTCACGGCACTCATGAACCGCTTTTGCGCGGGCAAAGATAGCTGGCTAGCCCGTAGCAATAATAATGCAAGCGAACCTGGCATGTCTGAAGCTAGAAATAGCAACGGCAAGCCCCGACGCAACAAACACAAGCGTCGAAGCAACAGTGATAATACCGATGACACGGCGGTCAATGCCGGATTCAGTGGCTCCAAGTTCGGCCAGCGGAAGAAGCCATTTAAAAGGAACAATCCGGGCTCATCCAGCTTGGACCGCATACTCGATCGTCCATGTCAGATACACGGCACCTCCGATAAGCCAGCCAATCATACCAACAGAAGCTGTTGGGTCTTTAAACAGGTCGGCAAGTTAAATGCCGAGAACAAGGAGAACGGGTTGCAAAGCATGGACGATGACGAGGAGCCCCGTCCACCGAACACAAGGGGACATAAGAAGCTTCCCCCTCAGGTTAAAACGGTGAGCATGATATACGCTACCCATATCCCCAAGAGGGAGCCCAAACGCGCGCTCAGGGACATCTATGCGATAGAGCTAGTCGCCCCAAAATTCAACCCATGGTCATCCTGCCCAATCATTTTCGATCGCAGGGACCATATGACCAGCATCCATCATGGCGGTTTAGCCGCACTGGTCCTCGACCAAATAATTGATGGACTCCACCTCACTCGAGTCCTCATGAACGGGGGCAGCAGCCTCAACCTACTCTATCAGGATACAGTGTGCAAAATGGGCATCGATCCATCAAGGATCAAGCCCACAAAAACTACCTTTAAAGGAGTTATACCAGGTGTAGACGCCCGCTGCACGGGCTCAATCACATTGGAGGTTGTCTTCAGATCCCCGGTCAACTTCCAAAGCAAAGAGTTGCCCTTCGATATCGTCCCCTTCTGCAGTGGCTATCACGCACTGCTCAGACGAACCGCATTTTCTCGATTCAATGTGGTGCCACAATATGCTTATCTCAAGCTCAAGATGCCCGGACCAAGCGGTGTCATAACAGTCAATGGAAACATGGAGCGCTCCCTCCGTACCGAGGAGCACACCGCGGCCCTAGCAGCACAGGTACAGAGCAGCCTTATCAATCAGAACTCTAATTCGGCGGCCAAGCTCCCAAACACTATCAAACGAGTCTGGACTACTCTGCAGCGGGATAGTCCAGCTCGTCAGGAGTCAGACTAGCAATTCGGCCTCCGTCTCAGTCCCGACCAAATGGCGGCATACGTACCGTGCGTACATAACTACACGCTCAAAATACCATGGGCAGAGACAGAGGCATAACCAGATTGTGGTCCATAATTTGGCTCGACCTTCCCTGGGCGCACATACCTTCCTTTTTCTTTTTATCCTTTTCAGGTTTCCTTTCTACAAGCCCCTACCGACGGCCTGATCATCGGTCCTTTCGAAGGATGGATATACCAACGCGGTGAGCAGCATATACGCGTGGAGGAATCTCTAGATGTTCTTCTTGACGATCATTCTACCTGTTTTCAGAACCCGCACACAGCTCCCCCTTGATCTTCGCATGTTAAATAGCCCTGTTGCTTATCGCACTATTTGTACAAATACACTTTGACATATCAATCAAACTGTAATGGAAACAGTTTGCGGCCCAACTTATGTGGCACTAGCTTACTACTTCATTCTATTTCACTATTCTTATCGACTGCACCCGTACACTTTGGTACACTTTGAAATTGGCCAGGGGCTTCATTGCGCCCCGTACTATGGCAACAAAGTCCGAACACTTTTACAGTATAGTTTGGCAGCCCGAATTTTAGCATTATATGCATCAGCTCCGAATCATGTCTTTGGTCAATAGTTGGGTTACCCGGCTCCTGTGCTTGCTACCTTACGTTCCGTCCTATCGGCTAGGGTAGTAAAGGGAGAACTACTACAATTGTGTTTCTAGTTTATCCGAGCAAACACCTCAGTAAAGAAAGCCGAAAACTGACTATCATGATGTGGCGAGAGCTGGTCAGCTATTCGGAGGTTCAAAATCTTCTATGATTTTTTCCGCCTTGTGTGACGAATTGGCCTTCACCCGATCAGGTGTCTACAACACCCTAGTCCGGATTAAATACTAGCTAGGGGCTGCGCCTACATTTCTACTTGTCAAACTCCTATGGCTAAGTGAGGGTGATAAAGCCACATAGTCCAATTGCCTGGTTCGTTGCGCTAAACACCTCCTTCAAGGACCAAACTTTTGGATCAAGAGTGTTTAGATTCCATCCCGAACACCACCGTACTACCTACGTGGGGGTTGAAGCCGACGACTGGCCAACTCTCAGATTTAACAAAACAGCCGCACAGGAGGTAAAATTTTAATAAAATAACAAGCATTATATTACATAACAGCATCGTTCGATAATATAGGAGGGATAACATGAATATCTTCATTCAAAGATAATGTCTTTTGAACACTGGCCCTCTACAATGCGGGATCCCTTCAGGACATCATCAAAATACCGCTCGGGCATGCGGTGCTCCTTGCACGCGGGCGGTCCCTTGGTCGCGAGCTTGACGGCGTCCATCTTCACCCACTGCACCTTGACACGGGCGAAGGCCATCCACGCACCTTCGATGCAGACTGACCGCTTGATGGCATCAAGCCGGGGGCAGGCATTGACCAGCCGCTTCATGAGTCCGAAGTAGCTACTAGGTATGGATTCGGCAGGCCAAAGACAGATTATCAAATCCTTCATGGCCAGTTCGGCAACCCTATGCAGTTCGGTCAGCTGTTTCAGCTGATCGCTAAAGGGCACCGGATGCTCCGGCGCAAGACATTGTGACCAAAACAGCTTCTCCATTAAGCTCCCTTCTTCGGCTCGGAAGAACTCGGCAGCATCAACAACACTGCAAGGAAGATCCACAAACGCTCCTGGAGAACTCCAAATCCGGGTCAGTAAGACGTACCTTTTCTTCACATATTTGCTCTACATAATAAAGGCCTTACCCGCCGCGATTTTCCTGGCCTCCTGGATTTCCTGGAGGGTGCCCTGGGCTTCAACCCGGGCATCTTGTGCGCTTTGGCGGGCCTTGGCATGTTCGGACTCTTGATCCGCAATATTGTGCTCCAAGGACTCGCATTTCTTCACGGCGTCCTGGAGCTCCTGCTAGACCTCACCGATCCTGGCCTCGTGCTTTTCGCGGGCGGCTTGTTCCTCTGCCGCTTTCTTCTGGGCTTCAGCTAGCGCTGCCTTGAGGGTTTCCACCTCGGACGCTGCTCCTACAAATTATCATGTGATCAACACAAGCAATTCATATCTCGCTATATCTTAATAGGTCATTACATACCTTGCTTGCCCTCCAGCTGCTTTTTCACTCGGCCGAGCTCTTCCTCGGCCCGCTCCAGACTTTGCCTTAGTCCGGAGACTTCGGCAGCATGAGAGGTTGCAGCTAGCAATGATGCCTGCTCATTCACATAGACATGTATGGTTAGTCTCCTGTGAAAATTGTTTGATCCTCTATCCGGCTTTTCTTTCCGAACACCAGACAGAGTCTCTGGGGCTACTGTCTATATTGTGACTTTCTTTTTACATAATTGCATCGCTTACCTCAAAGCCTGTCAAAAGGCTGGTGCAGGCTTCGGTCAGTCCGCTCTTAACGGACTGAACCCCTCCCAATCAATGTAGCCATGAGGGTGCGGTGTTCTTCCATAATAGAAGCACCTCATAGCGCTTCCATTAAAGTATATGGTGCCTCTAGATGGACAGAGGTCACCGGCAGGATAGGTGCACCTCCTTCTTTCGAAGGAGGCTGCCTGCCTGATTCCTGGCCGTATGGGTCTCCGGAGCAGTATTCGACTGGGGGCCGAATTGGATATGGCCCCCATCGCCAGTCTCCAGGGGGATTTGCTCCCCCATATGTCCGGTGGTCGAGGTGTCACCCTCTGGAGCCACCCTGACGGCCTCCTGTGTGTCCCCTGGCCTATTAAGGTCCTTCGGGACACTGCCTCAGTGTCGTCCGTGGCCTTGGGAGAGGTGGCCGTCAGCAGTGACCCGCTGTCCATACCATTTGGATCCATCAAAACCTCCGATGAGGATTGCTGGGAGCTGTCGTGGGCCGTACTACTGTGCATGATTCAACACATTAAAATCACAAGGCTAAGGAGTTGGATATATAAGTGCATCAGTGTCTTTGAATACTTACGATTTCGCCAGGGGCTTATCCCTGGGGCGCCACTCCGAGCTGCTGTCAGTGTCTGGCGCGGTGTCGTCCGCGAGGGAGGCTCTCCCCTTCTTGGACGCTTCGGCCTCCAGATGTGTGGAGGCCGCCCTCTTCTTCCTTCCCCCCTCAGGGGGAGGGTTGCTTTCCTCCTCCTCCTCCTCATCCTCGGTGGGGGAGGAGTGGGTTTTGGCGTCTTCGGACATCATGTCCGAAGTGCCCTTATGGCGGAGGCCACCTCTAGTCCCCTTGGCCTTCTTCTCCGGCGCCTGGTAGGGCACCGGAACCAACATCTTCGTCAGAAGCAGGATTTCTGGGTCTTTGGGCAGTGGAGCCGGACACTTGATCTGCTCCACTTTCTTTGTCCAGCCCTGAGAAAGTAAAATGGGGAAGCTCAGACGTTCTCCTTGAGTGTACAAGTAAAGGATACACCTTGAAAACATGAAAAAACTTACCGGACTGGCGAGATGTGTCAGGTTGTACCCACGGTCTTCGGTCTCCTTCGGCCACGTCTCATTGGCCTTGAAGAGCACCTTCCAGATGCCTTCGTGCGTAATGCCGAAGAACTGTAGCAGGGTCTGGTGCTTGGCCGGATCGAACTCAAACAAAATGCAGGTCCGGCTCTGGCAATGAAGGATCCGGTGAGACAGTATCACCTAGATCACATTGACAAGCTTGATGTTCTTATCGACCATGTTCTTGATGCGCATCTGCAGCGCTGTCAGCTCGTCCGACGAGGCCCAATCCAGGCCCTTCTCTAGCCAGGAGGTGAGCCGCATTGGGGCCCCGGACCTAAATTCGGGAGCTGTGGCGCAGGTGGCGTCGCGGGGCTCTGTGACGTAGAACCACTATTGTTGCCACCCTTTGACGGTTTCCACAAAGGTACCCTTGGGCCATGTGACGTTAGGAATCTTGCTCACCATGGCGCCTCCGCACTCTGCGTGTTGGCCATCCACCACCTTCGGCTTCACATTGAAGATCTTCAGCCACAATCCGAAGTGGGGCGAGATGCAGAGGAAGGCCTCGCACACGACAATAAATGCCGACATGTTGAGGAAGGAGTTGGGAGCCAAATCATGGAAATCCAGCCCGTAGTAGAACATGAGTCAACGGACGAATGAGTGGAGAGGAAATCCCAACCCGCGGACAAAGTGTGGGATGAACACTACCCTCTCATGGGGCTCCGGGGTGGGGACGATCTGCCCCTTGGTCGGAAGCCGATGGGCGACTTCCTTGGCCAAACACCCGGCCTCCCGGAGCTTGGTGATGTCCTTCTCCTTGACGGAGGAGACCATCCACTTTCCTTGCGCTCTGGATTCGGACATGATCGGAGTGCATTCTTGAGGCGGAAAGGATGAGAACTTGGGCACTGGAGCTCGAGAATGGGTGGGCAGAGAGAGAGAAGGCGTGGGTGAAAGGGTGAGTCCTTATCTCCTTATAAAGGCAGTGAATATCAAGCGCCTCCCCACTCGCCTTAAAACTCGCTTATCCCCCAAGGGCCGTGTAGACGGCACGGTTGGATTATCCACGCCCATATTGATGAGAATCCCACGATAACGGGACACGGTCTCCTCTTTGACAAGACGTGCCAATAAAACCACATCTCGAAACATGGAGCGGGAGGCTAAAAAATGGTTCGAAATAATTGCCGGGCAGGGACATGATGTCACGCTAGAAAAGTTGTCAGTAGATTGGACTCGTGAAATATTATACTCTCTGCGGTTGTGTGTGGTACTTGTTTTGCAGAGCCGGACACGCTTTCTATGTTCGAAGGCTATTTTGGAGTATTCGGAGGAGGAACCCTCCTTGCAATGCCGAAGACAATCTGCATGCCGGACACATCGTCATTGAAGCCTGGTTTAGGGGCTACTGAGGGAGTCCTGGATTAAGGGGTCCTCGGGCGTCCGGGCTATGTAACATGCGCCGGACTGATGGGCTATGAAGATACAAGATAAAAGACTTCTTCCCGTGTCCGGATGGGATTCTCCTTTGCGTGGATGGCAAGCTTGGCGTTCGGATATGTAGATTCCTTTCTCTGTAACCGACTTTGTACAACCCTAGTCCCCTCCGGTGTCTATATAAACCAGAGGGCTTAGTCTATAGAGGCAATCACAATCATACATGCTAGACATCTAGGGTTTAGCCATTACGATCTCGCGGTAGATCAACTCTTGTAATCCTCATATTCACCAAGATCAATCAAGAAGGAAGTAGGGTATTACCTCCATCGAGAGGGCCCGAACCTGGGTAAACATCGTGCCCCCGTCTCTTGTTACCATCGACCCTAGACGTACAGTTCGGAACCCCCTACCCGAGATCCGCCGATTTTGACACCGACACCGGCGCCTCCCCCGGCAGAGGACCTATCTCCATGGAGCGCCTTGCTCCGTGCGGCGCGGGGGAGGGCCTAGCTCTGGGCCTCTCCCACGCAGCCCCCAGTGCACCACTCCCGTCGGGGGTGGAGCCACCGCCCTGGGGTCTCCAACTGCTACCGCGGCCTGGTTCACCTGCAGCCCATGGTTAGCGTAAACTTGCAACCGAGATATTGGCTATACCCCGCCGTCATCATCGCTGAAGGGGTCGGTGAAGCCTGCGGGCGACTCATGGAAGGCCCGCACCTCAGGCGTTCCGCCTACCCATCCTGGCTCGGGGAACAAGCTGGGGCCTTCCCCTGGCGTGTACTCCAGGTTCACCATGCGAGACACGTAGGTGTCCGCGGTCGCCTCGCTGGAGCCATCACCTGGGTGCCCTGCGCCTTGAGTCACTAGTTGTGGCGCCTGGCCTTGGTGGCCGTTGGGTGGCATTCCAGCGCGCCCTCGCGGTGGACCGCCAGCACTTGTCCCTCCTGGTGATGGCGCTGTCGGGGTAGGACGGGCTGCGTCGAGGTCTATGTTGGCGTTGTCGGATCCCCCTAGCGCCCCAGGGGCTCGCGGGCTCGCCGGGGCCTCGTGCGCGCTTCTTCCACAACCTGAGGCATGGGCAAGGAGCAGAAAGGCGGCGTACCTCTGCAGGCAGCGTCCAGCAGTTTGGTGACGCGCTCTAGCAGCGCATCGCGGCCGCTCTCCGCCAGCCTACATCACAGCAGTTCCCGCGCCACGATGAGTGTCATTGTCGCAGCGTAGCCTGAAGATCGCGTGGTGGCACGCGTGCACCACGGCGCAAGGGCGGAGGGCGCCGGTCCGTGCTACCGCGCGGGGGGGTGCTGGGTGGTGTGCGGGCCGCCTGGAGTGCGGATTTGAGGTCTTCTTGAGCGGGCAGCGCCGCCCGGGTGGGCCAGGCATCCTAGTGGTCGGCACGTGTCCTCGGATCATCAGACATCAGGACTGCGGGGTGATGGTGGGTCGATCGATGGAAGAGAAGGCTTCGGCGCACCCCTACCTGGTGCGCCAAATGTCGGATTCTGGGTTCCGCAGACCCTTGAGAGGTTCGAACTCTGGGGTGCGCACGAAGAACTCTCTCTCTCCTCGGCCTGCCTACCCAATGATTCCACGTCCTAGCTCGAGGAACCCAAAGAATGAGAGACACAAAGGTTTATACTGGTTCGGGCCACCTTGCGATGTATTACCCTACTCCAGTGTGGTGGTGGATTGCCTCAAGGGGATGAGGATGAACTAGTACAGTGGATGAATAGCCTCAGAAGGTGAGGTGTTCTTGAGCTCAATGAGCTGGTGGGTGTGAGGATGATCTGAATGATTTGTCCCCCTCTATGGTGGTGGGTAAGTCCTATTTATAGGGGCCTTGGTCCTCTTCCCAAATGTAGGCAGGAAGGGATCCCACAACGGCCAATTTTGAAGGGAGACAACTAGTACAAGCTATCCTGACAAATGTAGACTTCGCCTGCCAAAGGCTCTGGTGGTGCCGCTGTTGTGGGCTCCCTGATGACATCCGACCTACCGTCCTGGCAGTCTTGGTCTTGTTGCACCGATAAGGAAACCTTTGCTTGATTCCTCGGGACTCCTCGCCTGCGCTTGCCTCCTTGGCACCAAAGAGGAAACGGGTACACTGCGCCCGCTGGCGCCCGCTTGGCCTTGGTCGTCATGGCTCACGTCATGTGAACCTCGCGAGGTGCTCCTTGCATAGATATCTCCGCTCCTCAGGAGCCAGCTTGGCGAAGCCGCCCCCAGGGAGGTCTTGGTGCCGTCTGCCTCACGAGGCTTGGCCCCTCGCAAGGGTCTTGAGTAGTTGCTGCTGAAGTTGGGCCGTACTGGGCCATTGGTGGAGCCACATCATGGGCCGCAGGCAGGAAAGTCTGGGCACCCCCGTTCCTAGGACACCGACAATAACAACAATTCTTTCTCATAAAATTTCTCATGTTAAAGTAGCAACCAATTCACATGTTAAGGTTCAAACAATGAACTCTCTTGAAACTCAACAACCTATGTTCTTAGTTACCAAGCAATTGCAATTCAACTTATTCAATGGAGTTTAAGTAAGAGCTCCACATACTCAACCATCTTATAGTCTTCTATGATTGCTAACACTCACCGCATACACATGAGCAAAAGGTTTCAACTGTACACATAGAAAGATAGGGGATTATAATTTTGCCTCCCAACGTATTCACCTCAAGGGTGACGTCAACAATAATAGCTCATGCTACCCATATCCAACTGGATATATGTGCCTAGATCTTTCCTCACCACATGATGCTTGCCAAAAGAGAAAAATAAAAAGGAATAGAGAGAATAACTTTGACTCTGTGCATAAAAGTAAATAGTGAAAATTAAAAGATAGGCCCTTCGCAGAGGGAAGTAGAGGTTGCCATGTGCTTATTTGTTTGTATGCTCGACCCCTTAGTGCAAAATAACTTCACGTTGTATTGCCCCTTATGATAGCAACCTTTATTATGCAGTCTTTCACTTTTATTCTCTGCAATCACAAGTTCGTACATCGCTCAACTTTCTCTTACACTAAGTGATCTAACACTTTTAGAAGCAATTTTTATTGCCTTATTGCACTGATGACAACTTACTTGAAGGATCTTGCTCAATCCTTAGGTAGGTATGGTGGACTCTTGAAAATAAGATTTGGGTTTAAGGGTATTTGGATGCACAAGTAGTATCTCTAATTGGTGCGGAATTTTTGGCTAGCAAAGATGGGGGAAAGCACCACATGTTGAAGGATCTATGACAATATAACTTCTATGTGAATATGAGCAAACATAAATCATTACGTTGTCTTCCTTATCCAACATCAACAATTTCGGCATATAATATTTTGATGGGGGCTCACAATCACAAAAGATTTCCATGATAGTGTATTTGCATGTGAAAGTTCTCTTCCTTATACTAATTATTTGTGAATTGCTTGTATGACCAATATTGTGATTGTCAAGCCTCAAAATATTACACTTTCTAAACCCAATGTGAAGCTACTACTAGGCATGATATGCTTTCAACTTCATGACATTCAATTTATTCAACAATTTACTCATAGGATATAAGTGAAGCACAAGAGTTAATTCCATAGAAAAGAGCTTCGTTGACGGGATGTGAATGCCGCTTACCTAGCCTCCCTGACAACTATTTGAGGACTCTATTTTATTTAAAAACTTTTGGATCTAAGTATTTTATTAAAACAGCAAGCAAAACAAAACAAAATGACATTTCAAGAATAGCACACATTATGTGAAGAAGCAAAAACTTAGGCTCAACCGATACTAACCGATATAAATTTGGGACGCCTTGGGCATCCCCTAGCTTGAGCTTTTGTGTCTCCTTAATTCCTCTCATATCACGGTTTCCCTAAATCTCAAAAACTTCATCCATACAAAACTCAACAACAACTCGTGAGATAAGTTAGTATAAACCAATGAAAAAACCTTATCATTCTCTACTGTAGCAAATCGCTAAAATTATTATTCAACATTGCGTACTAAATGCCTCTGCATATTTAATACTCCTATCCTCAAATAGAATCATTAAACAAGCAAACATATGCAAACAATGCAACCATAACAGCAATCTGCCAAAACAGTACAGTCTATAAAGAATGCAAGAGTATCAATACTTCCCTAACTCAAAAAATTATGAAAATTTAGCACACTGTAGAAAATTTATCAGAGATTATTTTGCAAAAAAATTAAACATTTTATCACATTCTGACTTTTCTAGGGAATTTTTGCAACAGCGGTAAACTTTCTGTTTTCAAATAGCAACATGTATACTTGCAAAATAAGCATGGTGAAGGCTATCCTTGACATTTTATTGAAATGAAAGATGCAAAACATTATTCTAAATAACATAAAGCAAATCCTAACAAAATAAAATGATTCTCCAAGTAAAATTCATATCATGTGATGAATAAAAATATAGCTCCAAGTGAGGTTACCGATAATGTTGAAGACAAAAGAGGGGATGCCTTCTGGGGCATCCCCAAGCTTAGTTGCTTGGATCTTCCTTGGATATTACCTTCGGGTGCCTCGGGAATCCCCAAGCTTAGGGTATTGTCACACCTTATTCTCCTCATATTGACATCTCACCCAAAACTTCAAAACTTCAATCACACAAAACTTAACGGAACTTCGTGAGATAGGTTAGTATGATAAAGAACAAACCATTTCACTTTGGTACTGTCAAAGACAAGATTCATAATTGTTTCCAAACAATTCCTACTGTAGCATATCATTTCCACAATTTATATTGAGCAATATAAGCCATAGAAACTAGAAAACAAGCAAACTATGCATTGAAAATAGAATCTGTCAAAAACAGAACAGTCTGTAGTAATCTGTACTCAAACCATACTTCTGCTACTCCAAAAATTATGAAACAATTAGTAACACGTGAGCAATTTGTATATTGAACTTCTGCAAAAATAATCAACTCAAAATCACTCTTCTGTTAAAAATAAGAATTATTTTCGTGAGCGCAAAAGTTTATGTTTTTCAGCAAGATCAAATCAACTATCACCCAACATGATCCCAAGGGCTTTGCTTGGCACTTTATTGAAACAAATGCAATAAAACATGATTAATACAGTAGCCTAATCATGTGAACACACAAAAACAGTAGGTAAAAGTTTTGGGTTGTGTCCCAACAAGCACTTTTCTTTAATGCCTTTTACGCTAGGC
The DNA here is from genome assembly GCF_002162155.2 of Triticum dicoccoides. Lineage (NCBI taxonomy): Eukaryota > Viridiplantae > Streptophyta > Magnoliopsida > Poales > Poaceae > Triticum > Triticum dicoccoides. Next base: position 648,428,539 of record NC_041385.1, read on the forward strand.
ATGATGATTTTAATGATGCTCACATAAAAGTAAAGAATTGAAACACAATGGGAGCATCATGAAACATATGGCAAGCACATTTAAGCCTAACCCACTTCCTATGCATAGGGATTTTGTGAGCAAACAATCAATGGGAGCAAGAATCAACTAGCATAGGAAGGCAAAACAAACATAACTTCAATATTTTGAACCCGTAGAGAGGAAACTCAATATTATTGCAATACCTACAAGCAAATGTTCCTCTCTCATAATATTTTTCAGTAGCATCATGAAGAAATTCAACAATATAACTATCGCATAAAGCATTCTTTTCATGATGCATAAGCATAAAAAATTTGTTACTCTCCACATAAGCAAATTTATTCTCATCAATAGTAGTGGGAGCAAACTCAACAAAATAACTATCATGTGATTGAAAATTAAAATCATGATGAAAAGTTTCATGGTTATCATTATTCTTTATAGCATACATGTCATCACCATAATCATCATAGATAGGAACTTTGTTATCATAGTCATTTGAAGTCTCATCTAAACTGGTGAATTCATCATTAAATAAGGTCATGACCTCACCGAATACACTTTCATCATTATAATCATCATAAATAGGAGGCATGCAATCATTATAACAAATTTTAACATCAAATCTCGAGGGACTAAAAATATCATCTTCATTAATCATAGCTCCACAATCTTATGGCTTTGCATATCATTAGCATCATGGATATTCAAAGAATTCATACTAACAACATTGCAATTATGCTCATCATTTATACCAAACATTCTATTGAATTCTTCTTCTATCAATTGAGCACAATTTTCCTTTCGATCATTTTCAAGAAAGATGTTATAAAGATGATCAATAATATGATGCAACCTCAATTCCATTTTTATGTAGTTTCCTTTTGTAAACCAAACTAGTGATAAAACAAGAAACTAAAAGATTCGATTGCAAGATCTAAAGATATACCTTCAAGCACTCACCTCCCTGGCAACAACGCCAGAGAAGGGCTTGATGTCTACTACGCAACTTTATTCTTGTAGACACGTGTTGGGCCTCCAAGCGCAGAGTTTTGTAGGACAGTGGCAATTTTACCTCAAGTGGATGACCTAAGGTTTATCAATCCGTGGGAGGTGTAGGATGAAGATTGTCTCTCTCAAACAACCATGCAACCAAATAATAAAAAGTCTCTTGTGTCCCCAACACACCAAATACAATGATAATTTGTATAGGTGCACTAGTTCGGCGAAGAGATGGTGATAAAAGTGTAATATTGATGGTAGAAATATATTTTTATAATCTGAATAAATAAAAACAGCAACGTAGCAAATAGTAAACGGGCACAAAAACAGTATTGCAATGCTTGAAAATGAGGCCTAGGGTTCGTACTTTCGCTAGTGCAATCTCTCAACAGTGCTAATATAATTGGATCATATAACCACCCCTCAAAGTGCGATGAAGAATCACTCCAAAGTTCCTATCTAGCGGAGAACATAAGAAGAAATCATTTGTAGGGCACGAAACCACCTCGAAGCTATTCTTTCCGATCGATCTATCCAAGAGTTCGTACTAAAATAACACCAAATAATTTCAGATCCATAATACTCAATCCAACATAAAGAACATCAAAGAATGCCCCAAGATTTCTACCGGAGAAACAAAGACAAGAATGTGCATAAACCCCTATGCGTAGATTACCCCAATGTCACCTCGGGAATCCGTGAGTTGAGTGCCAAAACATATATCAAGTGAATAATAATAATAGCCCATTGTCACCACGAGTATTCATTTGCAAGACATATATCAAGTGCTCTCAAATCCATAAAAGTATTCAATCCAATAAAACAAAATCTCAAAGGGAAAACTCAATTCATCACAAGATATAGAGGGGAAAACACCATATGATCCGACTATATTAACAAAGCCCGCAATACATCAAGATCGTGACATCTCAAGAACACGAGAGAGAGAGAGAGAGATAGAGAGATTAAACACAAAGCTACTGGTAAAAACCCTCAGCCCCAAGGGTGGACTACTCCCTCCTCATTGTGGTGGCCGCCGGGATGATGAAGATGGCCACCGGAGATGATTCCCCCCTCCGGTAGGGTGCCAAAATGGGGTCAAGATTGGTTTTTGGTGGCTACAGAGCCCTGCGGCGGTGGAACTTCTCATCTAGGTTAACCCTGAAGGATTTTGGAATATTTGTGAATTTATAGAGCAAAGAGGGGGTGCGGGAGGCCACCGAGGTGGGCACAACCCACCTGGGCGCGCCTAGGCCCCCAGGCGCACCCTGGTGGGTTGTGCCCCCCTCGGGGCACCCCCCCAGGTGCTGCTCTGGCCCATCTTGAGTATTATGGTCCATAAAAAATCTCCAAAATGTTTCGCGGTGTTTGGACTCCGTTTGATATTGATATCCTGCGATGTAAAAAAACAAGCAAAAAAAAAAGCAACTGGCACTGGGCACTGGGTCGGTTAGTCCAAAAAATGATATAAAGTTGTTATAAAATGATTGTAAAACATCCAAGAATGATAAAATAATAGCATGAATACTTCATAAATTATAGATACGTTGGAGATGTATCAATACCCATAGTTCACATCGCCATGTGACTAACACCCAAAGGGTTTACTAGAGTCAATAATCTAGTTCACATCGCTATGTGATTAACACCCAAAGAGTACTAAGGTGTGATCATGTTTTGCTTGTGGGAGAAGTTTAGTCAACGGGTCTACCACATTCAGAGCCGTATGTATTTTGCAAATTTTCTATGTCTACAATGCTCTGCATGGAGCTACTCTAGCTAATTGCTCTCACTTTCAATATGTATCCAGATTGAGACTGAGAGTCATCTGAATCAGTGGCAAAGCTTGCATCGACGTAACCCTTTACAACAAACTCTTTGTCACCTCCATAACCAAGAAACATTTCCTTAGTCCTTTTCAGGTACCTAAGGATAATTTTGACCGTTATCTAGTGATCTACTCTTGGATCACTATTATACCCCCTTGCCAAACTCATGGCAAGGTACACAATTGGTCTGGTATATAACATGGCATACTTTAGAACCTATGGCTGAGGCATAGGGAATGACTTTCATTCTCTCTCTATCTTCTGCCATGGTTGGGTTTTGAGTCTTACTCTACTTCATACCTTACAACTCAAGCAAGAATTCTTTCTTTGACTGATCCATTTTGAACTCCTTCAAAATCTTATCAAGGTATGTACTCATCGAAAGTCTTATCAAGCGTCTTGATCTATCTCTATAGATCTTGATGCCCAATATGTAAGCAGCTTCATCGAGGTCTTTATTTGAAAAACTCCTTTCAAACACTCCTTTATGCTTTCTAGAAAATTCTACATCATTTCCGATCAACAATATGTCATTGACATATACTTATCAGAAAGGATGTAGTGCTCCCACTCAGTTTCTTGTAAATACATGCTTCACCGCAAGTCTGTATAAAACTATATGCTTTGATCAACTCATCAAAGTGTATATTCCAACTCCGAGATGCTTGCACCACTCCATAGATGGATCGCTGGAGCTTGAACACTTTGTTAGCACCTTTAGGATTGACAAAACCTTCTGATTGCATCATATACAACTCTTCTTTAATAAATCCATTAAGGAATGCAGTTTTGATATCCATTTGCCAGATTTTATAAAACGCGGCAACTGCTAACATGATTCGGAAAGACTTAAGCATCGATATGAGTGAGAAAATCTCATCGTAGTCAACACCTTGAACTTGTCAAAAACCTTTTGCGATAATTCAAGCTTTGTAGATAGTAACACTACCATCAGCATCCATCTTCATATTGAAGATCCATTTATTCTTAATGGCTTGCCGATCATCGGGCAAGTCCACCAAAGTCCACACTTTGTTCTTATATATGGATCCTATCTCAGATTTCATGGCCTCAAGCCATTTATCGAAATCTGGGCTCATCATCGCTTCTTCATAGTTCGTAGGTTCGTCATGGTCTAGTAACATGACTTCCAGAATAGGATTACCATGCCACTCTGGTGCGAAACATGCTCTGGTTGACCTACGAGGTTTGGTAGTAACTTGATCTGAAGTTTCATGATCATTATCATTAGCTTCCTCTCTAGTTGGTGTAGGCATCACGGGAACCATTTTCTGTGATGAGATACTTTCCAATTCGAGAGAAGGTAAAATTACCTCTTCAAGTTCTACTTTCCTCCCACTCACTTCTTTCGAGAGAAACTCCTTCTCTAGAAAGGATCCATTCTTGGCAACAAAGATCTTGCCTTCGGATCTGTGATAGAAGGTTTACCCAACAGTTTTGTTTGGGTATCCTATGAAGAAGCACTTCTCCAATTTGGGCTGGCTTATCAGGCTGAAGCTTTTTCACATAAGCATCGCAACCCAAACTTTAAGAAACGGCATCTTAGGTTTCTTGCCAAATCATAGTTCATACGGTGTCGTCTCAACGGATTTAGATGGTGCCCTATTTAGCGTGAATGCAGTTGTCTCTAATGCATAACCCCAAAATGATAGTGGTAAATTGGTAAGAGACATCATAGATCGCACCATATCTAATAAAGTACGGTTGCGACATTCAGACACACCATTATGCTGTGGTGTTCCAGGCAGCATGAGTTGTGAAACTATTCCACACTGTTTTAAATGAAGGCCAAACTCGTAACTCAAATATTCGCCTCCGCGATCAGATCGTAGAAACTTTATTTTCTTGTTACGATGATTCTCTACTTCACTCTGAAATTCTTTGAACTTTTCAAATGTTTCAGACTTGTGTTTCATCAAGTAGATATACCCATATCTTCTCAAATCATCTGTGAAAGTCAGAAAATAATGATACCCGCCGCGAGCCTCAACACTCATCGGACCGCATACATCGGTATGTATTATTTCCAATAAGTCAGTGGCTTGCTTCATTGTTCCGGAGAACGGAGTTTTAGTCATCTTGCCCATGAGGCATGGTTCGCAAGGATCAAATGATTCATAATCAAGTGATTCCAAAAGTCCATCCGCATGGAGTTTCTTCATGCGCTTTACACCAATATGACCTAAACGGCAGTGTCACAAATATGTTGCACTATCATTATCAACTTTACATCTTTTGGCGTCAATATTATGAATATGTGTATCATTACAATCGAGATTAAATAAACCATTCACATTGGGTGTATGACCATAGAAGGTTTTATTCATGTAAACAGAACAACAATTATTCTCTGACTTAAATGAATAACATTATTGCAATAAACATGATCAAATCATATTTATGCTCAACGCAAACACCAAATAACATTTATTTAGGTTCAACACTAATCCCGAAGGTAGAGGGAGTGTGCGATGGTGATCTTATCAACCTTGGAATCACTTCCAACGCACATCGTCACCTTGCCCTTAACTAGTCTCTGTTCATTTTGCAACTCCTGTTTTGAGTTACTAATCCTAGCAACTAAACCGGTTACAAATACCTAGGGGTTACTATGAACACTAGTAAAGTACACATCAATAACATGTATATCAAATATACCTTTATTCACTTTGCCATCCTTCTTATCTGCCAAATATTTGGGGTAGTTCCGCTTCCAGTGACCATTCCCTTTCCAGTAGAAGCACTCAGTTTCAGACTTAGGTCTAGCTTTGGGCTTCTTCACGGGAGTGGCAACTTGCTTGTCATTCTTCTTGAAGTTCCCTTTCTTTTCCTTTGCCTTTTTTTCATGAAACTAGTGGTCTTGTTAACTATCAACACTTGATGCTATTTCTTGATTTCTACCTTCACTGATTTCAGCATCACGGAGAGCTTGGGAATCATTTTTGTCATCCCTTTGCATATTATAGTTCATCACGAAGTTCTAGTAACTTGGTGATAGTGACTAGAGAACTCTGTCAGTCACTATCTTATCTAGAAGATTAACTCCCACTTGATTCAAGCGATTGTAGTACCCAGACATTCTGAGCACATGCTCACTAGCTGAGCTATTCTCCTCCATCTTGTAGGCAAATTACTTGTCAGAGGTCTCATACCTCTTAACACGGGCATCTGTCTAAAATATCATTTTCAGCTCTTGGAACATCTCATATGCTCCATGGTGTTCAAAACGTTTTTGAAGTCCCGGTTCTAAGCTGTAAATCATGGTGCACTAAACTATCAAGTAGTCATCATATCGAGCTTGTCAAACATTGATAACATCTGCATCTCCTCCTGCAATAGGTCTGTTACCTAGCGGTGCATCAAGGACATAATTTTTCTGTGCAGCAATGAGGATAATCCTCAAATCATGGACCCAGTCTACATCATTGCTACTATCATCTTTTAACTTAGTTTTCTCTAGAAACATATCAAAAACATGGGGGAGCTACAACGTGAGCTATTGATCTACAACATACTTTGCAAATACTATCAGGACTAAGTTCATGATAAATTAAAGTTCAATTAATCATATTACTTAAGAACTCCCATTTAGATAGACATCCCTCGAGTCATGTAAATGATCACATGATCCAAATCAACTAAACCATGTCCGATCATCACGTGAGATGGAGTAGTCTTCAATGGTGAACATCTCTATGTTGATCATATCTACTATATGATTCATGTTCGACCTTTCGATCTCCAGTGTTCCGAGGCCATGTCTATACATGCTAGGCTCATTAAGTTTAACCCGAGTATTCGGCATGTGCAAAACTGTCTTGCACCCGTTGTGTGTGAACGTAGAGCTTATCACACCTGATCATCATGTGGTGTCTCAGCACGACGAACTGTCGCAATGGTGCATACTCAGGGAGAACACTTATACCTTGAAATTTTAGTAAGGGATCATCTTATAATGCTACCATCGTACTAAGAAAAATAAGATGCATAAAAGATAAACATCACATGCAATCAAAATATGTGACATGATATGGCCATCATCATCATGTGCCTTTGATCTCCATCTCCAAAGCACCGTCATGATTTCCATCGTCACCGGCTTGACACCTTGATCCCCATCGTAGTGTCGTTGTCGTCTCGCCAACTATTGCTTCAACAACTATCACAACGCATAGTGATAAAGTAAAGCAATTACATGGCGTTTGCATTTCATACAATAAAGCGACAACCATAAGGCTCCTGTCAGTTGCCAATAACTTATACAAAACATGATCATCTCATACAATAACGTATATCACATCATGTCTTGACCATATCACATCACAACATGCCCTGCAAAAACAAGTTAGACGACCTCTACTTTGTTGTTGCAAGTTTTATGTGGCTGCTACGGGCTTATAGTAAGAACCATTCTTACCTACGCGTCAAAACAACGACGGTGATTTATCAAGCTTGATGTTTTAACCTTCAACAAGGACCGGCCGCAGTCAAATTCGATTCAACTAAAGTTGGAGAAACAGACACCCGCCAGCCACCTTTATGCAAAACTAGTTGCATGTTTGTCGATGGAACCGGTCTCATGAACGTGGTCATGTAAGGTTGGTCTGGGCCGGTTCATCCAACAATACCGCCGAATAAAAATAAGACGTTGGTGGTAAGCAGTATGACTATCACCGCCCACAACTCTTTGTGTTCTACTCGTGCATATCATCTACGCATAGACCTGGCTCGGATGCCACTGTTGGGAAACATAACATGTAATTTAAAAAAATTCTACGCTCATGCAAGATCTATCTAGGAGATGCATAGAAACGAGAGGGGGAGAGAGTGTCCACGTACCCTCATAGACCAAAAGCGGAAGCGTTTGACAACGCGGTTGATGTAGTTGAACTTCTTCTCGATCCAACTAATCAAGCACCGAACGTATGGCACCTCCGAGTTCTGCACATGTTCAGCTCGATGACGTACCTCGAACTCTTGATCCTACAAAGTGTCAAGGGAGAGTTCTGTTAGCACGACGGCATGGTGACGGTGATGGTGAAGTGGTCCGCGCAGGGCTTCGCCTAAGCACTACGTGAATATGACCAGAGGCGTAAACTATGGAGGGGGCTCCGCACACGGCTAGGAATCAATGTTGTGTCTTCTAGCGGTGCCCCCCCCCACATATATATAGGTGGGAGAGGGAGAGGGGCAGCAAGGGGCGCCCCAAGTAGGAGGGATCCTACTTGGGCGCCTCCTCCAAGTCGGCCTCCCCCCGTTCCATATGCATTGGAGGGGGGAAGGAAAGAGAGGGGGGAAGGAAAGGGGGAGGCCGAATCCTCCCCTTTCCTTCTCCCTTCCCTCCTTTCCTTTCCCCCTTATTTAGGCCTATAGGGGGCGCTAAGGGCTGATATGTCCCTCTCTTGGCCCATTTGGCCCATATAGTTTGTCGGGGGTTGCCCGTAACCCCTTCCGGTGACCCGATATGTACCCGATACCCCCGGAACAATTCCAGTGTCCGAATACTATTGTACTATATACGAATCTTTACCTCTCGACCATTTCCAGACTCCTTGTCATGTTTGTGATCTCATCCGGGACTCAGAACAACATTCTGTCACCAAATCACATAACTCATATAATACAAAATTGTCATCGAACGTTAAGCGTGCGAACCCTACGGGTTCGAGAACTATGTAGACATGACCGAGACACCTCTCCGATCAATAACCAACAGCTGAACCTGGATGCTCATATTGGTTCCTACATATTCTACGAAGATCTTTGTTGGTCAAACCGTAATGACAACATACGTTATTCCCTTTGTCATTGATATGTTACTTGCCCAAGATTCGACCGTCGGTATCTTTATACCTAGTTCAATCTCATTACTCGCAAGTCTCTTTACTCGTTCTGTAATACATCATCCCGCAAATAACTCATTAGTCACATTGCTTGCAAGGCTTATTATGATGTGTATTATCGAGAGGGCCTAGAGATACCTCTCAGATACTCGGAGTGACAAATCCTAATCTCAATCTATTTCAAACCAACAAACACCTTTGGAGATACTTGTAGAGAATCTTTATAACCACCCAGTTATGTTGTGACGTTTGATAGCATACAAGGTATTCCTCCGATATCCGGGAGTTGCATAATCTCATAGTCAAAGGAATATGTATATTTCATGAAGAAAGCAATAGCAATAAAACTTAACGATCATTATGCTAAGCTAACGGATGGGTCTTGTCCATCACATCATTCTCCTAATGATGTGATCCCGTTCATCAAATGACAATACATGTCTATGGTTAGGAAACCTAACCATCTTTGATTAACGAGCTAGTCTAGTAGAGGCTTACTAGGGACACTGTGTTTTGTCTATGTATCCACACATGTATCATGTTTCCGGTTAATACAATTCTAGCATGAATAATAAACATTTAGCATGATATAAGGAAATATAAATAACAACTTTATTATTGCCTCTAGGGCATATTTCCTTTAGACACGTCTCGAACGTATCTGTAATTTTTGATTTTTCCATGCTAATATAGTATCAATCTTGGATGTTTTACATGCAATTTTATATCATTTTTTGGGACAAACCTATTAACCTAGTGCCCAGTGCCAATTTTAGTAAGGGATCATCTTATAATGCTACCATCGTACTAAGAAAAATAAGATGCATAAAAGATAAACATCACATGCAATCAAAATATGTGACATGATATGGCCATCATCATCATGTGCCTTTGATCTCCATCTCCAAAGCACCGTCATGATTTCCATCGTCACCGGCTTGACACCTTGATCCCCATCATAGTGTCGTTGTCGTCTCGCCAACTATTGCTTCAACAACTATCACAACGCATAGTGATAAAGTAAAGCAATTACATGGCGTTTGCATTTCATACAATAAAGCGACAACCATAAGGCTCCTGCCAGTTGCCAATAACTTATACAAAACATGATCATCTCATACAATAACGTATATCACATCATGTCTTGACCATATCACATCACAACATGCCCTGCAAAAACAAGTTAGACGACCTCTACTTTGTTGTTGCAAGTTTTATGTGGCTGCTACGGGCTTATAGTAAGAACCATTCTTACCTACGCGTCAAAACAACGACGGTGATTTATCAAGCTTGATGTTTTAACCTTCAACAAGGACCGGCCGCAGTCAAATTCGATTCAACTAAAGTTGGAGAAACAGACACCCGCCAGCCACCTTTATGCAAAACTAGTTGCATGTTTGTCGGTGGAACCGGTCTCATGAACGTGGTCATGTAAGGTTGGTCTGGGCCGGTTCATCAAACAATACCGCCGAATAAAAATAAGACGTTGGTGGTAAGCAGTATGACTATCACCGCCCACAACTCTTTGTGTTCTACTCGTGCATATCATCTACGCATAGACCTGGCTCGGATGCCACTGTTGGGAAACATAACATGTAATTTAAAAAAATTCTACGCTCATGCAAGATCTATCTAGGAGATGCATAGCAACGAGAGGGGGAGAGAGTGTCCACGTACCCTCATAGACCAAAAGCGGAAGCGTTTGACAACGCGGTTGATGTAGTTGAACTTCTTCTCGATCCAACTAATCAAGCACCGAACGTATGGCACCTCCGAGTTCTGCACATGTTCAGCTCGATGACGTACCTCGAACTCTTGATCCTGCAAAGTGTCAAGGGAGAGTTCTGTCAGCACGACGGCATGGTGATGGTGATGGTGAAGTGGTCCGCGCAGGGCTTCGCCTAAGCACTACGTGAATATGACCAGAGGCGTAAACTATGGAGGGGGCGCCGCACACAGCTAGGAATCAATGTTGTGTCTTCTAGCGGTGCCCCCCCCCCACATATATATAGGTGGGAGAGGGAGAGGGGCAGCAAGGGGCGCCCCAAGTAGGAGGGATCCTACTTGGGCGCCTCCTCCAAGTCGGCCTCCCCCCGTTCCATATGCATTGGAGGGGGGAAGGAAAGAGAGGGGGGAAGGAAAGGGGGAGGCCGAATCCTCCCCTTTCCTTCTCCCTTCCCTCCTTTCCTTTACCCCTTATTTAGGCCTATAGGGGGCGCTAAGGGCTGATGTGTCCCTCTCTTGGCCCATTTGGCCCATATAGTTTGTCGGCGGTTGCCCGTAACCCCTTCCGGTGACCCGATATGTACCCGATACCCCCGGAACAATTCCAGTGTCCGAATACTATTGTACTATATACGGGTCTTTACCTCTCGACCATTTCCAGACTCCTTGTCATGTTTGTGATCTCATACGGGACTCCGAACAACATTCTGTCACCAAATCACATAACTCATATAATACAAAATCGTCATCGAACGTTAAGCGTGCGAACCCTACGGGTTCGAGAACTATGTAGACATGACCGAGACACCTCTCCGATCAATAACCAACAGCTAAACCTGGATGCTCATATTGGTTCCTACGTATTCTACGAAGATCTTTGTTGGTCAAACCGTAATGACAACATACGTTATTCCCTTTGTCATTGATATGTTACTTGCCCAAGATTCGACCGTCGGTATCTTTATACCTAGTTCAATCTCATTACTCGCAAGTCTCTTTACTCGTTCTGTAATACATCATCCCGCAAATAACTCATTAGTCACATTGCTTGCAAGGCTTATTATGATGTGTATTATCGAAAGGGCCTAGAGATACCTCTCTGATACTCGGAGTGACAAATCCTAATCTCGATCTATTTCAAACCAACAAACACCTTTGGAGATACTTGTAGAGCATCTTTATAACCACCCAGTTATGTTGTGACATTTGATAGCATACAAGGTATTCCTCCGATATCCGGGAGTTGCATAATCTCATAGTCAAAGGAATATGTATATTTCATGAAGAAAGCAATAGCAATAAAACTTAACGATCATTATGCTAAGCTAACGGATGGGTCTTGTCCATCACATCATTCTCCTAATGATGTGATCCCGTTCATCAAATGACAATACATGTCTATGGTTAGGAAACCTAACCATCTTTGATTAACGAGCTAGTCTAGTGGAGGCTTACTAGGGACACTGTGTTTTGTCTATGTATCCACACATGTATCATGTTTCCGGTTAATACAATTCTAGCATGAATAATAAACATTTAGCATGATATAAGGAAATATAAATAACAACTTTATTATTGCCTCTAGGGCATATTTCCTTTAGACACGTCTCGAACGTATCTGTAATTTTTGATTTTTCCATGCTAATATAGTATCAATCTTGGATGTTTTACATGCAATTTTATATCATTTTTTGGGACAAACCTATTAACCTAGTGCCCAGTGCCAATTTTAGTAAGGGATCATCTTATAATGCTACCATCGTACTAAGAAAAATAAGATGCATAAAAGATAAACATCACATGCAATCAAAATATATGACATGATATGGCCATCATCATCATTTGCCTTTGATCTCCATCTCCAAAGCACCGTCATGATTTCCATCGTCACCGGCTTGACACCTTGATCCCCATCGTAGTGTCGTTGTCATCTCGCCAACTATTGCTTCAACAACTATCACAACGCATAGTGATAAAGTAAAGCAATTACATGGCGTTTGCATTTCATACAATAAAGCGACAACCATAAGGCTCCTGCCAGTTGCCAATAACTTATACAAAACATGATCATCTCATACAATAACGTATATCACATCATGTCTTGACCATATCACATCACAACATGCCCTGCAAAAACAAGTTAGACGACCTCTACTTTGTTGTTGCAAGTTTTATGTGGCTGCTACGGGCTTATAGTAAGAACCATTCTTACCTACGCGTCAAAACAACGACGGTGATTTATCAAGCTTGATGTTTTAACCTTCAACAAGGACCGGCCGCAGTCAAATTCGATTCAACTAAAGTTGGAGAAATAGACACCCGCCAGCCACCTTTATGCAAAACTAGTTGCATGTTTGTCGGTGGAACCGGTCTCATGAACGTGGTCATGTAAGGTTGGTCTGGGCTGGTTCATCCAACAATACCGCCGAATAAAAATAAGACGTTGGTGGTAAGCAGTATGACTATCACCGCCCACAACTCTTTGTGTTCTACTCGTGCATATCATCTACGCATAGACCTGGCTCGGATGCCACTGTTGGGAAACATAACATGTAATTTAAAAAAATTCTACGCTCATGCAAGATCTATCTAGGAGATGCATAGCAACGAGAGGGGGAGAGAGTGTCCACGTACCCTCATAGACCAAAAGCGGAAGCGTTTGACAACGCGGTTGATGTAGTTGAACTTCTTCTCGATCCAACTAATCAAGCACCGAACGTATGGCACCTCCGAGTTCTGCACATGTTCAGCTCGATGACGTACCTCGAACTCTTGATCCTGCAAAGTGTCAAGGGAGAGTTCTGTCAGCACGACGGCATGGTGATGGTGATGGTGAAGTGGTCCACGCAGGGCTTCGCCTAAGCACTACGTGAATATGACCAGAGGCGTAAACTATGGAGGGGGCGCCGCACACGGCTAGGAATCAATGTTGTGTCTTCTAGCGATGCCCCCCCCCCACAATTCCGGTGTCCGAATACTATTGTACTATATACGAATCTTTACCTCTCAACCATTTTCAGACTCCTTGTCATGTTTGTGATCTCATCCGGGACTCCGAACCACATTCTGTCACCAAATCACATAACTCATATAATACAAAATCGTCATCGAACGTTAAGCGTGCGAACCCTACGGGTTCGAGAACTATGTAGACATGACCGAGACACCTCTCCGATCAATAACCAACAGCTGAACCTGGATGCTCATATTGGTTCCTACATATTCTACGAAGATCTTTGTTGGTCAAACCGTAATGACAACATACGTTATTACCTTTGTCATTGATATGTTACTTGCCCAAGATTCGACCGTCGGTATCTTTATACCTAGTTCAATCTCATTACTCGCAAGTCTCTTTACTCGTTCTGTAATACATCATCCCGCAAATAACTCATTAGTCACATTGCTTGCAAGGCTTATTATGATGTGTATTACCAAGAGGGCCTAGAGATACCTCTCTGATACTCAGAGTGACAAATCCTAATCTCGATCTATTTCAAACCAACAAACACCTTTGGAGATACTTGTAGAGAATCTTTATAACCACCCAGTTATGTTGTGATGTTTGATAGCATACAAGGTATTCCTCCGATATCCGGGAGTTGCATAATCTCATAGTCAAAGGAATATGTATATTTCATGAAGAAAGCAATAGCAATAAAACTTAACGATCATTATGCTAAGCTAACGGATGGGTCTTGTCCATCACATCATTCTCCTAATGATGTGATCCCGTTCATCAAATGACAATACATGTCTATGGTTAGGAAACCTAACCATCTTTGATTAACGAGTTAGTCTAGTAGAGGCTTACTAGGGACACTGTGTTTTGTCTATGTATCCACACATGTATCATGTTTCCGGTTAATACAATTCTAGCATGAATAATAAACATTTAGCATGATATAAGGAAATATAAATAACAACTTTATTATTGCCTCTAGGGCATATTTCCTTTAGACATGTCTACAACGTATCTGTAATTTTTGATTTTTCCATGCTAATATAGTATCAATCTTGGATGTTTTACATGCAATTTTATATCATTTTTTGGGACAAACCTATTAACCTAGTGCCTAGTGCCAATTGTTGTTTTTTTCTTGTTTTTTATTTTTCAGAAAATCAATATCAAAGAGAGTCCAAACGGAGAAAAATCTTTGGATTATTTTTTTATGAATCAGAAGGGACCCATGAAGGTTTGGGAGAGGACCAGAAGAGCCACGAGGGAACGACAAGCTCGCTAGGCGCACCCTAGGGGGAGCCCCTTAGGCTTGTGGGCCCCTCGTGGCACCTCTTGACCTAATTCCGCCTCTATAAATTCCAAATATTCTCAACATCTAGAGAGCCACTCGAAACTCTTTTCTGCCGCCGCAAGCTTTTGTTCTTAAGTGATCCCATCTGGAGGCCTTTTCTAGTACTCTACCGGAGGGGGAATCGATCATCGAGTGCTTCTACATCATCCTTGCTTCCCTACCGACGACTGATGTCTACTACACAACCTTCTTCTTGTAGACATTGTTGGGCCTCCAAGTGCAGAGGTTTGTAGGACAGTAGCAAATTTCCCTCAAGTGGATGACCTAAAGTTTATCAATCCATGGGAGGCGTAGGATGAAGATGGTCTCTCTCAAGCAACCCTGCAACCAAATAACAAAGAGTCTCTTGTGTCCCCAACACACCCAATACAATGGTAAATTGTATAGGTGCACTAGTTCGGCGAAGAGATGGTGATACAAGTACAATATGGATGGTAGATATAGGTTTTTGTAATCTGACATTTAAAAACAGCAATGTAGCAAGCAATAAAAGTGAGCACAAACAGTATTGCAATGCGTTGGAACAAGGCCTAAGGTTCATACTTTCACTAGTGCAAGTTCTCTCAACAATAATAACATAATTTGATCATATAACTATCCCTCAACATGCAACAAAGAGTCACTCCAAAGTCACTAATAGCGGAGAACAAACAAAGAGATTATTGTAGGGTACGAAACCACCTCAAAGTTATCCTTTCTGATCGATCTATTCAAGAGTCCGTAGTAAAATAACATGAAGCTATTCTTTATGTTCGATCTATCATAGAGTTCGTACTAGAATAACACCTTAAGACACAAATCAACCAAAACCCTAATGTCACCTATATACTCCAATATCACCTCAAGTATCTATGGGTATGATTATACGATATGCATCACACAATCTCATATTCATCTATTCAACCAACACAAAGTACTTCAAAGAGTGCCCCAAAGTTTCTACCGGAGAGTCAAGACGAAAACGTGTGCCAACCCCTATGCATAAGTTCACAAGGTCACGGAACTCGCAAGTTGATCACCAAAACATACATCAAGTGGATAACATGAATATCCCATTGTCACCACAGATAAGCACATGAAAGACAAACATCAAGTGTTCTCAAATCCTTAAAGACTCAATCTGATAAGATAACTTCAGAGGGAAAACTCAATCTTACAAGAGAATAGAGGGGGAGAAACATCATAAGATCCAACTATAATAGCAAAGGTCGCGATACATCAAGATCATGCCGAATCAAGAGCGCGCGCGCGCGAGAGAGAGAGAGAGAGAGAGCAAACACATAGCTACTAGTACATACCCTTAGCCCCAAGGGTGAACTACTCCCTCCTCGTCATGGAGATCGTCGGGATGATGAAGATGGCCACCGGTGAGGGATCTCCCCTCCGGCAGGGTGCCGGAACAGGGTCCCGATTGGTTTTTGGTGGCTACATAGGCTTGCGGCGGCGGACCTCCCGATCTAGGTTATGTTCTGGAAGTTTGGGTATATATAAGAGGTGTTGGCATCAGGAACAAATCAGGACGGTCTCCGAGGCGGCCACGAGGTAGGGGGCGCGCCCCCACCCTCGTGGGTGCATCGGGACTCTTCTGGTCCATCTCCGATGCTCTGTGGGCTTCTTCTGGTCCAAAAATAATCTCCATCAATTTTCAGGTCAATTGGACTCCGTTTGGTTTTCCTTTTCTGCGATACTCAAAAACAAGGAAAAAAATAGAAACTGGCACTAGGCTCTAGGTTAATAGGCTAGTCCCAAAAATCATATAAAATAGCATATAAATGCATATAAAACATCCTAGATGGATAATATAATATCATGGAACAATCAAAAATTATAGATACGTTGGAGACGTATCAAGAATCCCCAAGCTTAATTCCTGCTCGTCCTCGAGTAGGTAAATGATAAAAACAGATTTTTTGATGGTGGAATGCTACCTAACATATTTATCAATGTAATCTTCTTTATTGTGGCAAGAATATCCAGATCCATAACATTCAAAACAAAAGTTTAATATTGACATGAAAACAATAATACTTCAAGCATACTAACAAAGCAATCATGTCTTCTCAAAATAACATGGCCTAAGCAAGCTATCCCTACAAAATCATATAGTCTGGCTATGCTCTATCTTCATCACACAAAATATTTAAATCATGCACAACCCCGATGACAAGCCAAGCAATTGTTTCATACTTTTGATGTTCTCAAACCTTTTCAACTTTCACGCAATACATGAGCGTGAGCCATGGACATAGCACTATAGGTGGAATAGAATGGTGGTTGTGGAGAAGACAAAAGGGAGAAGATAGTCTCACATCAACTAGGCGTATCAACGGGCTATGGAGATGCCCATCAATAGATATCAATGTGAGTGATTAGGGATTGCCATGCAACGGATGCACTAGAGCTATAAGTGTATGAAAGCTCAACAAAAGAAACTGAGTGGGTGTGCATCCAACTCGCTTGCTCACGAAGACCTAGGGCAATTTGAGGAAGCCCGGTAAAAGGATAGTAACGTTGTCCCTTCTCTCTTTTTCTCTCATCATTTTTTTCTCTTTTTTTTGTTTGGGCCTTTCTCTTTTTTATGGCCTCTTTTCTTTAGTCCGGAGTCTCATCCCGACTTGTGGGGGAATCATAGTCTCCATCATCCTTTCCTCACTTGGGACAATGCTCTAATAATTATGATCATCACACTTTTATTTACTTACAACTCAAGAATTACAACTCAATACTTAGAACAAAATATGACTATGTGAATGCCTCCGGTGGTGTACCGGGATATGCAATGAATTAAGAGTGTCATGTATGAAATAATTATGAAGGTGGCTTTGCCCCAAATACTATGTCAACTACATGATCATGCAAAGCAATATGGCAATGATGAAGCGTGTCATAATAAATGGAATGATGGTAAGTTGCATGGCAATATATCTCGGAATGGCTATGGAAATGCCATAATAGGTAGGTATGGTGGCTGTTTTGAGGAAGGTATATGGTGGGTGTATGATACTGGCGAAAGTTGTGCGGCACAAGAGAGGCTAGAAATGGTGGAAGGGTGAGAGTGCGCATAATCCATGGACTCAACATTAGTCATAAAGAATTCACATACTTATTGCAAAAATCTATTAGTTATCGAAATGAAGTACTACGCGCATGCTCCTGGGGGGATAGATTGGTAGGAAAAGACCATCGCTCGTCCCCGACCGCCACTCATAAGGAAGACAATCAATAAATAAATCATGCTCCGACTTCATCACATAACAGTTCACCATATACGCATGCTACGGGAATCACAAACTTTAACACAAGTATCTCTCAAATTCACAACTACTCAACTAGCATGACTCTAATATCACCATCTTTATATCTCAAAACAATCATAAGGAATCCAACTTCTGATAGTATTCAATGCACTTCATATGATAGTTTTTATTATACCCATCTTGAATGCCCATCATATTAGGACTAATTTTATAACCAAAGCAAATTACCATGTTGTTTAGGACTCTCAAAATAATATAAGTAAAGAATGAAAGTTCATCTATTTCTTCAAAATAAAACCACCGTCGTGCTCTAAAAGAATATAAGTGAAGCACTAGAGCAAATGACAAACTACTCCGAAAGATATAAGTGAAGATTAATGAGTAGCCGAATAATTATGTAACTATGTGAAGACTCTCTAACATTTAAGAATTTCAGATCTTGGTATTTTATTCAAACATAAAGCAAAACTAAATAAAATAAAATGACGCTCCAAGCAAAACACATATCATGTGGTGAATAAAAATATAGCCTCAAGTAAAGTTACCGATAGACGAAGACGAAAGAGGGGATGCCTTCCGGGGCATCCCCAAGCTTAGGCTTTTGGTTGTCCTTCAATTTTACCTTGTGGTGACTTGGGCATCCCCAAGCTTAGGCTCTTGCCACTCCTTATTCCATATTCCATCGAATCTTTACCCAAAACTTGAAAACTTCACAACACAAAACTCAACAGAAAACTCGTAAGCTCCGTTAGTATAAGAAAATAAATCACCACTAAGGTACTGTTGTGAACTCATTATAAATTCATATTGGTGTAATATCTACTGTATTCCAACTTATCTATGGTTCATACCCTCCGATACTACTCATAGATTCATCAAAATAAGCAAACAGCACATAGAAAACAGAATCTGTCAAAAACAGAACAGTCTGTAGAAATCTGTATCATTCGAATACTTATGTAACTCCAACAATTCTGAAATAAATTTGTGGACCTGAGGAATTTGTCTATTAATCATCTTCAAAAAGAATCAACCTAAAATCACTCTCCAGTAAAAAATGGCAGCTAATCTCGTGAGTGCCAAAGTTTTTGTTTTTTTACAACAAGATCATAAAGACTTCACCCAAGTCTTCCCAAGGGTTCTACTTGGCATAAACACTAATTAAAACATAAAACCACATCTAAACAGAGTCTAGATGAATTATTTATTACTAAACAGTATAAAAAAGCAAAGGACAAAAGTAAAATTGGGTTGCCTCCCAACAAGCGCTAACATTTAACGCCCCCAGCTAGGCATGATGATTTCAATGATGCTCACATAAAAGATAAGAATTGAGACATAAAGAGAGCATCATGAAGCATATGACCAGCACATTTAAGTCTAACCCACTTCCTATGCATAGGGATTTTGTGAGCAAACAACTTACGGGAACAATAATCAACTAGCATAGGAAGGTAAAACAAGCAAATCTTCAAGATTTTCAACACATAGAGAGGAAACTTGATATTATTGCAATTCCTACAAGCATATATTCCTCCCTCATAATAATTTTCAGTAGAATCATGAATGAATTCAACCATATAACCAGCACATAAAGCATTCTTTTCATGATCTACTTGCATAGAAATTTTACTACTCTCCACATAAGAAAATTTATTCTCATCAATAGTAGTGGGAGCAAACTCAAAAAAATAACTATCATGTGAAGCATAATCCAATTAAAAATTAAAATCATGATGACAAGTTTCATGGTTATCTTTAGCATACGTGTCATCACAATAATCATCATAAATAGGAGGCATGCTTTCTTCGTAATAAATTTGTTCATCAAAACTTGGGGGACTAAACATATCATCTTCATCAAACATAGCATCCCCAAGCTTGTGGCTTTGCATATCATTAGCATCATTGGTATTCAAAGAATTCATACTAACAACATTGCAATCATGCTCATCATTCACATATTTTATACCAAGCATTCTATGTAATTCTACTTCTAGTACTTGAGCACAATTTTCCTTTCCATCATTTTCACGAAAGACATTAAAAAGATGAAGCATATGAGGCAACCTTAATTCCATTTTTTTGTAGTTTTCTTATATAGACTAAACTAGTGATAAAACAAGAAACTAAAAGATTTGATTGCAAGATCTAAAGATATACCTTCAAGCACTCACCTCCCTGGCAACGGCGCCAGAAATTGCTTGATGTCTACTACACAACCTTCTTCTTGTAGACGTTGTTGGGCCTCCAAGTGCAGAGGTTTGTAGGACAGTAGCAAATTTCCCTCAAGTGGATGACCTAAGGTTTATCAATCTGTGGGAGGCGTAGGATGAAGATGGTCTCTCTCAAGCAACACTGCAACCAAATAACAAAGAGTCTCTTGTGTCCCCAACACACCCAATACAATGGTAAATTGTATAGGTGCACTAGTTCGGCGAAGAGATGGTGATACAAGTGCAATATGGATGGTAGATATAGGTTTTTGTAATCTGAAAAATATAAAAACAGCAAGGTAGCAAGCGTAAAAGTGAGCACAAACGGTATTGCAATGCGTTGGAACAAGGCCTAAGGTTCATACTTCACTAGTGAAAGTTCTCTCAACAATAATAACATAATTTGATCATATAACTATCCCTCAACATGCAACAAAGAGTCACTCCAAAGTCAGTAATAGCGGAGAACAAACGAAGAGATTATTGTAGGGTACGAAACCACCTCAAAGTTATCCTTTCTGATCGATCTATTCAATAGTCCGTAGTAAAATAACATGAAGCTATTCTTTCCATTCGATCTATCATAGAGTTCGTACTAGAATAATACCTTAAGACACAAATCAACCAAAACCCTAATGTCACCTAGATACTCCAATGTCACCTCAAGTATCCGTGGGTATGATTATACGATATGCATCACACAATCTCATATTCATCTATTCAACCAACACAAAGTACTTCAAAGATTGCTCCAAAGTTTCTACCGGAGAGTCAAGACGAAAACGTGTGCCAACCCCTATGCATAAGTTCACAAGGTCACGGAACTCGCAAGTTGATCACCAAAACATACATCAAGTGCATCATGTGAATATCCCATTGTCACCACAGATAAGCACATGAAAGACATACATCAAGTGTTCTCAAATCCTTAAATACTCAATCCGATAAGATAACTTCAAAGGGAAAACTCAATCCATGGCAAGAGAGTAGAGGGGGAGAAACATCATAAGATCCAACTATAATAGCAAAGGTCGCGATACATCAAGATCGTGCCGAATCAAGAACACGAGAGAGAGAGATCAAACACATAGCTACTAGTACATACCCTCAACCCCGAGGGTGAACTACTCCCTCCTCGTCATGGAGATCACCGGGATGATGAAGATGGCCACCGGTGAGGGATCCCCCCTCCAGCAGGGTGCCGGAACAAGGTCCTGATTGGTTTTTGGTGGTTACATAGGCTTGCGGCGGCGGAACTCCTGATCTAGGTTATGTTCTGGAAGTTTGGGCATATATAAGAGGTGTTGGCGTCGGGAACAAGGCAATGGGGTCTCTGAGGCAGCCACGAGGTAGGGGGGGCGCCCCCCACCCTCGTGGATGCATCGGGACTCTTCTGGTCCATCTCCGATGCTCTGTGGGCTTCATCTGGTCCAAAAATAATCTCCATCAATTTTCAGGTCAATTGGACTCCGTTTGGTTTTCCTTTTCTGCGATACTCAAAAACAAGGAAAAAACAAAAACTGGCACTGGGCTCTAGGTTAATAGGTTAGTCTCAAAAATCATATAAAATAGCATATAAATGCATATAAAATATCCTAGATGGATAATATAATAGCATGGAACAATCAAAAATTATAGATACGTTGGAGACGTATCAATGACGCATGAGCACTTTACCACAGGCCTACGAGTCTATAGTGAAAGATCGTGGATGTCGCCTAGAGGGGGGTGAATAGGTGTTTTAAAATCATTACGGTAGAGGCTTGAACAAATGCGGAATAAACCTAGCGGTTAATTTGTCAAGCACAAAACCTACGACAACTAGGCTCACCTATGTGCACCAACAACTTATGCTAACTAAGATAAGCAACTATGTGATAGCAAGATGTATGACAAAGAACAATATGGCTATCACAAAGTAAAGTGCATAAGTAAAGGTCTCAGGTAAGAGATAACTGAGGCACGCGGAGACGATGATGTATCCCGAAGTTCACATCCTTGCGGATGCTAATCTCCGTTTGGAGTGGTGTGGAGGCACAATGCTCCCCAAGAAGCCACTAGGGCCACCGTAATCTCCTCACGCCCTCGCACAATGCAAGATGTCGTGATTCCACTAAGGGACCCTTGAGGGCGGTCACCGAACCCGTACAAATGGCAACCCTTGTGGGCGGTCACCGAACCCGTACACTTTGGCAACCCTTGGGGGCGGTAACCGGTACCCGTCAAATTGCTCGGGGTGATCTCCACAACCTAATTGGAGACCCCGACGCTTGCCCGAAGCTTTACACCACAATGATTGAGATCCGAACAACACCAACCGTCTAGGGCGCCAAGGCACCCAAGAGGAACAAGCTCTAGGGTGTCTAAACACCCAAGTGTAACAAGCTCAAGGGTACCAAGCACCCAAGAGTAATAAGCTTCTCAACTTGTAACTTCCATGTATCACGTGGAGAACTCAAACCGATGCACCAAAAGCAATGGAAAGGGCACACGGAGTGCCCAAGTCCTTCTCTCTCAAATCCCACCGAAGCAACTAATGCTAGGGAGGAAGATGAGAGGAATAACAAGAAGGAGAACACCAAGAACTCCAAGATCTAGATCCAAGGGGTTCCCCTCACATAGAGGAGAAAGTGATTGGTGGAAATGTGGATCTAGATCTCCTCTCTCTTTTCCCTCAAAAACTAGCAAGAATCCATGGAGGGATTGAGAGTTAGCAAGCTCAAAGAAGGTCAACAATGGGGGAAGAACACGAGCTCAAAGGATAAGGTTCAATGGGGAAGAAGACCCCCTTTTATAGGAGGGGAAAAATCTAACTGTTATGTGCTCAGCCCGCACACGAGCAGTACTACCGCTCCACGAACGGTACTACCGCTCGAGCGGAAGAAGCAGGGAAATGGAGCAACAAAACATGAACCTTGGGGTGGTAGTACCGCTTATAAGCGGTACTACCGCTCACCCCAGCGGTACTACCGCTGGAGGAGCAGAACACGGGACCAAAAGAGGCGGGGCAGAGCAGAGTACGGCGGCAGTAATGCAGTAGCGGTACTACCGCCCGACCGGAGCGGTACTACCGCTTATAGGCGATACTATCGTGCCTTACTGCCATGCAACTACTGCTCAACCCGACACGAAAAGTGCAAGACCCAAAAACGAGGCGGTAGTAGAGCGATACTGGAGCGGTACTACCGTGACGCTACAAGCGGTACTACCGCTGCCACCGCGGTACTACCGCGGGGAGAAAAATAGAACTGCCATAACTTCTTCATATGAGCTCCGAATTGAGCAAACTCAAGCTTGTTGGATAGAGGAAGACGAGTAGAATCAAAATAGCAACATAGTAAGAAGAGACAGGGAGGTATGCCTAAGATATAGAGGAGTGAACACTCCATCAGAGAAGAACCGGCATAACCTCCAACATCAAAAACATCATAGAAGATGCAAGTGAACTCCGTTTTCGATGAACTCGAGCTTGTCATGAAAATGACCATAAGCTCCAAATCTCACAAGTAGAAGAACCAAACAAGAACCAATAAAGATGATGCAAGGATGCAATGGTCTGAGCTCTCTACGAACGATACGATCAAGCTACTCATCGAGAGCCCCCCTTGATAGTACGGCAATCGATCCTATAACCTGGTCTCCCACAACTACCATGAGACCGGTAAAATAGAAAACCTATCAAGGGCAAACCTTTGCCTTGCACATGGTCCACTTGAGCTATATGATGGCGATCTTGACTCCCTCAAGTTGGACCACCTTTCTTGATTGCGTTGGCTCGATGAAGACTAGTTGATTGCTCCCCCATACTCCACTATGGGTGAGCCACTCTTCCGCACATCTTCACAAGTCCATTGTCACCACAATGGATGGCAAGCTTTAAGCATTTGAGCTCTTCGTGATGCTTCACTTGAACCTGCACACCACAACCTAACCCCACAAAGAACTCTCACGAAGATCATGGGTTAGTACACAAAGTGTAATTGACAATGCTTACCATACCATGGGATCGCTTGATCCATCTCGGTACATCTTCTACGCTTTGTGTGTTGATCAACTTGATTCACTCTTTGACTTAGTCTTGATCAACCTCTCACATGACCAATCTTTAGGTAATTCCTTGAATGACACCTTGGTCATCACAAATTCTCCTTGAAACCAACAAATGGACTCCAAGAAAAGCCTATGGACAAATCCTTCAAATAAAACTCAAGGCAACCATTAGTCCATAGAGATTTTCATCAATTACCAAAACCAAACATGGGGGCACCACATGTTCTTTCATATAGCTAGTAGCTAGATGGCTTCTTCTCTCTCTTTGATCTTCAATACCATGTTCTCCTCGATCTTTTTGGAATTCTATCCTATGTAATATTCTTTTGTGGTATGTTTCTTGGGATCCGATGAATTGTCGGTTTATGATCTGAATATTTATGAATATTAATGGAGTATTTTCTGAACTTTATTATGCATGATTGTTATAGCTTTGTATTTCTCTCTGATCTATCCGTTTAGTTTGGTCAACTAGATTGATTTATCTTCAGTGGGAGAGGTGCTTTGTAATGGGAGAAAAAAATATGCCAAAGAAGCCCAAATAAAAAAGGAGGCCAAAGAATCCAGAATAAAAGAAAAAAGAAAAAAATAAAAGAAAAAAATGAGAGAAAAAGAGAGAAGGGACAATGTTACTATCCTTTTTCCACACTTGTGCTTCAAGTAGGACCATGTTCTTCATAATAGAGAGTCTCCTATTTTATCACTTTCATATACTAGTGGGAATTTTTTATTATAGAACTTGGCTTGTATATTCCAATGATGGGCTTCCTCAAAATGCCCTAGGTCTTCGTGAGCAAGCAAGTTGGATGCACACCCACTTAGTTTTCAGTTTGAGCTTTGAGACACTTATAGCTCTCAGTGCATCTGTTGCATGGCAATCCCTACCCCTCGCACTGACATCAATTGATGGGCATCTCCATAGCCCGTTGATTAGTCGCATCGATGTGAGACTTTCTTCCTTTTCAACTTCTCATTGATTTCTATCACCGTATTCTATTCCACCCACAGTGCTATATCCATGGCTTACGCTCATGTATTGCGTGGGGTTTGAAAAAGCTAAAGCGCGTTAAAAAGTATGAACCAATTGCTCGGCTAGTCATTAGGGTTGTACATGATAAATACTTTGTGTTAAGAAGATGGAGCATGGAAAGACTATATGGTTTTGTAGGGATAACATTCTTTAGCATTTTTATTTTAAAAGACATGATTGTTTGTTAGTATGCCTAAGTATTGATGTCTTTATATCAAATTATAGACTATTGCTTTGAATCATTCAGATCTTAATATTCATACCATAAAAGAAAGATTACATGATGAATTGATCTAACTCCACATCTTGCCCCTTGAGATTGTGGGCTCCTCGTGGCACATCTTGACCTAATTCCACCTCTATAAATTCACAAAATATTCCCAATATACCATAGAGGCACCCGAAACACTTTTTCCGCCGCTACAAGCTTCTATTCTTCCGTGATCCCATCTGGAGGCCTTTTACGGTACTCTGACGGAGGGGGAATCGATCACGGAGGGCTTCTACATCATCCTTGTTGCCCTTCTGATGATGCGTGAGTAGTTTACCACAGACCTACGGGTCCATAGTTAGCAGCTAGATGGATTCTTCTCTCTCTTTGATCTTCGATACCATGTGCTCCTCGATCTTTTTGGAGTTCTATCCGATGTAATCTTCTTTTGTGGTGTGTTTGTTGGGACCCGATGAATTGTGGTTTATGATCTGAATATTTATGAATATTAATTGAGTTTTCTCTAAACTCTTTTATGCATGATTGTTATAGCTTTGTAATTCTCTTGGGTTTACCCGTTTGGTTTGGCCAACTAGATTGATTTATATTGCAATGCGAGAGGTGCTTTGTAATGGGTTTGATCTTGCGGTGCTCCATCCTAGTGACAGAAAAGGAAAGGACACGCATTTGTATTGTTACCATTAAGGATAAAAAGATGGGTTTGTTCATATTGCTTGGATTTACTTTGTCTACATCATGTCATCTTGCTTAAGGCGTTACTCTGTTTTTATTAACTTAATACCCTGGATGCATGCTGGATAGCAGTCGATGGGTGGAGTAATAGTAGTAGATACAGGCAGAAGTCGGTCTACTTGTCTCGAAGGTGATGCCTATATACATGATCATTGCCTTGAATATCGTCATAACTATGCATTTTTCTATCAATTACCCAACAGTAATTTGTTTACACACGGTATGCTATGTGTTCGAGAGAGAAACCTCTAGTGAAAACTATGGCCCCGGGTCTACTTTTATCATATATAAAATCCAAAAAAACCTTGCTGCACTTTTTCTATTTTATTTTATTTTGCAATTTACTTTATCTATCTACCACTACGAGATTTAATCCTTGCAAATAACCGCCAAGAGGATTGACAACCCTCTTGTTTGTGTTGGGTGCAAGTATTTGCTTTTGTGTGTGCAGGTGCTGCTAACGAGTTTCTATGTGGTTCTCCTACTGGATTGATAATCTTGGTTCTTAACTGAGGGAAACACTTATCTCTACTATACTGCTTCATCCTCTCCTCTTCGAGGAAAGCCCAACGCAGCTCATGAGTAGCAAAAACCAGCAACATACTTTTAAGGGCGTAATTAAATTTCCTCTACGGATATGATTATCAAAGTATTATCAGCATATTGGACAATATGGTAATCTTGGTCATGGCAAGGGATTGGGAGCTGCAACACACACCTCTAATGCATGTCATTAACCAACGACTGAAGTTGATTAGCTACAAGTACAAACAACAAAGCAGATAAAGGATATTCCTGCCTAACACCCCTCTTACAACAAACTACTTCCCAGGAACACCATTCAAAAGAACAGATGATGTTCTAGTGGATAAAAGCTGCTCCACCCAGCAAATCCATTTAGAATCACAACCTTCATGTTTGTGGATCTCCAAGATGGTTGAATGCTCAATAGAATGAAAAGCCTTTTCAAAGTCCAATTTCAGAATTAAAATGGGCATTTAGGATTGATGGCACCAATGGAGGTATTCAAGTGTCCAACCAATGCAATCTTGTATTGTCCCGCTCGTAATAAAACCATATTGATTTCTGTGAATGCATCTCATATTATCTTTTTGATACCTGTTAGCAGCAATCTTTGACAAAAACTTCAAGCCCATGCCAGTAAGAGAAATTGGCCTATAACCCCCTATTGTTTCGGGTGAAAGCTTATTGGGAATTAGGGTAATATAAGATCCATTAATATTATCTAACCTGACGTTCCACTCATAGAAGGACTAAGCAAGAGCATAGAATTCTTTGCAAATGATGGGCCAACATTTCTTAAAGAGAAGGCCATTGAAGCCATCGGGTCCTAGGGCCTTGTCAATAGGCATATTCTTGACAATTAAATCCATTTCATCATTTTCAAAAGGCTTTATTAATTCATCCAGTCCATCCACATGGTTGAGGAGAGAATTTAAATCACATATTAATCCCTTTAGCCACCCCCATCCTCCCCTTAAAAGTAGACCAAATAACATCTCCACCTGGTTGTGATCAGGAATCACAGTCCCATCGGTAAGCTGCAAAGACTGGCAATAGAATTCCTGCTGAACCTCTCAGTTGCTATACCATGAAAGAATTTTGTATTCTCCTCCCCCACCTTGATATACCTAATGGTACATCTCTTTTTTCGAGAAAACACAAAGACTTTGCATTTCTTTTCATTGAAGGGGGGGGGGGTTACATGCCTCCTAGGAGGGGGGTTTACAGTTTATGTTACAATGATCTTGGTGGACATCCCAGGTGCTTGGGGTCACCAATCGGAGGTTTTGAAGCCCCAGCCTCAACCCATAGGGCGGCCTCTGCTTTGATTCTCTTTGTTAGCTGGTGGACGGATGGTTGATCCCCATCGAAGACACAAGCATTTCATTGTTTCCAAATCATCCATCCCATCAATAGCATCGCATTTGCCAGTCCCTTGCGAAGCGGTTTGGGGGTCGTCGCCTTGACAGCAAGCCACCATCCGGAGATGGAGGCATCCCAGTTAGGTAGTCTGCACGTCATCCTTAACCAGACAAGGGTATTGTGCCATACCTGCCTCGAGAAGGGGCATGAAACTAGTAGGTGGTGCATCGTCTCCGACTTTCCTGGTCGCAAAGGACACAGCAGGGGTGGTGTTGCAGGCCACGACGTTGCAGTCTCTCAACAGTCCAACACCTATCCAGGTTGGCGAGTCAATTGAAAAACTTTACTTTTGGTGGCGCCCAGGTCTTCCAGATCAATGTCGAGACGCTACAGCTGGTACATCTCTTTTTTATGCAACAAATGCCTCTTCAAAGGCCTCAATTCCTCCAAATTATTTAGAATAACAATGACCTTGTTGCCATTTCTTCAAATCCTGCCTAAGAGATTTCAGCTTATGAGATATGAGTCTTTCTGGATGGCCTCTCCCAAGACTACTTGACACAACAAAAAAAACTTCAATTTCCACCCAATAATTCTCAAACCTGAATAAATTAGATTTATGGATGGAGGTTGTAATCCTAACTACATAGGCAACATGATCACAAAACAACATTTCGATACCAAAGGTAATCAAAACTTGAACTATTTTATTGAGAACCTGGATGATTCCCCCATTCCGGTTCAGGATCAAAATAGTATGGTTACAGACCAAAAAAGAAAAAGAACAAAAGAAAAGTCGCATCCTCTATGCACTTCAAAAGTGCAGCAGAATACACAACACAACAGGCTTCGTACGTTGCTTCATTCTTCTCAGCTACAACGGAAGCAGGGGTTATTCACCATGGACCAGTATAAGGTCCTTATTACTGCCACGCATCATCATCCAACACCTCTTGATCACGTCTCCTCTTCATGGAACAGGGCAAGCCGAAATGCCCCAGATCTCCTTCGCATATTGGTCGATGGTGCGGTCGCTGCTGAACTTGCCGCTTCCAGCCGTGTTCAAGATGGACATCTTGATCCATTTCTTCTTGTCCCTGTCATGGAAACATGAGTTAAGGATTCAGCATTACGATATTCAGCAAATCCCTGTCATGGGAACTGCAATGGTATTTAGTTCTAGAATTCAAAGTATCAGCCCAATAGAAGGAATATTGTGTTTGTATCCTTACTTGTAGGCTTCATCAACCCGGGCCTGTGCGTCAATGTAGCTTGGGAAGTCATAGCCAACAAGGAAGTAGTCACCACGCCCAAATCCAGTGTTCCCTTCAAGGGAATCCAAGAGAGGAGTGTAGTCGTAGGTGCCGAAAGCACCACTCCTGATAAACTGTTTGGCTTCTTCAAAGCGTGGGTCTGGCTTGAACTGTTCATATTGAGACAAAGAATAAGTTAATAGCCCATCTGATAGTGACTTGGTGAGAATGTATACTGAAATCGGTAGACTATGAGCACCATAAATAGATTAGCTATTTGCAAGTCCGGCTAGCCTAATATAGTAATATTGCATTTAACTAACGCGCAATCCACAGGAAGATATATTACCAAGCCATCTTCCCTTTCCTTCCTCAGACCAGCAATCTGATCTGCTTTGGCACCGAAAAGGAAGAAGTTGTCTTGCCCTACTTCTTCTCTGATTTCAACATTGGCTCCATCCAGAGTTCCAATGATAACACAGCCATTCAGAGAGAACTTCATGTTACTTGTTCCACTTGCTTCCATGCCTGCAGTACTAATGTGCTGTGACAGTTCACTGCCAGGAATGAGCACTTCAGCCACTGATACGTTGTAGTTTGGAATGAACACCACCTGGAGAAACAAGAACCTCATATTAAATCATATAACACAATTTAATTTTAATTTATTTCAGTAATGTTCATCCCACCAAAATTATATGTATATTTCGATTGGATGGCAATTGCCAAAGAAGATGTGGATGCTGTACAATTGATACCTTCAGATATTGGTTGACATCAGCATCATTGTTCACCACAGCACCAACATCATTTACCAATTTCACTATTCTTTTAGCATTGGTGTATGTTGCAAATGCTTTCCCTCCTACCATGACAGTGCGTGGTGTAACCTTCTTCCTCTCTTCTGCGCTCATTTCCTAAAATGATACATAAGCCTATTTCAGGACCGTAATACTGAATATTTTCCATCTAATTGAGACATAGTAAAGCTGTAAGAATAGGGTAACTCCAAGAAATAAGCCAAACCTTTAACTTCTTATATCTGTACACAGCTCCCAAAATGTTCAACAGCTGTCTCTTGTATTCGTGGATGCGTTTAATTTGTATATCGAAAAGGCTATTTGGATCAATTGTAACACCAGTCACATCCAACACATGCTTGGCTAAGCGCTTTTTGCTGGCCAGCTTGGCTGCTGCCCACTCAGCATGTAGTTTTTCATCATCTGCGAACTGTTAAAATTTTCAGTTATACTGTGATAGTGTGGTGGGCAATAACAAAAGCAGATGCAAGACTGGAAGCATGCACACATACTTTCCGAAGCCTGGTGAGAAGATCAAGGTTGCTTGTCCACTGATCTGTTTTTAACCATTTCGTGACTATTTCACTCAGCTCGGGGTTGCAAAAACGGAGCCATCTACGTGGTGTAATTCCATTAGTTTTGTTCTGGAATTTGTTAGGCCAAATAGAGACATAATCTGCAAACAGCTCTTGTTTCAAGATGTTGCTGTGCAACTCGGCCACTCCATTCACCTGTCAGAAGAATTTAGTACACTTCATTATGGTCTACCTCACATGATACAGGAAGGCAAATCGATGCTGGAATAGCACAAAAAGTACAGAACAGAGAGCTCCAGAACTAATTGAAGCGCCCATAAATTACATTTTAATAAAAAATCTTAGCAAGTTAGCATAAAGAAGCAAGTACAATAATGGGATTACAAGAAACATTTTCTCAGAGAATGAGTATGATACAGCAAATTGCAAAATACATAAATAAAGTAATCATGGTCCAGTAGGAGGATATTCACTATGCCTTTATTATCTTAAAAAGGAAAACAATGTAAAATGGTCCAGTAGGAGTCTAAAGACAAAACTACCGTGTAATGGGCTGTAGAACATGAAAAATGAAATAACAGGATGCAGAGCATGGCAATGAAATAAGAATACCGTATGCCCAGCCACAACACACAAATTCGCCATCCGCACTACTGGCTTCTGGGGATTGTTATCTAAAACCCTCATCGATTCGATCTTTCCCTCCATATCCTTCCGGGTGGAGATTACCATTTCTCTAAACTGCAAGCAAATGGCACAACTTTGTCATTTTGTGCCATAACTGTTGTGTACCGAAAGAGTAAATGCGGCTTGACACTTACCCGCTTGTCAATTTCCTCAATGATTTCCATGTGACGTGGAAGCAATTTCCTCATTACAGCCTGTGACCATTTCTCGAGAGCTTCAGGAAGAACTGTGTGATTGGTGTAAGCAACCGTCCTGGACCATGAGACAGATTTGTAAATAAGTATGTAAAGGTAATAATGCAAATTTAATATTGGTGAAAATCTCACTTATTTGTGACAGCCCAGGCTTCGTCCCAACCAAGTCCCTCCACGTCCATAAGCAACCTCATTAGCTCAGGGATGGCAAGAGTTGGGTGAGTGTCATTCATTTGAACAGCAACTTTGGAAGGGAACTCACTCCACTTCCCTGAAACTCTGTCAGCTTTTCTTTCTTTAAATCTGAAAATAATATCCTGGAAAAAATCATAGTCAGTTATGCTTGTCAATATTTATCATGAAGGACCAAAAGAAAAGATATTGAGAAAAGACGAAATAAAACCACGTTGTAACTGCGTAAAAATAGGAAGGATGATATAAATGTAACGGGACTCAAAAGTATGGTCATGATAATGATAATAGTGATACAAGTTTTCTAAATGAACCTTGATCATGCATTTTTCTCGTGCAAGATGGTGGAAATTTGATGCAGCGTGCAACAATACAAGAAGACAATGCAAGTATCTCTAACATCATTTCTCAACCAAACAGAAAAGCACAAGCTGGCCATAGGTGCACCTTCCTTTTACAGTAACCATCATTCCAAATGAAACTAACCGCATAATTACCTGAAGTGATGCGCTGCAAAGGAAATACTGCTGCTTTAATCTCAGAAGCTTCCCTTCTTCTGTAGCATCACCAGGATAGAGAACAGCACATATCTACAGGATATACAATATAATTTAAATCAAGTTAGCTAATTCATGAAAGATGAAACTGGAGCGAAAAGATACGACAGTTATTTCTGGTTTAGATATAGGCATTGATAGCAGATGACAGATAGGAAACACACATAATCTTCAACTTATTAACTAGGATGGATTAACACCTCACTTATAGTCACATCTAAAAAGCATGTTAAAACCACAATAGATAACCTTTTAGCATTATTTGTGATCAAGTTGTTTGATGAGATGGTTAGTGCGTGAAATCCATAGGAAAACATGGCTATCACACAGGGCAGGTTATATTGGACGTGCTTGCTTTAAACAAAAAATAAAATTACTGGTTTAGTATATGATGCCATCGATCAGGAGCAGTATTCACAAAGTTAAAGGCGCTCTTGATTTATCATATACGAGCAATTGAGTGACTCAGTTTAGGACTTGCATATCACCTGCTGTGCCCTCGAGTGAAGTTGAGCAGCTGACTCATACTGGCCATCATTGAACTGAAATAAGTTGAAATCCTCAGCAGTAGCTGTTGCATCCCAAAGGCGAAGACTGATTGCATTTTTTGTCTTGTACCCAGGAATTGGCACATCATACGCTAAAGCGTTCAGAACTTCTCCACCGGCCCATTTCCGCCTATCACATGATAAAGCAAACAAATGTATCAATTAGAGGGACACAAAAAGGCCTTGGAATAAAAACCAATAAAATTAATAAATAGCGAGTCTGTGATAATGGATCCAGTCTAATGTACAAGAGCTCTGATTAAAGCATCACCAAATCTAGTTTTTTTATCCAGTCTGATGTACAACAATTCTGCTTAAAGCATCGCCAAATGTAGTTTCATGCAATCATGCATGAACATTCATTCATACACGCTCAAATTTTTTGGAGCAA
This sequence comes from Triticum dicoccoides, assembly GCF_002162155.2. Lineage (NCBI taxonomy): Eukaryota > Viridiplantae > Streptophyta > Magnoliopsida > Poales > Poaceae > Triticum > Triticum dicoccoides. The sequence goes on from NC_041385.1 coordinate 648,461,855, forward strand.
AAAAAAATACATATTCAAAACATCTGATCAAACCAGCATGGAGTACAGAAGATCCTAGATCTGTAAATTAAAACATGGAAAAGAAATGCAGCTAAAGAAGCACCATACTATCGTTTTGAATTTAGAAGGTGTCATAAAAAACTCCATCTCAAGCTATTAATTAATATTTTATCACAATAGCACTTGTCCAGGTGTCCATCTATGGCTTACTTTCCATCTGGCGAAATCTCGACATGGCCGAAAAATCTGATTGGGTATACAACATCATGCCTGACAATCTCCCATGGGCTAAACTTCTGAAAAATATTAAACAGCAAAGCTATTATCGAGATATAGATAAAAAAGGCTTGTGAAGAATGTTATTAGCATATAGAAATGGTACATCAAGCCAGTCTTCAGCGATTTCTTCTTGGCCCTCCTTGGCAATGCGCTGCTTGAACAGGCCATAACGGTAACGAAGGCCATAGCCCCAAGAAGGCAAGTTCAGCGTTGCCATTGAATCCAAAAAGCAAGATGCAAGCCTGCCCAAGCCACCATTTCCCAGAGCCGCATCTCTCTCCTGAATTCAAGACAAATTCACACCATCAATTACTGGTGAAAAGAGGGTCCAGATGTTTCAATCAAAAGCTTTATTTTCTATCCCGGTGCCATGAACCCATAATTCAGCTTTTGGTAACAGATCTAGATTCATATTAAGTGATGGTGCTTAACAGAGGAGAAAAATGTCAATCTTGCAGACCCTAGATCTGCTCGTGTTGCTATTGTAAACAACTGATTTTCAATTGTTCTTACCAGTGATCTACGACCCCGGGGTAGTAGGGTATAAAAGAGCTTCTACAATGATCATCAAAAAGGCTGAGTTCCAATAAAAGCAGATACCGGAACAGATACATGAAACCAGATAGACTTACGGTTTCAGATCTAAAATAGTGCAGTGGTTCTCTTGTATAGTGCACCTCCTACGCCTTGCACAATTCTTTTTGAGACATGCAGTGATCTACGCCTTGTGTAGTGCACTTTTTTTTTTTTTTTGGTTAAATAATGGATCAAGAAATCTAAGCCACCCAACCAGATACCTGAACCGCTTCTACAAAAAGCCACACAAAACGTAGTACTCCCTCCGTAAAACGTTTTCGTCTTATATTACGGGACGGAGGGAGTACTAGTACTTCAATTAGAAAATGTCACGGTCAAACAAAGCACTGATTAAATAATGTCACTCCCAAGAGTACGAAAATAGACAGCCTTAACGAAGCACACTCCAATTTAGGACGAGAGGCGCTTCGATCGAGCTCGAGCTCGCTCACCTGTCCAGCGATGGCCTCGAGCTCGTAGCCGAACTTCTTCAGGGCGTCGGCGTAGGCGCCGGTGATGGCGAGGTTGCCGACGGCGTTGGTGAGCGCGCGGCCCTGCAGGTACTCCATGGACAGGTAGTAGGTCTGCTTGGGATCCGTCTTGTGGAAATGCAGGTACGTGTCGTTCCATCTCTGCAGAAACAAAAGCACAGATCAACATTCAGCACCGCGGCAGCGACGGCGGACGCGAGCGGGCGGCGCGAGAAAGCGAGAAAGCAAAGCAGCACCTGGAGGAGGTGGTCGCGGACGCTCTCGGCGGTGGCGTAGAAGGCCTGCTCGGGGCCGAAGGCGAGCGGCGAGAAGTGGGGGCTGTACTGCGCGTGGTAGGAGATGTTGCCGGCGATGGCGGAGGGATCCTCCGACGCCGGGCTGGCCGCCGGCTTCACCTTGTCCGCCGCACTCATCGCGGGGTGGGGAATTGCGTCGAGCACGAGCACTCGGTGTGTGTGGGGGAGGTGGCGATAAGGCCTCGGGACGGGCACCGAATGGGAACGGTAAACTCTGGAGGCCGGGGGCTCCTTTTGTAATGGACGGGAGGGGTCACGGAGAGGGGAGAGTGACGGGATCCGAGAAATTGGGCGAGACGAACAATTCTTGGGAGGCTCTAGAGATATTTTTTATTTTCATTTCAGTGGTAGAAGACCAAAAGGCAGGAGAAAATGAAGGGCGCGTCGGTTGTTTTCGGTGCTCCCCTTCGATAGTTCTTTCTTTGGCTCCTTGTTTTCTGAGGTTATTTTTGCTCGCCATTTTCCATGAAAGGGTCAATAGATTTGTGTGTGTGAGAAGATACGGAGCAGAACGTCGAATTATACGCGAATGTGAAGTTTCTTTCTCGTGGTTCATGCTCGAGATACATGCTCAACTACCAAATGAAAACATTTCTACTCCCTCAGTGCCACTATATCGGTTGTCATAATATTTTACTCCCTCCGTCCTAAAATAAGTGTCTCAAACTTAGTACAACTTTATGCTAAAGTTAGTACAAAATCGAGACACTTATTTTGATACAGAAGAAGTATATTATACTACTCCCTCCGTTTCTAAATATTTGTCTTTTTAAGATTTTAAATGGACCACCACATAGACATATTTTAGAGTGTAGATTCACTCATTTTGCTCTGTATGTAGTTACTTGTTGAAATCTCTAGAAAGACAAATATTTAAGAACGAAGCAAGTAGAATGGAGGGAGTATTTCTTTTAGAAAAAAGAACAAAATGATAACCGAGATACAAACCCAACTACCCTCATGGAGCATGATGGACATCCAACATCAATGGCCGGTCTAGCTACCCACACAAAGTACAGACGCCTTGCTAAGAAGAAAATATTCATCGACGCTATGCACAATGTCGCCATCATCGTTACCGAAAAAGGATTTTCCCCCGTTTTGTATGCAAAGCAACCAATCGAACCATACATCACGCACAAAAGAAACGACGGAGAACGAGCAAAAAAAAACAAATGCCGACAACGGCGGATCAACAAAAACGAAGAAGCCTCGCGATCGCTGCGCCCACCGGGATCTTCCACTAGGATCTAAGACTCCAAAGCGCCGACACCTATCAACACCTCCAAGAAGGATCGCGATGATGACGACGTTGCTGCCAGAGGTTTCCCCCGGTACACGACGAGGCGGAAGGAAGGGTAGCCCCCGACGCCCTCCCGGAAGGTCAGGTGGCACCCACGGTGGCGGCCTCGCCGACAGGGGTTTCCCCCGATCCCAACCCGCACCTCGGGAGCTCCGGATCCAGCCACCAAACCAACCACCACCGACATCATCATTCACCACCTTTGATCTAGCGATTCCGGCTACCTCTAAATTTTCGCTAAGGGAGCGATCATCGCGACAATTGTAACTAAATTGTACTTCCTCCGTTCGAAAAAGTGCATCCATCAAATGGATATATCTAGCAATAGTGTTAGATATATCCACTTGTTCCAAGCTTGTCCCTCAAATGGATGTATTGCTAGATACATTCATTTGAGGGACAAACTTTTTCAGATGGAGGGATTATGATTGAAGAGCCAAATTATCAATTGTAGGCTCAGTAGCATATCTTCTTTTGATCAGACGGTACATTTCTTCTCAATGTTGCAAAGAGGTTCACATGTTTTTCCGAAGGGATGAAGAACGCATGCATTCATGTTCGGCAAGGACTCTAGACTTGCCGTGCTATGTAGGCATTTTGGACCATTTGATCCTAAGGATTCTTTTCTGCATTAGTTCGTTTTTTTTTATCATAAGAAAGAATCTTGTATGGTTTTTCCTGCATTACACTTAATCAGAAAGATTATATCCGGTCGTATATTCGGAAAGAACCATTTTGTTTGAAAATTTATACCAAGCCGCATCTTAGGAATACTAATAATTTTGTTCTCTATGTTGTGCAATCATACAAACTTGGCTGCAGACTAGAATTCTTGCGTGCATGAAATTGCAACTCTACTACTTCTACATTGTTTTCATTGTTTTATCATGCAAACCAAAGAGATCAAAGGAACAAGTCCACAGGGCGTACACGATGGAGCTGTTACACCGGAGGGAGGGAGGGAGGAAGCAGGGCCTGGAGAGCACACGTGTCACGTGGGTTGGTGTCTGTCAGGCCACGCTTTTTCCTGCGACCCTGCTGGTAAATCGGGTAGTACTAATAAAGATGGATCGGGCCACCATTTCATATCCAGATTGGGCAGGAGTGCATCTTGTCAGCTTTCCTATTTAAGTATGATATCCTGTGCTATCGCCTATCGGCCACCGTGACGCACTCGGAAGATTGTCTCCTGTAGCATGTAGCCTTGTTACTACTACCAGATCCGAACATCTGTTTCCCGAGTTCGTGTGCCGGGCTCCGTTCATTGAACTCCAGTACGCTGCTCGGCATGGTCGTCCGTTATCCATCATCGTACGAATGTCGCGACCTGCCCAGTTCATGAGGATGTGACCGATACATTTCAGAGTAAATGTTCTTCTGCATGCATATACTCCCCTGGAGTATTTGGCATGGAACCGAAGAGAAATTATCAGGACCCCTGGAGATCCCGGGAACCTTTTGAACGTGACGTGACCCCGGCGGGGCCGAGACACTGTGCGGTCCACGGAACGCACGGGGACGAGGAGCCAGTTGCGCCGCGCTCTCGTGGTCGTCTCGTGTCTCGTACTACACGCGCGGGGAAGAAGATGGGGACGCCGCGGCGGTGTCACGTCTGGTTCCGGCGCGAGGCTCGTGCTGGTCGTTCACTGAGCTGTCACGGACATGGGACCAATCTGGTGACGCGTGCGCCACAGAGTAGCTTCGGATCGTGTGCTTTTGGTTCCTTCGCTCATCACCAAAATGGACGGTGCTGCGTGGTACCGGATAGAGGATTTTCAGAGCCCGGCTTTGGCTGCGTCTCGTCGCTCGCCAAACATAATGAAGCTCGAGCCACTTGCTGGAACTCTCATTCCGAGCCTGAATCTACGGTTTGTTGAGGTCTCACAACTAATGTTGTGCTTTACGTTTGAGGCACACTATCGGGTTGCGAAACCAATTATTATCTTAGACATGGACAAGCTCGCGTCATGACGGGCTCAACTTCAAACTACCATTCCACCTTTGTATCACAAAAATATGATGTAGCAGTACACACCGACACGGTCTTTAAGATGTAATTTTGACCGCTAATTTCTATTGAGTATATGTGTTCAAACCAAACAAGCTAAATGTTGTAGAAATGCTTTTCAAGATAAATTTATACATATGATTTTCAATTATAGAGGTACAACCTCACAAAAAATCAGCTCCTAATTCGACTTACATTAATAGAAACAAAAAAGACAAAATCAGACGTAAATAGTGTCAAGGTACTATTCATTCAAAGCTGCAACCATTCACATTCAAATTTGTTCCTTTCGAATCTCTAAATGTACATCAAGTTTTGAGCTAATTTTTTCCGGAGTTGTAGACATACCTCACGTGAATATTGTCAAATAATTTAATATTTTTTAAAAATGTCTAAATATTTTTTTTTGGTTGATCTCATGATCTCACCTAAATGTGAGATCTCATACAAGTCCCCGATATTTTTGCCTTCTTCTTGACAAACTCATTCCTTCGGTTTACAACCGCCAATCGATGAGCTTCATTGGCAATGAGTGTTCACACAACAGTACCTATATATTCACAATACCGTGAAGTGTCGTTGTTGACTAGTGCTCCTTGGTGCACGAGTGGCATCACAGCTACAAAGCTGCCCAACCAACGACAAAAACAAAACCAATAGAATTGTAGAAGCCACATTTATATCACAATGGCTACTATGCCATCAATTATAATTTGAGCGGAAACATAACTATATTCAAATTTATTTGCTTCTTTGAAACTTTTTGTGCTATAAGTTCCGTCCAAATTTGTGTAGCTCTCCATGCCGCTAACATTTTGGGATAGAAGTTGACAGGGATGTCATTTGTGGAAATTCACCACCAAATAATCCTTTGGTGAATAGGCAATCCATGGTCGATACAAGATTCACTTTCAATTACCTTAGACAAAATCGACAATCTTAAAGCAGGTTTTAGCTACATCGTTACATACAAATAACTTAGCAGGTAGTTCTAGTGAATTAACTTTGCGAAAAGGGAATTGCAATAAGTAAGGAACCACAAACACAAAGACGATTGGGTGTAGTTCTCCCAAGTTCAAATTGTTAGTGTAATCCTATGTTTTCTGGAGGATGTTCGAACACCAAGACCTAAGTCGCAACTGTCTCCGACCACAAAGGCCCTCCTTTTACTCTTTTAGCTTGGATACAAAGTTCATGTTCAACACTCTAGTGAAGTAGGCGACTGTCGGTGTCAAAACCGGCAGATCTCGGGTAGGGGGGGCAAGCTGTGCGTCTAAGGATCAATGGTAACAATGGATGAAGGGACACAATGTTTACCCAGGTTTGGGCCCTCTTAAAGGAGGTAAAACCCTACGTCCTGCTTGATTATATTCGATGAGTATAGGGGTTACAAGAGTTGATCTACCTCGAGATCATAATGGCTAAACCCTAGCTTGTCTAGCCTATGAATATTATGATATCCTCTATGGACTAAACCCTCCGGTTTATATACACACCGGAGGGGCCTAGGGTTTGTACAAAGTCGATTCATAAGGGAAGGAAACAATACATCCGGACTCTAATCTTGCCGTCCACGCACATAGGAATCCGACCCGAACACGGAGGATGGCCTTCTGCTTCATCACGACCCATTCAGCCCGGCCCTCATCCTTGGGCCGGACACCTGAGGACCCCCGAAACCAGGACTCCCTCAGTAGCCCCCGAACTTGCCTTCAATGACGATGTAGTATGCGGATTCATGTCTTCGGCTTTGCAAGGCGGGTTCTTCACCATACTCCAGATCGATGATAGTCCGGTATCGACTTCTGCGTCCAATTTTTATGATTCCTCCATGTCATCTCGATTTCCACGCGTTGAGCGAATGCAAACGGTCCATAATTTTTTTACTATTTAACCCTTTACCAGGCGCGGGTGGCGTCTATATAACGAGGTTAGATCCCCAAACGCCACCTCACATCGCCCAAAGAGCACCGGAGCAAACCACGAAAAACTTCAAACCATGGCAAGCGCCCATGGCTCCTCCTCGTGCCCCCATGGCCCTCAAGAGGGGGATTGACGAATTTGTTCGGTATCCCACCTTCAGCTTAATCGACTTCAGACGCAAGGATATCTCCCCCTGTGGATCTAGTCTCCATGCGGGTGGGATTAGCTTCTACGGGCGATAATGTGTTAGCAGAGAACTTCCCCAACCCCAGCCAAGAGAAGAGGTTGTGCTTCATTTCGTTCCTTCTAAGGGGAATAGGATTCCCAATCCACCCCTTCCTTAGGGGTCTATTGGAATTCTATGGGATCCAGCTGCACAATCTCACGCCAGGTTCTATTCTGCACATCTTTGGTTTTGTCGCTCTCTGCGAATTGTTTTTAGGCTGCGAGGCTCATTTCGAACTATGGAGAAAGTTCTTTTGCCTCATCCCCCGCCATCAAGGTGGAGGGTCTATATTCGAAGTGGGTGGCACCGAAGTATGGTGCATAGCTGGATCAGGCTACCTTGTTGGGACTCCAAAAAGGGGGTCCGGAGAATGGTCTTCGGAATGGTTTTACATTGAGGATGTTCCCCTTTCGGACCCAGTTCGGCACGGACTTCCCGAATTTTCCAGCGCTCCTCCGAAGAAGCTACTCAACTAGCGCCCCAGGTCCCCCAAGCAAGAGGACAGTGCAGAGGTAATAAGACTGCTTAGTAAGGTCGTACTACTTGCCCATTTTGGACTCTCCATCGTTGAAGTCATGGCCATCGCGATAAAACGATGCATCCAGACTCTCCAATCCAGAGTAGCTCCTTTATGGTGCTATAACAGGGAGGACAACGCGTCTCGTTATAGGCGACAGGGTCCGGATAACCAAGCCGCTCTGGCTGCCATGCTGGCCGACCTTTGTAAGGGGGAGGAAGAAGAATTCGCCCGCTTGAATTGTCGGGGAGGCTTTTCCATGTACAACCCCATTGAATGGGTAAGTTGATCATTTATCAACATTTATTTTTCCTTATTGTTGGGATGCACTAATCAAACTACTCTGGTTGCCTTGAATTGTCGGGAAGACTTTTCCATGTACAACCCCATTGAATGGGTAAGTTGATCATTTATCAGCATTTATTTTTCCTTATTGTTGGGATGCACTAATCAAACTACTCTGGTTGCCTTAAAGCAGACATGGAGGAAGGTAGTCAAAAAC